>NC_044310.1:28593218-28895235 GCF_007474595.2 Lynx canadensis
CCCTCTCTCTCTGTCCCTCCCCCATTCATGCTCTGTCTCTCTGTGTCTCAAAAATAAATAAACGTTAAAAAAAATTCAAACAACAATGCTAGGGGTGCCTGGGTGTCTCAGTTGGTTGTGTGTCTGACTCTTGATTTCAGCTCAAGTCATGATCCCAGAGTGGTGGGATGGATGGAGTCCTGCCTTGGGCTTCACACTGAGCCTACTTGAGATTCTCTCTCCCTCTCTCTCTCTCTCTCCCCTTCTGCCCCTCTCCCCCACTTGCACTCTCTCTCCAAAAAGTTAAAAAAAAATGCTATGTTGTGAGTGTCTGGCTGGTTCAGTGGGTAGAGCATGACACTCTCGATCTCAAGGGTGTGGGCTCGAGCCCCATGTTGGGTATAGAGATTACTTAAAAAATAAAATCTTACGTAAAAACCAACTTCAATGTTGTGTGAAAGAGGGGAATCACATAATCACAGAATGATTCCATTTGTACACAAAAAAGGCAAACTCGATATATTATTTAGGGATTTATACAAAGGTGGCAGAACTAAGAGAAAACCAAGGAAACAATTAGCACAATTAAAGCAAAATTCGGGAGGGGTGCCTGGGTGGCTCAGTCGGTTAAGCATCCGACTTCGGCTCAGGTCATAATCTCACGGTTCGTGGGTTCGAGCCCCACTTCGGGCTCTGTGCTGACAGCTCAGAGCCTGGAGACTTCTTCAGATTCTGTGTCTCCCTCTCTCTCTGCCCCTTCCCCACTCACGCTCTGTCTCCCTCTGTCTCAAAAATAAATAAACGTTAAAAAAAAAAAATTCGGGAAAGTGGTCCTTTAGGATGGGAGGGAGGCTGCACCGGATGCATGTGGAAGGTCTCAAAGGTACTGGTGTGGGTCTAGTTTTTATTTTATTTTTTTATTTTGGGGGGGGGGTCTAGTTTTTAAATTAGCTAGCGAACACATGGATGCTTGATTGTAATTATTATTAGCCGTTAAACTGCACATGGTGTCTTTTACAATAAAATTTTCTGTACATAACACTAATACCTACCTTCTAGGATGCAGGCCTCTCTGATAGGGCAGAGAAAATGTGAGTAAAGTATTGGCACAGTAAGCTCTCAGTTTTGAGTGCTTTGGCTCCCTAAGCCTCAGTTTCCCCATCTGCAAAGTAAGCTGGTGGCACTGCTGAGGCTTTGTCCTCCAGCTTGTGGGTTCTGTGTTCCCTTTGTTCACACACACACACACACACACACACACACACACACACACCGGAGGGCAGGTGTCAGGCCCCATCCTCTCTCCAGTCTCCCCACTGCCCTACGTCACTGGTAATTTCGAAAGTGGCAAAGATGACACCCGGGGCCCTGGAATGGGAGCTCCTAGCCCTAGTTCCAATCCTTTCCAAATGGGGCAATTAGGCCTTTTCTGAACTTCTCGAGGATAAAATAGGCATAGCAATCTGTTTTCCTCCTCTAAGCCCATGGGTTAATAGTGGAAAGTGCTGTGCTCCAGTAAGAGACCATGACTGGTGGACCTGCGAACCTAAAAGCGTTCTCACGGTGGGGGTGGGTGGCATCCGTGAGCCGTGAGAGACTATTCTGTGACCGCTCACACGGTGATTGGTGTAAACGTACCTCTTTGCCTGGTTTTCCGCCTCGGTCACTGTGTACTTCCTGGTTGTACTTTTCTATCCTGCTAAGTGTCCTCCCCACGACCCCACCGCTGTGTACCTGCTCCAGTCACGGTGTGCCTGTTGACTGTCCCTGTCTCAGTCTGAAAGGTGCCTGTCTTTGCAATTATGGACCTACCTCCAACGCTGTGTACACCAACCTCTGTGTACCTGATTCACTCAGCGCGACCGTGACTGTCCCGCGGTCGGTCGGGGCGGACTTGTCGGGCGCTCCTAGGTCTGAACGTGCGTGGCTGTACCTGTACCGGCCCTCGCATCGCTGTGCGCACTCCGGTGAGTCCGCGCGCACCTGGCTCGGCCCACGCCTCCCGGACGCCGGCGGGCTGTGCGCTCCGGTCCCGCAGACGTCGGCGCCGCGGGGGCCCAGTGCCGCGTCCTGCGTGCGGCGTCCCGCGTCCCCGCCCCCCTTCGGGCCCGGCCGGCTGGCGCGCACCGGCTGCGGGGGCGGGGCCGGAGGCCGGGGCGGGGCGCCGCGGGGGCGGAGCAGGAAGGGGCGGTGGCCGCTCCGCCCCCTGCCGCCCGGGCCGGCAGCCGCCTCCCCTGCCCGGCTTCCGCGTCACGGTGCCGAACGCCACCTGCCTTCTCCGTATAAAGGCGCCACCGGCCTCGCCCCCAGGACTCGGCCCCATGGAGACGCCGCGGGCCGCGGCTGGCGCTCGGCGGGGTGAGGCGCGCGGCGGGGCGGGGGGCGCGGACCCCGGGGGCGGGTGGGCGGCGCGGGGAGGGCTCCGGCCGGTCCGGAGGGGAGGGACGTGGGGCGGGTCTCTCCGATTTTGCCGGTCCCCGGGAACCCCTCTAACTTAGCCCAAGTTGGGGGGAGCCTCGGGGAGGGGGGCTGAGGTCCGGAGGGGGGCCGAGGGGCCGCGGAGCTCGGGGCCGCGACAGCCTCCTCGTCACCCGCGCCCGGCGGCCAACCAGAGTTTCCCAGCAACTTTTCTCGCCAGTGGGTCGCCTCGGAAACTTCCCCACCCCCCCCACCCCCACCCCCGGCCGGGGAGTCCGGCCGCGGGCCCTGCGCCTCCTCGGCCTGGGCTCCGAGCGCGGGGCGGGCGGAGGCGCTGACCTCAGCGGGGAAGCCCCCGGTACCCCCTCCCCCCCGCCAGCGCCCGTCCAACCTCGGGTTTCCATCAGAGAGCCCCGCCCCGCAGCTGTGGGGGCGCGGCGACGTCCTCCGAGGCCTCCCAGGACTTCTGGCTCCCCTGGGTTGCCACGGGACTAGGGGCGGGGTAGGAAGTGGAGTCAGACAGCGTAAGTTCAAGTCCTTGCGCCACCAGCTAACAGCTGGATGACCTTAAGCAAGTTCTTGAAGTCTGTGGCTCAGCTTCATCCTGTATATACTGGGAATGATGTCTCCTAGCTGGGACAGCTTTCGAGAGGGTAGGAGAGGTGACACGTGCGGCCGGCTTTGCCCGTTGCCACCAGTCAGTGTGGTCTCAACCTGTTGGGTGGGGTAGGGGCTGGAGAAGGGTAGGAGAGAGAGCCACTCCCATCTTTAATTCTTGTGGTTGTCCTACAGGAGCCGTGACAGGTGCTTTCCATCGGTGTGAGCTGTGAGTGGCAGGTGGAGAGAGGTCCACTCAGGAAGCCAGCCCCACCATGAGTCTGTGGGAACTTGACAGTCGTAGCTGCCAAGGTACTCCCAGGCCGGATCAGGAGCCCAGCACTGAGGAGGCATCGGCTGTGGAGCTACAGATGAAAGTTGATTTCTTTCGGAAGCTAGGCTACTCATCTGCTGAGATCCACAGTGTCCTGCAGAAACTGGGGGTGCAGGCCGACACCAACACGGTGCTGGGCGAGCTGGTCAAACATGGGTCAGCAGCCGAGCGGGAGCGCCAGGCTTCCCCGGACCCCTCTGCTCAGCTCCCCCTGGTCCCCCGGGGTGGGGGCACCCCCAAGGCTCCCACCCTGGAGCCCTCGCCCCCAGAGGAGAACAAGGAGGGCAGTGACCTGAGGCCTGTGGTCATCGATGGGAGCAATGTGGCCATGAGGTACGTGTCATTTCTGGGGCTAAGACCAGGGCCTGTGGCTGGGAATGGTGGCCATGTGTCTCTACACCTGTGGTAAAGAGGCCTTCAGGAAGGAGTGTGACCTGTTTTCACAGACCCGTCTAGAGGAAGGGAAGGCCTTTTATTGAGGCTCTACGATGTGCCAAGAGACTCCCTTAATCCTTACGGCGTCTTGGAAGTGGGTCTGTTAGGAATGTTTTCGGGATGAGAACAGAGGCTCAAAGACGTGCTCATGGGCTCAGTATTGGTAAGTGGTAGAGCACGGATTCGAACTTAAGCCCTTGTGTCTCTGGAGTTCACCTCATGCACTATGTCTCTCCCTGAAGGCCAGCACTCAATCTCAGTTCCTCTCCTGTGACATCAGGCAGCTTGGTGTAAGGGGAGTAGACCGTGGGGCCAGCTCCTCCGTGTAGGAGCCAGTCACTTGATGTCCGTGAGCTTTCTCTGCTCATCAGTAAGACCCAGCCAACCCCTGCTCAGGTGACATTTGTGAGGAGGGGCGGCACAGAGCCTGGAGAGAGATGGAAGCTCAGTAAGCTGTAGTTGTTCTTACTGCTGTTACTTAGGGTCTGGGGCCTCTGAGGCCTTGTTGTCCCAGACCTGGACCCCCAAGGAAGCAGGCCCAGGTACTGAGGCCTTTGTCGCTGTGACCAAGAGTGACCTCAAGGATCTGGCTTACATGGGGGGTGTGGGCAGGTCAGCTGTGACTTGGGTTGCCTCTGCTACAAATGAGGCACCTGGGCCCCAGGGCCAAAGCCAGGACTCCATCCCAGTAACAGTCCCCTCTCCACAAAGACTGTCACAGGGAATGGGGGCAGGTGAAGGCAGGGGCCACGGCTGTCACTGACCCCACGGAGCACAAGCCTGCTTTCAATCCAGGCTGCTCCCTCTGGCCCTGCTTTCTCCCGGTCCTTCCAAAGTGGTTGCTGAGTCAGGGCTGGGTGGATCGTTCACCAGGAAAAGTTCCAATGGGCGTGGAGAGGGAGACCCCAGACTCAGGGTGGGGCCTGGAGAGGGTTCTTTGGTGCCAGAGGGGTCTCCCAGGTGGGCTGCCTAAGGCTTCAGTACCCAGAGCCCCTCCCACTCCCAGCCCAGCTGGGCCAAGTCAGCTGTAGGGCTGGTCCTGGCCCAGCTCAGTACGGATGCAGGTGGCCTGTTCTAGCCACCTTTGGATCAGTCTTCCCGTCTCGGAAATGGGCTGAGCCTAGGTGGGAGGTTGGGTAGAGCTGGCTGCCACACGGCTAGCGGCAGCTGGTTACAGTCTGTGCTTTGAGCATTAGGGGGTCCCTTCTCAGGCTCCAGCAGCCTGTGGCTGGGCGAGGAGCTGCATAGGTCTGTGACTTCTTCCCCTGGAGGCTTGGGTGGGCTGCACCAAGCTAAGGCTGCCTGCCAAGGACTGTCTTCCCACCCCCTCCCTCCCCAGGGGCAGCCATGTGCTCTGTGTGTTTGTATCCAGGCAGGAGGAGGAGGGGCCTGGGCGGGAGGAGGGGGTGGCCCCGAGAGGAGCTGGGCCGGAGAGGCACCGCCTTGGGGGTTTCTGAGCTGGGGCTGTAGCAGGAGGGGAATTCCTGCCTCAAACTTCCTGTCTCAGCTGCTGCTGGGTTCCTGCCCTGCCGCCCCCTCCCCCCCAAGGGCAGACAGACCAGCCCCCACCGTATGCAAATCGTGGGGAAATTCACCTCTGTTTCCTTCTAAGGGAATTTTTCTCTTGTAGCTGGGCCCAGCCCAGGCAGATCTCTTTACCTGGGTAGCCTGGCCTAGCCCTGCCCTCTATCCTAGGGTGGGAGCAGCTGAGCCCGAGTCCCTACATCCTCACACATCTTAGCCAGTCCCCTCACCTTCTGGGCGAACGGGACTGCGGTGGGGGAGGGAGGATGTCTGGTTTTCCTGTGCCAGCACAGCTTCCTCCATTGCAACAAGAGGGACTAAAGTTAGCTCTAGGGAGGCACTCCTGGCCTGGCTTGACTTGAGGGACTACATCATGGGCTCTACTCCTGCCAAGAGCAAGGCTCTCCCTACCTGCCTCAGGAGTGCTTTCAGGGCTAGGACAGCTGTGGGCAGACTTGTCCCCAGCTCAGGCTTTTGATGCCCAGAGGCAGTACTCTGTCCTTGAAAGCTGTGGCATCCCATGAAGTCCTAGGGCTGGCAGATGCTGGCCTCGGATGGGCCATGTGCACGTACGTACGTGTGTACAGAAGCAGGTCAGTGGGTGCATGTGCTGACTGCTTACCTGAGCCAGGGAGCCGAGCCAGGGGATGATCACGTTCCCAATGCGGAGACAGCAGAAGGCCCAGGGAGGGGCATCATGAAGACAAACCAGGGACCTAAGCCATACTGGAAGGTCAGGGAGGCTTCTCCGAGGCAGTGCCGTTTCACACGGGTCCCAAAGAGCAGGAGTTTGCCCGCTGCACTCTTGTCTCTTGTTCCCAGCCTGCCCCTACCTCTTAGCGCCTTGTTCAGACTTAAATTTGAGGGCTTTTCCTTCTGCTAGATAAACTTCAGGTCTTGCTGTTAAGGGACTAGAACAGCAAGCCAGTAGCCCCAGATGTGGGTTCAAGTTCTGTCTCCGACCACCAGCTAGGGAACCTTGGGTGAGTCGCAGAGCCTGGGTTTCCTTCATTGTGGCTTTGTTAAGGATGAAGACAGAAGGTGCGGGCCTCACCTGGCCCCCAGTAGGAGCTTGGTGCCTGCTGACCGCCATCTGCCCCAAGGCCAGGGCTGGTACTTTGTACCTGTCTGAGCATCAGCACCCGTGGTGGTTATGAGCACAAGCCTGGGGCTCGCGTCTCTGTTTTACCATTGCCACAACTTCTGTGCTCTGTAGACCAGTTTTCTCATCTGAATGAAGGGGAAAGGGGCCTTTGATGATAGCACCCTCCTCAGAGGCTTGCTGACAATTCAGTGTTAAGCACTTGGTTAGAGCCTGGCTCACAGCCCTCAGTAAATGTGAACTTTTTATTATAAAGGAGCCTGGTGGGCAGTGGGGAGGCCCCGCCACCTGGCAGGGATGAGCGCTGCCTTCAGATGGACTTTGCCCCCCTACGATTTATGGAGACCTTCAGACCCGGGAGCCCCAGCCTATCCCCCAGACAGCCTCCGTGCCCTGCAGCTGCCCCACCTGCCCCTCTATCTTCTCGTGGGGCTATCACCCACCCCAAAGCTACCCACAGGATGTGGTTGGCTGTGGCCTTGCCTCCCTTGTGTAACGTTTATTCTGTTTAATTTCACCAAGCGTAAGAGACTGAGAGCTGTTCACGGAGGGGTGAATGAGGGGCAGGGGCTGTTGAGGAGGGAGCTGCAGCTGGTCCCGTTCAGCGCCCCCAGCCTGGCCCTAGAGCCCTTCGACAACAGCCAGGGTTCCCTGGGGGTCCCCTGGCCTCCTCTTATCCTCCCAGGAAGCCTCCACTTTGCTGGACTGTCTCTGGCCTCAAGCAAACGGGAAAGTTATGCTGCTGACATGGGCCCTTCTTTCAGAGGCTGGAGGCTACCAGGCCCATTTTACAGATACGGAAACTGAGCCAGAGCAAGCTAGCAGCCCCTCAGGGCTGGCTTCTGGATCCAGCCACATTTGGACGGGGTGAAATCCAGTCATCAGACCACAGCAGGGAGTGTCCCATCTCCAGCTCCCCTGCTAACAGAGAGAGTCCCCTGGTGTCTTCCTGACTGTCTTTCTGCCTCAGGTCGTGCCCTCCCCAGAAGGGTGAGGAAAGGACAGGGCGGTCCGGGTCTGGGCGTTTGGGGGAATTGGTAGTCTTGGGAGGAAAAGCAATGCCCTTTCACTTTCAGACTGAAAGGCTCCTCAGTGGCCTCTCCCACTCTGTCACTGCTGGCCTGTGTTGGACAATGGATCCTGGCTCCTTCCCCTTCGCCCTCCTGAGTCCCAGCCCCTGGGGCTTGTGTAGGACTGAACTTTAATCCGTGTTTAATCCAGAACAATCTGGTTTCTCTTCAGTTAGCTGGGGCTCGTCCCTTCCCACCCCCACCCGCAGCACCGCCCAGCGGCCGAGGGAGGGGTGGTGACTCAGTGTGCCTGTGTGCATCTACGTCCCCGTGGTCCCAGCACCCCCGGGTGGGGCGGGAACCAGAAGGCTGCCAGAGCCTTTCCCCCACCCCCAGGTGTGTTGCAAGCAGCCTGACCCTCCCCCACATGGGAAGCGGGTGCCGCCAGATTCCTGGGCGTCTCCTCACTGTCGGGAGATGGAACTTCAGGGAAAGTCCCCGGTCTGGCCATCCCGGACGCTGTGGGAACCAGCAGGGAATGCAGGCCTTGGGCCAGAGGGCAGTGAGCTGAGCCCAGGGCAGGGGCCCGCAGAGCCACGCCCTCCTGCCTGCGGCTCGGGATGGCAGGCCAGCCACCCTCCAGGGCTGACCCTGTGCCCCTTCTTCTTCCCAGCCACGGGAATAAGGAGGTGTTCTCCTGCCGGGGCATCCTCCTGGCGGTGAACTGGTTTCTGGAGCGGGGCCACACAGACATTACGGTATTTGTACCATCCTGGAGGAAGGAGCAGCCTCGACCTGACGTGCCCATCACAGGTGAGTGGCACCTCTGGGTGGGGGGGGCGCACTGCCCCAGCCGGGCTTTTTCCCCAGGGAGACGGTTTGGGTGTGACTGACCACTTCTGGGCCTCAAGCAGGGACCAGCTTGGTTTGTTTTTGTTTTTGCTTTTTACTGTTTGTTTATTTTTGAGAGAGGAAGCGAGCATGAGCGAGGGGGGCGGGGAGGGGCACTGAGATCGGGGACAGAGGATCCCAAGTGGGTTCTGGGCCCTGCGCTGACAGCAGAGAGCCCAACGCAGGGCTCGAACTCACCAACTGTGAGATTGTGACCGAACCAAAGTTGGATGCTTAACCGACTGAGCCACCCAGACGCCCCAGGGACCAGCATTTGTTTTCCTGGCTTCTGCTGTCCTCTGCCCCTGCCTGCCTTGGTGTACCTGGAGTTCGGAGCTCCTGTGCCTGGCCACCCAGAGGCTCTGGGTCCAGATGGGGCTCTGACCTGCGCTGCCACTGCCTCCCAGACCAGCACATCCTGAGGGAACTGGAGAAGAAGAAGATCCTGGTGTTCACCCCGTCGCGCCGGGTGGGCGGCAAGCGCGTGGTGTGCTATGACGACCGCTTCATCGTGAAGCTGGCTTTTGAGTCCGACGGCGTCGTGGTCTCCAATGACACGTACCGGGACCTCCAGGGCGAGCGGCAGGAGTGGAAGCGCTTCATCGAGGAGCGGTTGCTCATGTACTCCTTCGTCAACGACAAGTACGTTCCTGGCTCCCGGGCCCCGGGGTCCCGGGGGAGAAGCCGGACGTGTCCTCTGGCACGGGGCTTTGTTGCGGGGAGCTCTGCTGGGGCCGCGGCCTTGTATCCAGGCAGCTTTGGGAGTGAGTGCAGGGGACTCACCACCAGGTAAAAGGGGCCAGGCTAGGCCAGGGCATCTGAATGTGGAGTTGCCGAAGCTTCTGTGATAGGTAGGATCTGGTCAGTGGTTCCCAGCACTCGGTCTCTGGCCAGAGGCCGGCGGATGGATGCAGCCTTAGTTGCAGATTTTCAGGTTGCTGGCCTCCCCACGCCCTCAGGGAGTGCCCAGCAAGAGAACTGCCCTGGCGGGGTCCTCCTCCCCTCCCTTGGGGCATTCCCGCCCTGGGCCCAGAGGCGTCCTGCAGGACGAACAGCAGTTTCCGGAGCTGCTCTCCCACCTACCCTGCAGGTTCATGCCCCCCGATGACCCCTTGGGCCGTCACGGGCCAAGCCTGGACAACTTCCTGCGGAAGAAGCCACTCACAGCTGAGCACCGGAAGCAGCCGTGTCCCTATGGTAAGAGACCCAGCTGCCCCCTCACTCCTTCCCCTTCCTCTCTCATCCAAGGCAGCCTGGGCCCCCGAGTGCTTCCTCTCCGAGACCACCCAGCCCCACGTTTCCTGTGCCCCACCTTTCCCCCTCCCAGCCCTGGTTCTGGAACCCCTTGCTTAGAGACCCCCTTATTCTCTTCCAGGGAGGAAATGCACCTATGGGATCAAATGCCGGTTCTTCCACCCAGAGCGGCCCAGCCGCCCCCAGCGCTCTGTGGCTGATGAGCTCCGTGCCAGTGCCCTCCTCTCACTCCCTAGGGCCCCGAGCAAGGAGAAGAGTGGCCGGCGGCCTTCACCTTCATCCCAGCCCGGCTCTCTGCCGGCAGAGCATGAGCAGGGCAGCCTAGATGGGAAGAAGCTGGGAGCCCGGGCATCGCCAGGGCCGCACCGAGAGGGTCTGACACAGACCTTCGCCCCAGCGGGCAGGAGCCTCCCACCTAGCGGGCGCAGCGGCAGCAACTTTGGGCCCACAGACTGGTTCCCACAGACGCTGGATTCTCTCCCGTACAACTCCCAAGAGTGCCTGGACTCGGGCATCGGCTCCCTGGAGAGCCAGATGTCAGAACTGTGGGGGGTCCGAGGAGGAGGCCCTGGAGAACCCGGCCCGCCTCGGGGCCCTTATGCTGGCTACGGCCCCTACGGGGCCGAGCTCCCGGCCGCTCCAGCCTTCCCTACTTTTGGACGGGCCATGGGTGCCGGCCACTTCAGTGTCCCTGCTGACTATGCCCCGCCGCCAGCTGCCTTTCCACCCCGAGAGTATTGGTCTGAGCCGTACCAGCTGCCCCCACCCACCCCAGTCCTGCCGGAGCGGCAGGTGCCAGGCCCCGGGGCCGACCGGGGCCCGTGGGCCGGGGCGGGGAGCCTAGCCAAGGAGCGAGCCAGTGTGTACATCAAGCTGTGCGGGGTGTTTCCCCCGCACCTGGTGGAGGCCGTGATGGGGCGCTTCCCTCAGCTCCTGGACCCCCAGCGGCTGGCTGCCGAGATCCTTTCTTACCAGCCCGGGCACCCCAGCGAGTGACCCAGCCGTGCGGCTGCCGGCCCTAAGGCTGGACAGAGGGAGGAGTAAAGTAGGGAAGGGAACCCACAAACCAAAGATACTGTAGGATTGGTCCTGGCCCACCCGGCACCTGGAGCCGGCTGCCGAGTGGGGCAGGAACGATCACCCTGTTGATGCACATTGTATCTGTAGTTTAAGGAGACGCCGCCGTAAAGGCGTCAGTCCGTGGCTGAAGCCCAAACCCTCCTTTCTCTCAGAGGGCGGGGAGGGAGGTGGTGGGGAGCAGAGGCCTGGGCTGGGGGCCCTGCGCACGACCCCCCACCTCCGCCCCACCCCTGGGATGCCGGCCTCGGCTGGCTAGTTAGGCACTGTGTGCCTGCCCTCCAAGGGCCCCTCCTGTACGCCAATGAGGCCTCATCAGTGCTCTCGCAGGGCACCGGGCCTCATGTTAGTAAGCAAGATGCTTCTTAATAACCCACCTTCTGACCCACTCTGTTTGCAGCGTCCTTGCCCCCGCGGGGGGTGGGGTGGGGGGAGCGGGCCAAGGGCCCTCTGTCCCCACCCCCTCTTCCCTTCCTTCTATACTGAGTCCTCTCTCGCCCTTCCCCGAGGGTGGGGACACGTATTTGTGTGTGTACAGGTGTCATGTTAACTACTTTAAGTGGAAGTCCTTGCGCTCCCTTAACACGTCAATAAAGTACAATGTGAGCCCCTTTAAGAGATGCTGGTCTTTGTTGTACCCCGGGGGTTGAGCCGGCCTTTGGGCAACGGAGGTCGGCAGGTGGGCACCAAAGTGCTCAGCCCCCTGGGGGCGGAGGCTTCCTTTACTGAGAGAAGGCGGTGGGGGGACACAGGATTGGGCTGTTCCCCTTTTCTGTGCTGGGACCGGAGCTCAGGGCAGAAAACTATCTGGCTGAGAATAGGGCTTCCAGGAGAGTTTGGGAGAGAAGGGGATGGGGAAGCCCTTGGGTGCTCGGCTCAGGCACCATCTTCCCAGACACTGCGGTGTTCTAGAGGCCGAGCTGCACAGCGGAGCAGGGGCGCCTGGGGGGCAGCCTGGAGAGGCGGTGCCAGGCTAACCTCCAGGCGGGAGGTTAGGGGTCCTGGTCCTAAACTCAAGAACTGGCTTTGCCACCCCAATTATGTCACCTGGGGCAGTGACCACCCCACTCTGGGTCTCCCATTTCCTCATCTGTGAAGTGGCGATAATGTACCTACCTGACAGGATTGTAGGGGGTACACAAGAGCATGTTTGTTGAGTGCGTGACCCAATGCCTGGCACATAGTAAGTGCTCATTAAAGAGCCTCTGGTGGCGTTCTCTGTGGGCTGTGTTCACCTCACCATCTCAACCTTATCTGCCCCGAGAAGGACGTCAGCCAGGAATATATAAATTTTTTCTTTTTTTTCTCCCCCAGATGGATAAATGAGATACAAATGTTAAATATTTTATGTTTTTAAAAAATTTTTAGTTTATTTTTGAGAGAGTGAGAGCGCCAGTGGAGGAGGGGCAGAGAAAGCGACACAGAATCTGAAACAGGCTCTGGGCTCTGAGCTGTCAGCAGAGAGCCCCGATGCAGGGCTTGAACCCACGGGCCGTGACATCATGACCTGAGCTGAAGTTGGACGCTTAACCGACTGAGCCACCCAGGCACCCGGAATGTTAAATATTTAAGTGAAAAGTGGGGCTGTCAAATCATCCCCAAACACCATCAACAGGGCAAAATGGAAAAATACAGTTTTAATAATTCTATATTTGAACATCTCACCTAATTTGTACTTATTGTTTATGAAGCTTTTATAGTATCTGTATTTTTTTTAGAAACTGTTCTAGCACAGAACAGCTGTGCAGCAAGTGGAGGAAAATGCCACACTGGCGATCTCCCTGCACATTAGGCCCCCGCTTCGTTCTTCACCCTGAACGTTCTTTAGAAGCCTGCACTGGGCAGGAACCCAGGCGCAAGGTGGGAAGGATCTCAGCAAACATTATCTCGAAGCCTCCACACCTGCTCTTCAAGGCGCCCCGTGCCCATTGCTTCCAGCCTCCTTCGAAGGTTTTATCCGCACAAAGAAATGTCATTGCCTTATTTATAAAATACTTTCTTCCCATCAAGTACTGTATTCCAGATAAAAGGCTTTTTTGTGGGCCTCTGTTGCTTTGTATGGAACAGGAAGCTGCTGCTTGTGTTTTGAGGGATGGGGGAAGGGTCCTACAGGCCGGTGGCAGCAGGCAACGGGGCTAGACCGGGGGTGGCTAATGTCTAGAGGCTGTGCCTGGCCCTGCTGGCTCGTTGACCGGCACCAACAAGGACAGCAGAGCCCATGAGGCAGGTGCCAGCCGAGTCTGGGCTCCGGCGAGGGTTGAGTCAGTCCAGGGCCCTGACGGCCTGCACTTGCACCCAGCTTGGCTGTGCCAGCCATCCGGGGCTTGGAGCTGCCCTGTCCAGGGCCTCTTTCTCTTAATTTTTTTTTTTTTCAACGTTTATTTTATTTTTGGGACAGAGAGAGACAGAGCATGAATGGGCGAGGGGCAGAGAGAGAGGGAGACACAGAATCGGAAACAGGCTCCAGGTTCTGAGCCGTCAGCACAGAGCCTGACGCGGGGCTCGAACTCACGGACCGCGAGATTGTGACCTGGCTGAAGTCGGACGCTTAACCGACTGCGCCACCCAGGCGCCCCCAGGGCCTCTTTCTCAATCTGGCGGCCAGGCCCGATGCCCAGGATGTTTCTTTCCCATGACTTGGGCTGTCACTGCAAAGCTCCACGCCACCTCCTGCCCTGCCCGCTGAGGCACCTTTCCTCACAAGGCCTCAGTGTTCCCACCTGTAAAAGGGACACAAGGATCCCTGCATCTCTCTAGACTGACAAGAGGATACCTCAGTTGGTGTGGTGCCAGCCTGAGAGGGAAAAGTCCTGGCCGTGTGGCCCTGGGCCGCTCACTTCCCTCAGCTCCCTGGCTTGCCTCACAAAAGAGTTGTAAGGTTCCCACAGGCTCGTGGGAAGGAGAGGGTGCCAGGGCAGGAACTGATCCTGAGACAGAAGTTCAAGCCACCGAGGCGTGGAGAGGATCAGACTCAGGTGGCTGCCCCGCGTGCCCTTTCCTCCTCTGCCTTCCTGGTTCTAGAAGCTGAGAAGCTGGTGGGGAAACCAGTGAGTATGCAAATCCTTGCCCTGTTGGGAAATGATCCTGGGGAGCTCCCGGTGCATGGCCTCCTGCCAGCCCTTCCCGAACCCCCTCCCACACATCCCCCACCTCACCCTGGGGCTCTTACCAGCAGGGGCCAGGCCCTGAGTCTCCTTGCCAGCTGTCTCAATGCGGGTTAACCCTGCTGGGGGCACAGGGTGACTCCAGAAACCTTGGCCTCCCTGGCAGAGAATGATCTGGCCCCCAACGGATGAGAGTCCCTGCCCACTCTGCCCCCATCCCACTTTGTTAGCCTGAGGAACACCCAGTGGTCCCCGAAGAGCTGGGGAACTTCAACCAGGAGCAGGAGAGCTCTGAGGCTCCAGGGGAGTAGCTGGTTCTCCCAGGCCGCCCACCCCCGAGACTGCTAGCACCTGGAACATTGTTGGTCTCCCTCAGGGTGGCGTGGGGCAGTGGCTGAGAAGAGGCCACCGCTGACCATGCAGTTGCCACTTCCTTCCCTCATGTCCCCTCCCCTACAGAGAAGGGCAGGGCCCCCGGCCCAGAAGGAGGGGGTGGGCAGGCCTCCATCAGAGAAACTGGGACCCAGTGAAACACAAATCTAGGAGGTGGGTGTGGGGAGGGTGGTGGAGCCACCAGCCCAAGCCCCAGGCCCGGCTGGTCCCTTGGGGGCTCCTGGTCCCCTGGGGGCTCCTGCCCCCAAACAAGGCGGTCTCAGGATCCTAGCACTCTTTCTCTGGGGCTTCTCAAATCTCTGGCTCATTTTCTTCCCCCTAGACCAGAGCAGAGTGGGTGGAGTTAAGAGCAGTGAGTAAGTGCCTGTTCAGGGGACCTCCTTGTTCAAGGGAAGGGTGTGGGAGATTTGGCTGAAAAAGACAGGAAGGAAAGCCCTGCAATTAAGGAAACTCGAGCCATCCCAGGCCAGGATATGTAAATCCTTCCAGCTAGTTCCTGGATGGGGAGGAGGCCTCAGGCTGTCGTCCTAGGATGTGGCTTCCTGGAGCCCATCTCAAGGCAGCTGCTGGCCATCTCAAGTTGTCTGCCCATGTAAGAAATGGCTGCAAAGGTGGAAGAAAAGGATCAGGCAACCCATAGCAACCCACACTGACTCCGGCATGTTGCTGGGTCTGGGAAGGGTCCAGCGGCTCAGATTCTGGCTGCCGTCCAGAGAAGAGCCCCACTGAAGGCCAGGGGTGCTTATGGTGCTCTGCCTGCCACCTGCTGGCGCCTCCTGGTATGACTGTCTGTGCAGCAGGGGGCGGCTCAGCCCTCCCAGCCACCAGCACTGGCCTGAACGAAATGCCAGGAGACAAGCATCTCCAATAGGATCTGAAAACAAGAATTTAAAGAGAATAATATGGAGAGTGCTAAGGCAAAAATGGGAATTCTTTTTTTTTTTAATACTTTTTTTTTTTTTTTTGGTAACACTTATTTTTGGGAGAACGCAAGTGGGGGAGGGGCAGAGAGAGGGGGACAGAGGATCCTAAGCGGGCTCTGCGCTGACAGACGGCAGTGAGCCAGATGTGAGGCTCGAACTCACGAACCGTGAGATCATGACCTGAAGTTAGACGCTCAACTGACTGAGCCACCCAGGTGTCCCTCTTTTTTTTTTTTTTTTTTTAATGTAAGCTCTACGCCCAATGTGGGGCTTGAACTCATGACCCTGAGATCGAAAGTCAGTTCTACCAACTAAGCCAGCCAGGTGCCCCCAAAATGGGAATTCTTAATGGCGTCTGCAGCTCCACCTGGCAAAGCGGCACCAGACGTCATGGTCACGCCTTCTACAAAACGGGAAGCTCCAGAAAATTCCAACTGCTATGGGTAACAAATAACCCAAGAAAAATCCTCAGGAACTGGAGGAATAAGGAAAGGGAGAAAAACAAAGCATTCACATTTCAAAAGTGATTGGGGCGATAAAAATCACAGTGAGATCCGTGTTCTAACCCCTTGGTACATTCTCTACAGCTCAGCAATCCCACTGCTAAGAATCCTATTTGCAAAGCTAAGGCGCCATGATACTGCCCGAAATGGCCAAAGAGGGAAAACAGCATTCACGCCATCAGAAGACCCGTTACATAAATTTTGGTGTAAGCATATAAAGGAATGTGAAGTAGCCGACAGAAGTGAGGCGGCTGCATTTACAGAACACTTTCCAAGCTGGGTTACTAGATCAAAAACGTACGCCACCATTTTTGTAAAAACCACTTGCGTGCGTGAGGATAAACTCCTTTGGGAGGACACGCAATGAACGGCCTCTGGGAAGGACAACTAGTCGCTGAGGGACAGGTGGACTGACTTTTTTCCTTCCTTGACCCTACTCCAGCCCTATTTGAATGTATGTCGTTTGCATGTGTTACTTATTCAAATGAAATATTTTAAAGCCTGAGGAAGGTACAGAAGTAAGTTATGGGGGTGGGGGTGGGGATCTGAAGAGGGTTATTTTGGCCGGGGCGGGGCGGGGGGGGGGGGGTTCCTCTAAAGTTTATTCTAGTACACGAACAGTCAACACTTAGAGCACAACGTGTGCGTGTTGTTAAAACATGACAACTGCCCATTCTGAAGATCAAAACGGTTGAATGCCAGCGACTGCTTGCGGTTCAACTGAACATTTGTGAATTATCTACATGTACTAATGAGTATTTACAGAGACTGTATCACAACACATTCAGAGAACCAAAACAGGCTGAGCCAGAAAATGGATACAAATCGAAGGCCCGATATGTTCTTCCCACCTGCCATGAGCCATCCTCCATACCCTCCTTCCTGGGGACCACCACCCTGAGCTGAAGTGGGGATCAAAATCCATACCACCGGCTGTCTTAGCAATGAGAACCTTCACTCTGCAGAAGCAATTTCTTTTTTCTTAACTTTTTTCAACGTTTTATTTCTTTTTGAGAGAGGGAGAAAGAGTGCAAGTGGGGGAGGGGGGAGAGAGAGGGAGACACAGGATCCGAAGCAGGCTCCCCGCTCCCAGCTGTCAGCACAGAGCCCGACGTGCGGCTCGAACCAACGAACCCCGAGATCACGACCTGAGCTGAAGTCAGCCGCCCAGCCGACTGAGCCGACCCAGGCGCCCCTGCAGAAGCAGTTTTTGAAGCAAAGTGAAAGCGGTTTCAAATCATGAAGCTTCCCATTTAGAAAATTCAGACACGAGAACATTTACATTAACACAGGAATGAGACTCCCAATTCCTTCCGACTCTGTCCGCGTCTTCCACGCACACCACCTTCCCCGGGCACTGAGGAGGCCACCGATCTGGGAGAAGTCACTGTGTACAAAGAAGCATAAGGCCGCTTGCTCTCTCTCTCTCCACACTGCGCCAGGGCAGTGGCCCTGGAGTCGGGCTTCAGAGGTGAACTTCTACATGTAGTAATTAATGCCTCAGTCATTTGGAGTGAGGCTGAGGGGCACAGCAGTCAGGAATAAAAGCACAACAACTAGGTCACAGCGCGTTTCAAAACAGCGTATTTACTCCTTTCAAAGTTTGGCCATTTTAATATTTATTTCAATGCCCTTATTCACCGCATAGGTTGAGATATCAACAATACTCTCTATAGACTACTTAACAGAGTATTCTAGAGCACCCCAAGGCTCAATTTGTGCAAGCACTGGAAAGGCACCCAAGACACGTACAGCAGCTCTGAAAAACCTATGCCCAGCTTGTACGGGCCGGATCCAAACTTACGGCGCTTCCCTCGGCCCCTCCCCCAGAAGAGCTTCCGATCTTTCACTTGGTGGGTTGTCCCTGCTCTCCATCTTCAACTTTGTAGGGTCAGATGCTATTGAGAACATTTTGAGTTTCTTCTTTCTTTTTTTTTTTTTTTTTAATTTTTTTTAACGTTTATTTGTTTTTGAGAAAGAAAGAGACAGAATGCGAGTGGGTTGGGGCAGAGAGAGAGGGAGGCACAGAATCTGAAGCAGGCTCCAGGCTCCAAGCTGTCAGCACAGAGCCCGACATGGGGCTCGAACTCACGAACTGTGAGATCATGACCTGAGCTGAAGTCCGACGCTCAACCGACTGAGCCACCCAGGCTCCCCGAGAACATTTTGAGTTTCAACAAACTATTTCCTCAGCCCCTGGAAGAGCATACTTGAGACTCCCTAGGGAGCTCTGTACAGACACCTCCCTTCCAGGAGAAGACACAAAATACAACTACCCAGTGCCTGGGTGTTTTAAAATGTCTCATAACTACCAAAAGGAGCGAAGGACAATCTCTTCCCGATGTGGACACGAGAAGGCTAAAGGCCTAAAGCAAAATACCATTCCAAACCCAAGTAACCCGGTGAAGACCTGTCCGGAAGGAAGCCCCTCTCAGGGCTCCTGGCAGCTGTTCCGGTTCCGAGGTCATCGGCCCAGTGGATGTTTGTGGACAAACTTAGTCAATAAGCAAAGTTACAAACATCACAAGCACGGTAAGTGGGATCTCTTGGGTTTCTTTCCTAAACCTCCCCAATCTAAAGACACAAGCAGTCTCTCGGGATGTAAATATCTTCGGTCTGTGGCCAGCTTTCAGGACAACTGGCAGGTCCCCTAATCAATGATTAAAACTTTATAGAGAAAAGAAGTATAAAGCAAGCAGCCTACTTCTAACCATGATTATACACACACATGTGTATTCACATAAAGGGGTATGCTTTTATTTATTTACTTATTATTTTTTTTTAATTTTAACTGTTGACTTATTTTTGAGAGAAAGAGAGAGAGGGCGAGTGGAGGGTTAGGGAGGCACAGAATCCGAAGCAGGCTCCAGGCTCCGAGCTGTCAGCACAGAGCCTGATGCGGGGCTCGAACCCACAAACTGTGAGATCATGACCTGAGCCGAAGCCGGAGGCCTAACCGACTGGGCCACCCAGGCGCCCCAAGTATGCTTTTAAATAATACATCTTTTTAAGCTCAATCCGACTAGATCTCCAGCAAATGTCAGAGAGTCAGAAATATTTTCAGGTTTGTTCTGTGCTTTTCCTTGGGATCATGGAAACTGTAGGAACCCCCACTCCTCTCTTCCAGGAAAGGGAAAAACTGACAAAGAAGGACAGAGAAAGCTTCTGGTTCCCATCGTTTTCAGTTTTACAGTTGTTTCTTTCTTTTTAACAATCTAAATATAAGAAACTATTTTCTTAAAAATGCAGACACCGGAGTCCTCTTACCAAAGACATAGCCAAAGACATCTAATTAGCCACAGAGTCAAAAAAAAAAAAAAAAAGTTTATTTGAGAACAAGACTGAAAGCGTTTGCACATCCGACAAGGTAGACTCATTCTGATAACAGATGCCATCCGTATTCAGCTCTACCAATATTATCACAATGGAACATATTTTTTCTAACAAAGATATGGGCATAAATCAAGGACTATGACTAAACAGCATCAAAGGAAAGGTGGGGCCCCAAATCTTATCCCACAGAATGATTCGCAACATAGGATTTCAATCAAACACTCCTAATGCAGTGGTTCGCAACCTGGCTTCTTATCAGAATCCCAGGAACTCTTTGGAAGGAAATCCCCAAAACTAGACTGTACCCCAGTTAGAGTCTCTGGTGGGGGGAGGGCCCAGGCATCGGTAGGTCTTTAAGCTCTCCAGGTGATTCCAGTGAGCAGCCGAGGTAGAGCACCACTCAAGAGGCAGGTGACAGTTCAACAAATCGGCAAGATCCTCAGCCCGGCCGGCCCGGTGAGGAAGGGGGTCTGCCGGGCATCGCTGGCTCTCGCGGATCCTATCTTTCACTCTGCTCAAGAACTCCATACGTTACTGGCTTTGGGTGCAACTGAGAGCCTTTCCATATGCCTTAATGATTTTTAGAGCAACGTTTAATCAGGCAGATACCAGCAAAGAGAGAAAAATGGAGAATGAAAGAAATTTCCATCAGGCATGATATGAATAAATAAAATAAGTGAAAAAACAATCTCAGGTTTAAAAGTAAAGCATGAGAAGTCAACACCTGTGAAATTTTATTTATATAAAAGAATAAAAATATTTTAAAAGGATTGATTTAAACTTAGGTCTTTCAGCTTTTCCTGTTCCTTGAACATGAAACTGCTTCCAACGCAGAAAGATTTAAGATAGGTAATTATTAAATAAACACTCTTTACCTTTCCCCTGCAAAAAAAAAAACAAAAACACAGAGCCGCGTTTCCCATCTTATTTACGGTAAACCAGATCATTCTCTGTTAAAAATAGTGGCAACTGCGCGAAGCGGACGATCAGATATGCCAGCAGGAAGGTATGAGCTGTACAACGGCATTACAAAAAGTCCCAAAAGAAAAGAAGATGGTAAAAACAATAGAAAAATAATAAAACACAAACAAAATAGGAAAATGCCAGATATTTACAGCCTCCCTCTGAAATGTGACCTATGTTCTACTTTCGGCATAAAACAAAACCGGAGAACATGTCTCAATGGGTATCACAGACGAAGAAGCTGGTGCCAGCCAGTTTGCGGGGGGGGGGGGGGGGGGGGGGGGGGGGAGACACTCATTCCAAGAAGGGAAAAACGCACAGTTAGCAACTTGCTGGAATTGTAACCACGTCTTGGTCTTCTTGCTGTTCTGTTACCAAAAATGACACAAAGTAAATGATCCAATGTGGTCTTACAGAAATGACTTGTCACCACGGTTCAGAATAAACTATTCAGAGTCACAGGCACTGGGTCTGGGAAAGCAGAGGTGGGTGGCCGCACGCTCAGGTGAGGGATATTTATCTTTGTGAGGTCGGAGGAGGGAAGCAGGGCTCTATAGCCTGGAAGCTTCTGCACTAATGAGTCTTCTAATAGTCCTAAAGAGAGAAAAACAAAGTCCCAACTTACTCTCAGTAGAACATCAGTTTGAACCTAGGGGGAAAAAAAAAAAAACCTCACCCATAAAGAACCCTGCTAGGGGGTTGCTCTGTAGCCAAATATTCTACTTCAAATGTAACAGACAACACTTCACATCTGAAAATGGCCTGTCTTCCAAGTCCAGAGAGGGACCGAAACATCAATGCTGCCCTTATCAGGCCCCCTGAGCTCACCAATCAGAGAAAGAAAGAAAAAAAAAAAAAATCCTAGTAGTAATTCATTCTTTAATCAAAGGGACTTTTTCTTCAGGAAAAATGTGTGACCCCTTTCTCTACCCAAAATACAAAAGAAAGTAACACCTACAAGTTGAAGTGTACCCAAATGGACACCCCGGCCTTCAAAATGAGAGCTGCAACCCGAGAGAGACAAGAGAGACAAGAGACAGAGAGAGAGAGAGAGAGAGAGAGAGAGAGAGAGAGAGCGAGCGCGCTCATGCGGGAGCACTCGGGCTCTGAGGACAAACACATGGTTCTAATCATCTACAAAATCACCAGTCTCTCTGAAATGGTCTGGCTGATACTTACAGCTCGTGGTTTTTTGTTTAACTTCAGATCAATCCTGTGATAGAAAAGATAAAAGATATTTGCATTTTAATTTACAGAAAAAGGGGCCAGGAATCAGCTACTGCATAGGGCACAAGCTATAACAAAGACTATTTGGTTAAGTAAAATCCACATTCTTCATTAGACTATGTCACATTTAGTTGTTTACCCAGATATTATTGAGCAAGTATTTAAAAACATAAGCAGATACTCTTGCCGCAAGGCAGACTTAGATGACAAAAAGAAATATACAGCAGTTACGAAAGCCGTATCATTTTAAAACTATTCAGAACTAGGCGTTAAAGAGATTGGATTAAGAGGGCATGCTCTACGTTAATGTGTTAGCTCTGTAACTCTATCACTGATAATCACTGAGACACATAATGATTAAGAACAGGAAAGAGACTAGGAGTTTGTATTTCTGGACAGGAAACACAAAAGAAATTAAACAAATTTCAATTTTTAAGTCTTTCCAAAGCAAAATATCAAGATCTTAAACTATTAATCTCCTTACGAAGCAAAGCCAGAAAATCAATTTAAATGTGAATTAAAAGTAAAGGTTATCTACTTTTAAAGAAATTAAAATGCATAAGAGTGAAGTTTACTTAATTTTGCTTAAGTTATTAAATAAAATGTTACCTCCATCACGTTTTTCTGTTTTTAAAAAAAACTTCCCAGCCTAACCTAATATACATACCTACAATTGAACAGATAAACTATGGGTTAGAAAGGTCTCAAAAAGGCATATCGGTCTCTACACACTAAACAACACAGCACAAATACTAATTCAAATCAAACTTACTCAAAGTCATAATCAAACATGCCAGACGGGCTGAGGGGCAGCATTTGAAAGGAAGAAAGCAATAGAAATTAATATACTAATTGAATAAATTAGTCGATTAGCCACCCTAGCAAGATTTGTAGAAACAAAATCAGCTTTCAGAATCTTAAGCGATAAAGTTTCAAACATCAAAGCACCCAAGATTTTGTGGTTGGGAGAGTCCCTTCCCTCCTGGATTTTGTATCAGAGCAGACTATGAAAGGAAAAGTTATTTCATTAGGAAACGAGGTCACTGCAGGCCCTCTATTAGCTGCCAGACTCAGAGTTAGAACTTGTAAAATATTTAATTGTCATGAAGAATATAAATAGGGCATTAGAAGAAATAGAGAAAGAAGGGTTTAGTCATACAATGAAAAAGGTGCTTCGAAGACAGTACTAACAATTCAGCACAATATACTTTGACCAACATAAGAGATAAAAACATCATACATTTTTAAAAAGAAAGCATTTTGCAACTTTGAACTCAAGTTCTATGTTGGAGGCATGTCTGGGGAACACGGTCCTCTTTCTACAGCATTCATCCTAGAGGCCCAGGGTCAAACGAATCACCTCAGTGCTAGGCCTGCTCCAGAAACTGCAGAGGCAAGTCACTTTGCCCCTGAACTGGCGATGACAGCTAACTGTTCCTGTCAGGGCCAGGACTTCGAACACCCAAACCGACGGCCCCCCCTACTAAAACAAAGGAGAGCCGATCTCCCCAAGCCCCCAAGCCTCGGGGATCTGCAAGGGAATGGTGAAGGGGAGGAGGCTGTGTAGGCCATCGCTGCTAACAGACCACAGTCCAGGCAGACCTCCAAGGCAAACATGAACCCTGAGCATGACACCGGCTCCTTGGCTGTTGTAACACCTTTTACACCGTAGGTAGGTGCTGGAACAATATGCAAAATGCTGTATTTTCCTCCTAGCCCATGTTTGCAAGAGTGAAGCTGGAAGAAAACATAACTTCAGTATCCCTTATGCAACCGTGTCACTTACGGCATCTGGGAAAGGGTACACGGTGTACCAACCAGGAACTATCAACAACCTAACTCTCGGCCTAACTTAATTTTGTTCGCAAATTAAAGTAGACTGCACCCACCTAATGAAAACTTCGCAAGCTATCTGGAAGAATTCTAGGGTTTTGTATATTAGTAAAGACCTGTAAGAACAGCTGTAAGTTATTATTGCAACTTTCTTCCTTACAGCCGCTGGGACTTATTGTTCAGATACCCTGTAAAATATAAGAATTCAGAACAGGGTGATCATCTGTGAATGCTAAACATTATTTGATAAACGTTCATATTCCTAAGGAGGACAAATCCAAAAGTTATTCCTTTTTGCTCAAGTTCCATATTTATTTCCACTTTGCTTTACTCAGCAATAAATAGGGCCTGGCACACAGTGGGTACTCAGGCATTTGCTGAAATAATTTACAACTGACTTCATCTAAATAGGTGGGGGGGGGGGTGGCACATTGCGGGGGAGATACAAGTACCGTTCGGGGTGCAAACGTTCAAATGTGTACAAACAAAAAGCACTCCAGCCCCAGCCCTGTGCCCACTAGGAGAGACATCAGTCAGGGGGCAAGGGGGCAAGGGGTCTGGACACTTCCTGACCAAAGATGGCAGAAATCTGAGAACTTTAACTGGCCACTGAGATGCCACTGCAGTGCACTGAACCTGTTTACACAGAAAGAAGGCAAATCAGCTCCACTCTTCTCCCTTGGGGCAGGTAAGCGCCTACAGCCAAAGGGAGGAGGCCGGCCAGATACCACACCAGGGGGTGACAAAAGGCTCCAGCTTTCCAGACAGAAAATGTCATTTGTGAAAGCAATAACTAACATCGAAGATCTTTATAAATCCTAGTATTTATAAAAATGGCAGGAAGAAATGCTGTTTCTATGGAAATCTACTAGTACTAGAAGCCTGCAGGAGGAAAGTTAAGTTCATGATTAATTCCCTTTTATCGGTCAGCTGATCACGGCATTAAAAAAAGGGAAGGATTGGGGCACCAGTCGGTTAAGCATCCGACTTCGGCTCAGGTCATGATCTCACGGTTCATGAGTTCAAGCCCCGCGTTAGGCTCTGGGCTGTTGGCTCGGAGCCTGGAGCCTGCTTCGGATTCTGTGTCTCCCTCTCTCTCTGCCCCTCCCCTGCTCATGCTCTGTCTCTCTCTGTCTCAAAAATAAATAAAACATTAAAAAAAATTTTTTTTTCAAAGGGAAGGATTACCTATAATAAACAGTAGCTATCTACTGTACCACAAATGGAAGAAACATCCAGAAACTTTCAAGGAATGTTCCCCCTACTCAGGACACTGTGAAATAGGAAAAGAGTAATTACTTTAAAATGACACTGGAGTAAATTTAGTAAAAGCAACACAGAGCATGACAATTATCTCGACAATTTAAAAAAATATTTTGAGCATCGTTCGGGGGGTGAGGGGCGGCCCGGGTGGCTCAGTTGGTTGAACGCCTGACTCTTGATTTCTGCTCAGGTCATGATCCCAGGGACATGGGATCACACCCCGCATCAGGCTCTGCACTGAGTGTGGAGCCTGCTTAAGATTCTCACTCTCTCTCCCCCTGCCCCTTGTTCCACCCCTCCCCCACTCACGTGCTCTCTTAAAAAAAAGAAAAAAAAGATCATGGTTCCCTGCTACTGTTTGTGATCAGTTAGCATTAGTCCTACCACAGTGATTATATAGCCTATAACCTACACACAAAAAAAGATAAGCAATTTTTGCTATTTGTTACTGCAGTTACGAGATTGACATAGTGATTTTTGGTTTGCAGGAAAGTGCTGAGCAGCAGTCTTGAGTCACCATTTGGAGGAAATACTATTTCTGCAGTCTAAAAACCACCACCACCATTGACAAGAAAAATTTTTAAAAGAATTAAAGAATCTATTGATGCCTAGGAGGCTTAAACCAGTTTAAGTTCATTCTACATTATCCCCATGTGCCATAACCACGAAGCTAACAACGTGAATGCCTTGGGTGCGTGTGAAGGAACATCCTACACGTCTGTGGAACAAGCCAGCCCAGAAGCACACTGGAGCACAGGGAGCTCCGCCCTCCTTGCCCTTCCCCTTTCCTCTCAATGTGCAGCCTCCTGGGGCGCCTGGGTGGCTCAGCCAGTTAAGCGGTCCACTTCCCTTCAGGTCATGATCCCATGAGTTCCAGCCCTGAGTCGGGCTCTGTGCTGACAGCTCAGAGCCTGGAGCTGCTTCAGATTCTGTGTCTTCCTCTCTCTCTGCTCTTCCCCTACTCGTACTCTGTCTCTGTCTCTCAAAAATAAATAAAAACATTAAATATATATACACACACACACACACACACATATATATGTATGTGTGTGTGTGTGTATATATATATACATACATATATATGTACATATATGTATATACATACATATATACATACATACGTATATATACATACATATATATGTGTGTATATATGTATATATATATATATATATATATATATACATACACACACATCTATCTATCTATCTATCTATCTATGTATACATCCACACACACACATATATGCAGGCTCCCAAGAGGAGCAGGACAAAAGCCAGCCTGTGGATACCTAAACCAAAAGACAACCCCCACCCCACATACACAGTGGACATACATTATCTAGAAAGGCACTCTCATATCTTACAGACTTTATACTACTCCTCTCTGATATCTGAAATCAGCATATTAGAGAGATATGTAACAAATCACAAGCAATCAAAAAACTTGTATTTAAAGAGAAAAAAGGCATGTCAGATCAGCTCTCTCCATCCACAAGCGAATAACTGTAGGCAGGGACCAGGATTAAGAGCAGAAGACTTTCTCCACTTTTCCAGCTTCCCGACATGTACTCGTGGCATTTTCCAAAGACTATTACACACATTCCATTTCTACTTCCCCTTTTGCCCTTCTAAAAGGATTCCAAATTCACCGCATTAAACAAAGTTTTCCTAGAATGCCATTCTTCTACACTAGAACAGTGGGAAGGATGTCTTCCTTCATGGTTACTCTAAATGCCCACCAATTCCTCCACTGGAGAAAACTTCTATTTCATTTGGATCAAAGCAATCTCTCCCCATCTGCAACACAAAGAGGGCACCAATCCCAAAGAATTCTCACTCTGGTACAGACCCTTAACAGCAATGGTCACGGAGGCCGGAGGGGTTGGGGGGGTGGGGGGGGGGCAGGGGGGCAGGGGCGGGCGGGGAGGGGAGGCCCCTGCCACTGACCTGTGCCGGTTTTTATTCTTTCGTTTTTTATGGCTGCTGTGATGACTCCCTGAGGAAGTAGAAGAAGCAGCCTTCTGAGGCTTCACTCCCTGCACAGATCCATCCAGATCCTCAGGGTCCTCCTGGCTGGGCTCATTTTCCTGATTGTGGAAGTCTGGAGAAGTATCACTTTCCGTCCCGCTTCCCGGCTCCCCTGGAGGGAATAAACACAGGTCCCAGAAGCAAGGTCAGCATTCCTCAGGCAGTCTGTCCGGCAGCCAGGAGACATGTCTCGAAGCACTAATACACAGAAAAAGAGACTATTTCCTATCCTCAAGGACCAGGCATTTTACCTGACAGGAAAATACTTGCAGACAGAAAAGGTATGTACCCTCAAGGCATCAGAGTTACCAGTGTTCCTGAACTAGAAGTCCTCTGAGACACCGTAACCAAAAGCAGCCTTTCTAAGCACTGCTGGGAGGTGGGACCATACAACCAGGAGTTATTTAAACACAGAATCCACGAATGGGATTAATAATTATACAAGAAGCCTGGGTTCCTTCCCCAAACTGTACAGAAATCCTGTCTATCAAGAAAGGGGGCATGGGATGCCTGGGCGGCTCAGCCGGTTAGGCCTCCGACTCTTGGTTTCAGCTCAGGTCATGATCTCATCAGGTTCTGGTATCAGGCTCCGCGCTGACAGTGCGGAGCCTGCTAAGGATTCTTTCTCCCTCCCTCCCTCTCCCTCCCCAGCTACGTCTCTCTCTCAAAATAAATAACTTTATAAAGAAATAAAGTGGTAATATTCTTCAGCTGACACATATTCCCAATTTTAAAACATCCTTTATATATTAAATAAAAAATTAAAAAACATTCTGCATAAACAAATGCTCTTTAAAACATTTATTTATTTGTTTGTTTGTTTGTTTATTTATTTATTTATTTATTTATTTATTTAGAGAGACCGCGCACACACACATGCGACAGAGAGAGAGGGAGAGAGAAATCCCAAGCAGGCTCCATGCTGTCAGCACAGAGCCCAATATAGGGCTCGAACTGACAAACTGTGAGATCAAGACCTGAGTCAAAATCAAGAGTCAGACATCTACCCAACTGAGCCACCCGGGTGCCCCATAAATAAATACTTTTAAGAATAATTGTATATACTCTGGCAAATGTATACCTAGGTTTTTCCTGAAAGGAATTTCTTGACCTTAATAGATGAGGACGGAAGAATACTTTCACTTTACTCAACTATTGAAGGACCCTAAGTATGTACACGTTTTCTTGTTTTAAATTTTTTATTATTTTTTTTAATGTTTATTTATTTTTGAGAGAGAGACACACACAGACAGAGCGCAAGTGGGAAGGGGCATAGAGAGAGGGAGACACAGAATCCAAAGCAGACTCCAGGCTCTGAGCTGTCAGCACAGAGCCCGATGTGGGGCTCGAACCCACAAACCGTGAGATCATGACCTGAGCTGAAGTCAGATGCTCAACCAACTGAGCCACTCAGGCGCCCCTAAATTTTTTAAAATTTTTTGTACACTATCCATTTGTAAAAACTGTCAAGAGGAGTCTTGTGGATAGCAGAGCCAGACCCCAGTTTTCTTCTTTTTATACCTTTGTATTATAAACTGTTGGGAAGGATTTCAAATTGAGTAGGCCATGGGTAAAAGAAGAAAAGAAAGGGATGGTCCCAAAAGAGCAGAAGGGAGAAATGGAACCAGATCTCAGAAATCATGAAACCCTACTTCTGAACACTTCATGAGAGCAACAGAAGAGGGAGCCCTACAACCAGGAAGCCAGAGAAAGCGTGCTGGTGAACTGTGCTTCTAAGGTTCAGGGAAACCCATTTCATGTAAAAATTAGCAAACAAACTTCAAACTGCAGGAACCACGACTGTGGGGGCACTGGCATAAGAAGAGACCTACAGATCAAAAGAATTCAAAGTCCAGTTACAAACATTTTTACATTTACAGTCCAATGATTTTCATGGGCGACAAGACAATTCAATGAAGAAAGCGTCGTCTTTCTGATAAATAATGCTGGGACAAGTGGATGTCCACGAAGGAAAGAATGAAGTTGGAGCCCTGTCTCACACCAAACACGAAAATTAACTCAAAATGTATCACAGGCCTAAATGTAAGTAAGGGCTAAAAACTAAAACTCTCAGAACTCATTTGATTAGGCAAATAAATGGTTTCTCAGATAGGACCGCAAAAGGAAGCATAACAAGGAAAAAAAATGTAAATTGAACTATACTGTTTTATTATATACAACTCTTGAGCTGCAAGCAATATTTGAAGAAAGTAAAAAAAAAACCAATTCACAGAACGGGAGAAATATTTGCGATTCATATATGTGATAAGACCTTTTTTTTTTGTTTGTTTCTACTTCTGTTTACAAACCCTTATGCCGAGGGCTGACTTTCAGTAGATTGCAGCAAGGGAGGTGCTCTGCCGGGAACGAAACCCCAACCCACAAATGGGCTGTCTACAAATGGCTTAGCTCTAGGCTCTCCATGAACATATATCGTGTGACGGGCGAGGGAGCAGCCCCTTTCTGGCTGCACCCTGTTTCCCAGGACAAGAGGCTCTCCGCACTGGATTTGGAGGCATTCAGTCACCGTCCCGCAGTTGGTAGCTTCGCCCCGTTGGCTCTTCAGCCAAGCACATATACCAAATCTGATGAGGCCTCATATCCAGAATATATATAAGAACTCTTAGAACCCACTAATGAAAAGAGAAAAAGCCAAATTAAAAAATCGGCAAAGGATCTGCACACATTTGTCAGAAGAAGATACACAGTGGTCAATAACACGTGGAAAGATGCTCAACGTCATGAGCCATTAGGAAAGTGTAAATGAAAACCACAGAGATACTAGGAAGATAAACAATAACGAGTGTTGGTGAGGATGTGGAGAAACTGGAACCCTCATACACTGCTGATGGGAAGAGAAAATGGTGCAGCCACATTGGAAAGTTTGGCAGTCCCACAAGTCCCGTGTGAACGAAAACAGGCTCACACAAAACTTGTCATGGATATTCATGGCAGTGTTACTCAACAGTAGCCAAGCGACCATTAACTGATGAACGCATAAATAAAATGTGGTACAGCCACACAATGCAATATTATTCAGCATTAAAAGAAACATAATACTAATACACGTTCTGTTGTGGGTTTGCTTGTTTGTTTTCCTTGGTGTGGTTATAGTGTTAAGAGCCTATCGTTTACAGAGAACTACCATATCATCCAGCAATCCTACCTCTGGGCACTTAACCAAAAGAACTGAAATCAGGACTTTGAAGAGACACCTGCACTCCCAAGTCGACTGCAGCATTCATTCACATTACCCAAGGTGTAGAAACAACCTTCAGGTCCATCAACAGATGAACGGATAAAGAAAATGTGGTATATACCTATAGCGGAATATATTATTTGGCCTTAAGACAAAGAAGGAAACCCTGACATATGCTGCAAGGCTGATGAATTAGGAGGACGTCGTGCTAACTGAAGTAAACCAGTCCCAGGAGGGCAAACACCGCATGATTCGATTCCGGTGAGGGGTCTAAAATAGACTCAGAAGCAGAGAGCAGGATGTTGGCAGCCTCCAGGGGGAAGGAGAAATGGCAAGCGGAAAGTTTCAGCCAGACAACACGAAGAATCTCTAAGAGATCTGCCGTACAACACTGTACCAGTAGTTAACAATACTGTATCGGGCACTTAAAAATCTGTGTGGCTCAGCTGGTAGAGCACGTGACTCTTACTCTCAGGTCTGGAGTTCAAGTCCCAAGTTAGGCGTTGAGCCTACTTAAAAAAAAAAAAAAAAAATCTGTGGAACCCATTTTTAGTGTTCTTACAACAATTAAAAAAAAACTCCATGAAACATGTATACAAGAAAAATAGTATGATGTTTAGGATTTTCAATATAACACAGGGGGTGGAAGTGAGAGTACGGGGGGTGTGAACACGGCGCTGCCCGTGTTCTGATGATTTGGGGGCCATGTGCTAGATACACAGGGGTTTGTCATTTTACGGTCTTTTATCGGTCTAGATTCAAAAATTCACTTTGATAAAGAGTTGAAAAGTACTCACTTTTAAGACATCCAGATGGCCAACTGACACATGAAAAGATGCTCAACATCACTCATCATCAGGGAAATACAAACCAAAACCACAATGAGATACCACCTCACACCTGTCAGAATGGCTAACGTTAACAACTCGGGCAACAACAGATGTGGGCAAGGATGCGGAGAAAGAGGACCTCTTTTGCATTGTTGGTGGGAATGCAAGCTGGTGCAGCCACTCTGGAAACAGTATGGAGGTTCCTCAAAAAATTAAAAATAGAACTATCCTATGACGCAGCAATTGCACTACTAGGCATTTATCCACGGGATACAGGTGTGCTGTTTCAAAGGGACACATGTACCCCCATGTTTCCAGCAGCACTATCAACAATAGCCAAAGGATGGAAAGAGCCCAAATATCCACCAACGGATGAATGGATAAAGAAGATGTGGTATATATATATATATATATATATATATATATATACACACACGATGGAGTATTACTCGGCAATCAAAAAGAATGAAATCTTGTCATTTGCAACTATGTGGATGGAACTAGAGGGTATTATGCTAAGTGAGATTAGTCAGAGAAAGACAAATATCATGACTTCACTCATGAGGACTTTAAGACACAGAACAGATGAACAGAAGGGAAGGGAAGCAAAAATAATATAAAAACAGGGAGGGGGCAAAACAGAAGAGACTCTTAAATATGGAGAACAAACAGAGGTTACTGGAGGGGTTGTGGGAGGGGGGATGGGCTAAATGAGTAAGAGGCATTAAGGAATCTACTCCTGAAATCATTGTTACACTATATGCTAACTAACTTGGATGTAAATTAAAAAAAATAAAATAAAATAAAGTACTCATTTTCCACGTAGTTTTACCCAATAGTATCTACAACAGGCCTTCCCAAGCTATGCCTTTAGGAATGCAAATGGTGACACTCTTTTTGGAAAGTCTAGGGTGTTTTCCAAAACCAAAATCCCATTCCCCGATTCTCCAGACACCAACAACTGGATTCCATTCTGACACTAACTACCAGAGTTAGGGCAGACCCACAGCTTAAGGGCTCAATCCCACAAGAGTGCCCCACTTCAAACACCAGTCCCAACTCCCAGGCCTCCCATACTTCTGACCAACTGGCTATAAATCAGGGGTACCCTAAACCCCTTCCCTCAGCTTCCATAATTTGCTACAATAGCCAAACAAACTCAGGAACGTGATTTATTTACTGTTAACGTTGTCTATTATACGGGGTACAGCTCCGGAGCAGCGAAATGGAAGAGACGCACGGGGCAAGGTACCCACGCCTTCTCTGGGCCTACCACCCTGCCATTCACCAAGAAAAGCTCCACCGTTTAGGGGTTTAATGGAGATTTCATTACGCAGTCGTGATTAATTAAGTCATTGGCCACTGGTGATTCACTCAGTCTCTAGCCCCTCTCCTTTCCCCTCTCTCAGAGGTTTGGGGGTAGAACTTAAAGTTCTAAGCCCCCATCCTGGAGCTCTCTAGGGGCCCCCAGCCATCAGTCATCTTCATTGCCATACAGAAATTTCTCTTGGGGGCACCTGGGTGGCTCCGTCGGTTAAGTGTCCAACTTCAACTCAGGTCACGATCTCACAGTTTTGTGAGTTCAAGCCCCACATCAGGCTCTCCACTAACAGTGCAGAGCCCACTTCAGAACCTCTGTTTCTCTCCCTGCCCCTCCCCTGCTCTGTCTCTGTCTCTCTCTCAAAAATAAATAAATAAACATTAAAAAACATTTCTTTTGCATGCTAGTCATTCTTTTTTTCAAAATTTATTTATTTCAGAGAGAGAGAGAGAGAGAGAGAGAGAGAGAGAATGCATGCACACATGTGCAAGTGGGAGAGGAACAGAAGGGGAAGGAGACAGAGAATCCCCAGCTGACTCTGCTGTCAGCACAGAGCCCAACTCGGGGCTCAATCCCATGAACTGAGAGATCACGACCTGAGCCAAAATTAAAAGTCGGATGTTCAACGTATTGAGCCACCCAGGCACCCCACCTGCTAGTCATTCTTATCGCTCTGGAGATTCCAAGGCTTTTAGGAGCTGTGTGCCAGAACAGGGGACAAACACCAAATATATATTTCCCATCACACCACAGAAAGTAACTGTGCTATATCATGAAAATCACCCTTTGACACAGTAGTGCCACTTTTGGGGCACTAGCCTGTAGAAATAAAGTCCATTACAAAAAAGCAAGCAGACAAGGAAGTTTACTGCAACCTTGTTTAGCGGGGGAAAATGGAGACAATATGAATTCTCACCCACAGAGGAGGTACCTGGTATTTTTCAGCTTTTAAAAAGAATGTGAGGGTTGCCTGGGTGGCTCAGTCAATTAAGTATCGGACTCTTGGTTTCAGCTCAGGTCATGATCTCATGGTTCGTGAGTTCGAGCCCCGCGTTGGGCTCTGTGCTGACAGTCTAGATTCTCTGTCTTCAGATTCTCTGTCTCCCTCTCTCTCTGCCCCTCCCCTGCTCATGCTCTCTCTCTCCTTCAAAATAAATAAACATTAAAGTAATAATAATAATAATAATAATAATAAATAAAAAGAATGGTGAGATTATAACAATAGCTAACACAGTCCCTACTAGAAGCCAGGCACTGTTCTATACACTTAAAAAAATTTTTTTAAATCTTTATTTATTTATTTTTGAGAGAGACAGCAAGCAGGGGGTGGGGAGGGGCAGAGAAAAGAGAGAGAGAATCCCAAGCAGGCTCCACAAGAGTCAGCACAGAGTCTGACATGGGGCTCAATCTCACAGACTGTGAGATCATGACCTGAGCCGACATCGAGAATTGGGACGCTTAACCAAGCCACCCAGGCACTCCCTCCGCACTTCAAATATATCACATCTACAACCTTCACAGAAACCTCTACAACCAAGATGACCATTTGACAGAGACGGGAATTGAGGCTAGAGGTTAAGAAACCTGCCCAAGGTCACACAGCTCGTAAGGTGAAGATTCGGAATTCACACTCAAAGACAGTTTGGCTCCAAAGCCCACGCTCTTCATCACGACTCTACCGTTTCGCTCTATGCACACTCAACCTGCAGAAGTGCATGTGCTAAGGGAAAAAGCAGGTAATATGCACTGGGAGAGCCAATTTTTTCTTTTAAAAAAAAAATCCTCTTTATGTACATAGTTAAAATTCCAAGTTAAAAAAAAAAATCCCCAACCCTGTGAGTCTGCATCTGTGTGTGTGTGTGTGTGTGTGTGTGTGTGTGTGTGTGTGTGTCCCAGATGTGTTAGGAATAGTGTTAAGCTGTTAACGTTGATTACCTCAGAAAGTTGGGGGTGAAGTAGAGCATGAGGTAATTAACCTGTTTCATATTCACCTCTAAACAGTTTGACTTAGTACAATCTGAATATATTACTTTTCGGGGCGCCTGGGTGGCGCAGTCGGTTAAGCGTCCGACTTCAGCCAGGTCACGATCTTGCGGTCCGTGAGTTCAAGCCCCGCGTCAGGCTCTGGGCTGATGGCTCAGAGCCTGGAGCCTGTTTCCGATTCTGTGTCTCCCTCTCTCTCTGCCCCTCCCCCGTTCATGCTCTGTCTCTCTCTGTCCCAAAAATAAATAAACGTTGAATATATTACTTTTCTAATTAAAAAAAAAAATCTGGGGCGCCTGGGTGGCGCAGTCGGTTAAGCGTCCGACTTCAGCCAGGTCACGATCTCGCGGTCCGGGAGTTCGAGCCCCGCGTCGGGCTCTGGGCTGATGGCTCGGAGCCTGGAGCCTGTTTCCAATTCTGTGTCTCCCTCTCTCTCTGCCCCTCCCCCGTTCATGCTCTGTCTCTCTCTGTCCCAAAAATAAATAAACGTTGAAAAAAAAAATTAAAAAAAAAAAATCTAACGAAATCTACAAAGATGAGTTTAAAATGGAGAAAGATGATTAGGACAGACTTCTTCTTCCAGAGCCAGTCCTATTTTTATTTAGGTAAAAAATGCCATCTCTCGGGGCGCCTGGGTGGCGCAGTCGGTTGAGCGTCCGACTTCAGCCAGGTCACGATCTCGCGGTCCGTGAGTTCGAGCCCCGCGTCAGGCTCTGGGCTGATGGCTCAGAGCCTGGAGCCTGTTTCCAATTCTGTGTCTCCCTCTCTCTCTGCCCCTCCCCCGTTCATGCTCTGTCTCTCTCTGTCCCAAAAATAAATAAACGTTGAAAAAAAAAAAAATGCCATCTCTCAAACTGCAAATGGCAAAGGTGCTGGCCAGGGCAGGAATGGGTTGCTGGGCCACGAGGTCATAAAAGCTTTGGCTCACGGCTGGATGACAGAAGGAGCACAGGACTAACTGAGTAGGGGCTGGGCACAGGGAGAGAAAGATTATCTCAAAAAGCGGGAGACAAGAAAGAATGGCAAGTTAGAGCAAATTTGGCCAATGTTGCAATTCTATTAAAAGACATTAATAGGGGCGCCTGGGTGGCTCAGTCAGTTAAGCGTCGGACTCTTATTTATGGCTGAGGTCATGATCTCACGGTTCGTAGGTTCGAGCCCCACACTGGGCTTTGCACTGTGAGTGCAGAGTCTGCTTGGGAGTCTCTCTCTCTCTCCTCTCTCTCTCTGCCTCTCCCCTGAACTCACTCTTTCACTCTCAAAATAAATAATAAAATAAACTTAAAAAAAAAAAAAAAAGAAGTGAAGCTCTGTCTAAAAAAAGAGAGATTAACGGGCAAAACAACTGTTTACTCATTTTGGACCAGTTGCTACGGGAGTACTGGGTAAATGGATCAGTTGGTCATATTCTATAAGTACCTGTGTGGAAACACATACAAAAGAGTGAAAATCAAATCAAAGCCCTATGAATGGAGAATCCACCTGTGTTACCTCTCTGAAGAGGTAACATCCCAGGGAGTAACAGATGTCCCGAAGGACTGATCTGGATATTAAGTATCATGGGAGCCAGAGAAGAAAGAGTGGATTGTTCAGGGAAAGCTTCACTGTGGGGGTGGAATTTAAACTGGGCCTTGGAAAATGAGAAGCCAAAATAGGTACAAAAAATAGCACAAGCAAAAGTGCAGAGGTGAGGAAACATAAGGTACATTTTGGACAAATGAATCAAGTATCTCTTGAGCAGACCCTTGAGAAATGAGAGGAGAAATGGAAAGACAGGTTAAGAGCCGTGACTGGGGGACGCCTGGGTGGCTCAGTCGGTTAAGTACCCAACTCTCGGTTCTGGCTCAGGTTACGTATGATCTCATGGTTCATGAGTTCAAGCCCCACACTGGGCTCTGCACTGACAGCACAGAGCCTGCTTGGGGTTCTGTCTCTGCCTCTCTCTCTCTCACACAAAATAAGTAAATAAACCTAAAAAAAGAAAAAAAAAAAGAGCCATGAGTGTCAGATTTAGGGATCTGATCTAGGGAGACAGTATGAGGTGATGGTTAAGATAGTGACTTGTTGCTGAATCTTTCAGACCCTGTTCCTCCATCTATAACATAGGACGCTTCTCTATACTGAGTATCTCTTATGGACAAGGCATTGGACTAGACACTGGAGTTCCAGCAAGGTTCCCTACTTTCAAGGAGTCTATAATCTGTACTTATCCCCAAGAAGTAGCTTTAAAGAATAAATGAGATAATGCAAGGGTTTGCATAGTGTCTGGAACACAATAAGTGTTCCAATCTCAATATCCTTGAGATCCATAAATAGGCAAGTCAAATTCTAACACAGTAGACAATTTGCCATAAAATAGTTGTTACCAGGACATAAGGAGAAGTCATCGAGCCATTTGTAAATAGAGAAGTGACACTGAACAGTGAATGTTTACTGAGTTCTCTGTATAAACCCATGTTTTAGGATTATCAGGCTACAAATGGTTTATAATAGGGACCGTAGCCAGGGAGACTAGATTGAACACCGCTAAAACACAAAGTGCAACCACAGAGTAAGAATCATGGTCTTTTTTGGGCTCCCGGAAGCAGGGGAGGAGTGAGTCCAAAAGGGCTGGGTTAGAGCACCCCGAAGTACAGCAGCAGTCAGGCAACCCTGTGGTGCTGTCACCAAGAAAAGACACCTGTTTGCTTCTCCCCGACACAGAAGAAGGCAACTCGTTTTTAGAGTAAAGAATGCCAGATTTGGGGGTGCCTGGGTGGCTCAGTCGATTGAGCATCTAGATGACTCTTGATTTCAGCTCAGGTCATGAGCCCAGGGTTGTGGGATCGAGGCCCACCTCAGGCTCTGTGCTAAGCGTGGAGCCCTGCTTGAGATTCTTTCTCTCTCTCTCTCTCTCTCTCTCTCTCTCTCTCTCTGCCCCTGCTCACTCTCTCTCAAAAAAAAAAAAAAAAAAAAAAAAAAAAAAAAATGCCAGATTTTGATTAAGTGTAATAAGCCTACGAATGAGACACTTTACTTATTAAAACAACACCACCACCACCTACTGAATAGTGCTAGGCACAAACTTCTTTTCAGCACAAAAACTTTAAAGGAGGCAAGAAAGATACCCAAAATAATGCTTCATGCGGCCCTTTACTTATCCACTGGAATGATGAGAACACTCAGGGGAGATGTGGTTTGATGAAAGCTTCAGAAGAGTCTGATAAAACAGTATCAACTATGCTGATCCTTTAAAGGAAACTGGATAAAATCTGCCTGCTTGTCTTTTACTTTATTCTTTTTACAAAAACACACAACGCCTCGCTAATTTGCCTAAAATTCCCCTTGGGAACCATGCTAATCCACTCTATCATCCTAGTTTGGGTAGGTAGGCCAAAGGAAGCAGAAAGTAATGCATTTTTTTATTATTATTATTTTTAATGTTTCTTTCTTTATTTTTTTTTGAGAGAGAGTGCAAGCGGGGTAGGGGCAGAGAAAGCAGAAGACACAGAACCTGAAGCAGGCTCCAGGCTCTGAGCTGTCAGCACAGAGCCTGACACGGGATTAGAACTCACAAACCACAAGATCATGACCTGAACCAAAGTCGGATGCTTAAACAACTGAGCCACCCAGGCGCCCCACAGGAATGCATTTTTTTTTAAACGTTTATTTATTTTGAGAGAGAGAGAGAGAGAGAGAGAGAGAGAGAGAGACAACACAAGAGGGGGAGGGGCAGAAAGAGAAATTCCCAAGCAGGCTCCTTGATGCCAGCGCAGAGCCCAGTGTGGGGATTGATCTCACAAACTGTGAGATCGTGACCTAAGCAGAAATCACGAGTCAGATGCTTAACCAACCGAGTCACCCAGGAAGCCCAAAAGTAATGCATTTTGAAAGAAAATTTTCAGAATGGTGTGGAAACAAAATGCCAAAAGTACAAAACTCCAAAATCCTTGAGATCTAAGAATGTGCAATTCAAAATCTAAGACAGAAAAAATGTTCAGTTCATCACCATCAAAAAACAAGAACACAGGAGTCATTCCACAAGATCTGTTATACAGAAATCTGGAGACACTGGAGAGCTTCTATGCAAAGGAAGAAGTGCAAAAGGCAAAGGAGACCATTCCCCTCGTGGAACGAAAGCTTGGTTTGAATCACCTGGCTCTTTCAGGGACCTTCAACTTGGTTTAAAGTGATCCAGGGGCGCCTGGGTGGCGCAGTCGGTTAAGCGTCCGACTTCAGCCAGGTCACGATCTCGCGGTCCAGGAGTTCGAGCCCCGCATTGGGCTCTGGGCTGATGGCTCAGAGCCTGGAGCCTGTTTCCAATTCTGTGTCTCCCTCTCTCTCTGCCCCTCCCCCGTTCATGCTCTGTCTCTCTCTGTCCCAAAAATAAATAAACGTTGGAAAAAAAAAAAAAATTAAAAAAAAAAAAAAAAAAATGATCCAGCCACCCATCAGAAGAAAACACAAAATCTTTGGAAGATAACAACTTCATCCTCACTCTCAAATTTTTTTTTTTCAACGTTTATTTATTTTGGGGACAGAGAGAGACAGAGCATTAACAGGGGAGGGGCAGAGAGAGAGGGAGACACAGAATCGGAGGCAGGCTCCAGGCTCTGAGCCATCAGCCCAGAGCCTGACACGGGGCTCGAACTCACAGACCGCGAGATCGTGACCTGGCTGAAGTCGGACGCTTAACCGACTGCGCCACCCAGGCGCCCCCTCACTCTCAAATTACTCAACAAATAGTTTAAGTTACAGTGAGCGGTACACCGTCAAAGATAAGCACACAGGGAAATTAGACTTTGGAAGCAAACTACAACAGAAACAGGTCTTTAAAGACTTCACAGGTTGGGGAAGCTACGTGACTCAGCTGGTTAAAAGTCCGACTTTGGCTCAGGTCATGATCTCACGGACCGTGAGTTCGAGCCCTGCATTGGGCTCTGTGCTGACAGCCAAGAGCCGGGAGCCTGCTTCAGATTCTGTGTCTCCCTCTCTCTCTGCCCCTCCCCTGCTTGCACTGTCTCTGTCTCTCTGTCTCTCTCTCTCTCTCTCAAAAATAAATAAACATTAAAATAAAATTTTAAAAAAGACTTCACAGATTGAAATTGTTATTATTGTTTTATTTTTGAGAGAGAATATGCACGTGCACAAGTGGGGCAGGGGCGGAAGGGGGAGAGACAGAGAATCTTATGCATGCTCTACACTCAGTGCAAAGCCCAATGTGGGGCTCGATCCCACGACCCTGGGATCATGACCTGAGCCAAAATCAAGAGTCAAACGTTCAACGGACTGAGCCACCCAGGCGCCCCCACAGAATTACACATTAAACACAGAATGTACAGAATTAAAAACAGAATCTTGTACAACAAGCAGGCTTACTTACTCTGCTTAAAGAAACAAAAGACAAGTTTAAAAATAATTGCAGGGAAAACTACTGAAAAATTACATAGCAGATTTTAGAAATAATTAAGTGGAATTTTGGAAATTAAAAATGTAATAAAAAATTTAAAAATCAAGGAAAGGTTGGGGCGCCTGAGTGGCTCAGTCAGTTAAGCATCCGACTTCGGCTCAGGTCATGATCTCACGGATCATGGGTTCAAGCCCCGCGTCGGGCTCTGGGCTGACAGCTCGGAGCCTGGAGCCCGCTTCAGATTCTGTGTCTCCCTCTGTCTGCCCCTTGCTGCTTGCACTCTGTTGCATTGTCTCAAAAATAAATAAACATTAAAAAAAAAAATCAAGGAAAGGTTTAACAGCAAGTCAGACTCAAGTGAAAGGAGAATTAGTAAACTGGCAGGCGGCCCAGAGACAAAGACAGAAGACACGGAGGAGCTAATAAAAGACCATGTAGGATAAAATGAGAAAGTTTAACATACAGTTAAGTAGAGTGGGAGAGGAGAGGGGAGACAGCATGCAGCAAATGCATCATCTGAAGAATACTGGGAATTTTCCAGAACTGATGAAAAATACCAAGCTACAGCTACAAGAAGTTCAACGAAACCCAAGCCAGATAATTAAAAAATTCATACTTAGACACACTGTAGTTGACTGTAGAGAATCAAGATGGAAATAGACTCTTAAGAAATAGCAGGAGTAGGGGTGCTCAGTGGCTCAGTCAGTTAGGTGTCCAACTTTGGCTCAGGTTATGATCTCGTGGTTCATGAGTTCGAGCCCCGCGTCAGGCTCTGTGCTGACAGCTCGGAGCCTGGAGCCTGCTTTGGACTCTGTGTCTCCCTCTCTCCCCGCCCCTCCCCCACTTGAGCTCTGTCTCTCGGTCTCTCTCTCTCTCTCTCTTAAAAAAAATAAACATGAAAAAAAAGTTTTTTTTTAAAGAAATAGCAGGGGGGCGCCTGGGTGGCCCAGTCAGTTGAGCGTCCGACTGCAGCTCAGGTCACGATCAAGCATTCTTGAGATCTCGCATTCTGTGGGCCCGCATTCTGTCAGGCCCTGTGCCGACAGCTCGGAGCCTGGAGCCTGCTTCAGATTCTGTGTCCCCCTCTCTCTCTGCCCCTCCCCCACTCTCACTTTGTCTCACTCTGTCTCTCAAAAATAAATAAATGTGAAAAAGATTTAAGAAAATAAATAAATAAATAAATAAATAAATAAATAAATAAATAAATAAATAGCTAGCAGGAGGAAACGGTAATGACAGGTGGTGAGACGGAACACAGCAGAACTACTTTAAAGGGGCTCTGACCAGGGGCGCCTGGGTGGCACAGTCGGTTAAGCGTCCGACTTCAGCCAGGTCACGATCTCGAGGTCCGTGAGTTCGAGCCCCGCGTCAGGCTCTGGGCTGATGGCTCAGAGCCTGGAGCCTGTTTCCGATTCTGTGTCTCCCTCTCTCTCTGCCCCTCCCCCGTTCATGCTCTGTCTCTCTCTGTCCCAAAAATAAATAAACATTGAAAAAAAAAAATTAAAAAAAAAATAATAAAGGGGCTCTGACCATTTGAATTGATGAACTCCAGTATTTATGTAATTCCCTATTCCAAAAAGAAGCCAAAGCCGCTTACCAAGATTCGTATAATAAAATCCATACAATAAATTTAAAATGAGACAAGTAAAACACAGAAGGACAGAAGACGTCCGTAAGCTGGATGCAGTAGTAAAGATTCATTCCCAGAATACATGGTCTAGGTTTGGATTTGCTTTCTAGAGGAGAACCACACATTTGGCTTTAAACATTTTAGCACCTGGGGTGCCTGGGTGGCTCAGTCGGTTAAGCATCCGACTTCGGCTCAAGTTATGATCTCACAGTTTGTGGGTTCGAGCCCGGCATCGGGCTCTGTGCTGACAGCTCATAGCCTGGAGCCTGCTTCCGATTCTGTGTCTCCCTCTCTCTCTCTCTCTCTCTGCCCCTCCCCCTGCTTACACTCTGTCTCCCTCTCTGAAAAATAAATAAACGTTAAAAAAAAATAAAAAAATAAAACATTTTAGTGCCTACACAAATCAAGTCCATCATCAGATTTTCAGTAAAAACCAACTAGTTGTTCGGGGAAAACAACTAGTCCTAAAAGACATAATAATTAGTAACGGTAATAAACATCTGCAACATCCTATTACAATAAATGCAGTGGCACATTTAACGGGACCAAAATGTAATTCATCAAATGCAGCTTTAGAGGGAAGACCAAGGAAGACCAACAGGATCTATCCCAGGGGCGTGGCCCAGTTCCAGGGGGAAGATCTCAGGGGAATGGATGGCCTGCACCTGTTTCCGAAAATCTTTAATACGTAAGTGCTGGTCTCAGCCAAGCTTCCGCAAGCAGTGGCATTGAGCGTCATTCCTTCACGAGTACCTAGGTGTGTACTTGTGTGGCTAGTGAAGTACAGGGCCAGATGCTGAACTACGCACTAAGCCAGGAGGAGGATTGTAGGCTCTCGTGAAAACTGAGCAGTCAGTAATCATTCCATCTCCGCTCACAGCGGTGGGGTCCAGGCTGTTCCTTAACCAGTCTTGTGACTTCAGAGAGCAGATAACACTAGCTCTATGTCCTAGAAGTGGCATTAACTGAAAAGAAATAGGATTTAACGTATTTGAGCCATAGCAAGAGAAAAATCAAAAGGACTTGCTATAATTGTTGAGGCTGGCAGAAAGGAGTCAAAGATACCTACAGAGTTTTGAATGAGGGGGAATGGAAGTACTATAATGGAAAAAAACTGGGCAGACAAGTTTTGAAGGTAATAGAACGGTTCCACCTTAGATAAAATGTTTGAGCCTGAAAATCTGAGTGGAAATGACTCGCAGACATTTTCTAGCATTTTCTACATATTTAGAAATCTGGACCCAGAGGTAATAATCAAAGTCACAGTGTATTTCTAATTCCCAAACTACCAAAATCCCTTCTCCTCCAAATCACTGGCCCAGTACAGACACAAGAACCAGATCCTACAAGATACATCATCTGAAATAAGCACACAGCCACAGTACAAAAAGCAGGTTATGCTTTGGAGTGATTCAGTGCACCGAAGAGTGTTCAATACAGCTACACCGAGTCTGACTCGGAAAGATGAATGTATAGATCTATATCCTATCACTTGACATCAGCAGAGAATTAGACTTGTATGGCTTACGTTTGGAGAATGATACAATTTCTTCACAAAGTAAATACTATCTACTCTCTGTTTTATATTTAAGAACACTCAGGTACATTCTGTTCCCACGACCAGATTTTCCTAAGAATTATTAAATTGCGAACATGGAGATTTATCAGATATATCCAAAATTTTCCATGAGAAAAGGTTTTCTTTCTAAGTTAAAAAAAAAAAAAAATTCCCCTAACACTTAGCAGTGGGGAAGACCTGTCTTTGTGTCTTTGAGCAGGGGAAGTCACCCTCTGCATGACAGAAGAGGCAGGAGGGACAGGATAGTTTCTTCCTCAAAAAACAAACAAGCCAACAAATAAACAAAAGGACGCGATTAATGAGACTCAAGAGGGTGCTTATCTTCTAGAAAGGAGAGGCAAAAGTATGAGAGATGTAGTCTTGAGACCTACAGTTGGATACGAGTTAAATACAAGGGCTCCTGTAGCTTAAAAATAAAGTAGTAAAACAGTAAAAAAATAAATAAATAAACTTACTCTTTTCAATGAGCTGATCCTGAACTCCCGCCAACGCGCTCACTGCCTAAAAGACAAGAAACCACCCGTTACTAGAAAAATTATCAGAGCCCTCAGGAGAGCACTCGGACAGCAGGGAAAAGGAAAACTCACAGGAATTTAACTGAGGTTTCCCTCAACAATGGGCCACAGAAAGAGTCCCCCCACCTCACTTACAGCTGCTGAAGTCACTGAGGATTTACTGAAGAGCCGCTCAGCTTCCTTAAACTTCCGGTTCCTTCGATCGTTTTTGCTATTGGAGTTTCTAAAACACACACAAGAAGCTTCGTAAGCAGCAAGCGGGGGACGGCCCTGGATGTAAGGTGTAAGAACTCTCTCTCTCTCATTGTCTCTCTTAGACAGAAGAGAGACAGCCTCTGGACGGAACGCCTCCACACCAGGTGGATGGACCAAAACGTCCGTTATCCTGAATGCCCGAAGGGACAGCAATGGCTTCCAACGCGGGACAGGCTCCAGTGGTTCACGACCATTTTCATTTTAATATGTATTTACTTTAATACTTACTCAAAACAACCTGCACAGATGAGTGATATGAAATGTTTCTGTCAGATAAGCTTAATTTTTAAAAACTGAAGAACAGACCAGGGTTCCTTAAAGAAAGGGCTGGTACCAGTTCTGGGATAAGGAAAAGGTGAGTCTGAGACACCACACTGGGACAGAAAAGAACCAAAATGCTCAAGGACTGATAGGGTCATGTCGAAAGGACAAAGGCATCAGCATGAGGAGGTTCCCGCTGGCCACATTTGGGACAAACTAAGCATCAAAGAGGATAATGGTGGGTGTGTTTGCTTTGTGAAAAGTCACTAAGCTGTGTATGTATGATGTGTGCAATCCTCTGTATATATTTCAATAAGTTTATATTTAAAAAAAAAAGCCTCTACAATGCAAAAGTGACAGTACTAATTCCAATACGCTGATTTTTTTGTTGTTGTTTTAATCCATGGGTCTGTAGTGATACTAAAGAGAGAGGTCTGGAGATACAGAATGAAAGGGAGAGAAGATAAGAAGGGAAGATTCATCTTTCCAAATGCCAGTAAGCCATGTACACAAAGAATAAAATTAGAATCAGCAGTCTGTTAAGTGATTCAAGTAAAAATCAACAAAAGATACTAACATTGCTGAATAAAAATGTGGAGGATCGCAATATATTCACACCGTGTACAAGTACAATCTCCAAACTACTTACGAATTACAGAGAGAAAAATAAATTAAAAAAACATTTTTTTTAATGTTTATTTATTGTTGAGAGACAGAGACAGAATGTGAGGGGTCAGGGGCAGAGAGAGAGGGAGACACGGAATCCGAAGCAGGCTCCAGGCTCCGAGCTGTCAGCACAGAGCCCGACGTGGGGCTCGAACCCACAAGCTGTGAGATCATGACCTGAGCCGAAGTCGGACGCTCAACCGAGTGAGCCACGCAGGCGCCCCAAGAAAAAACAAATTTTTAACAACAGAGAAATCAGATGCTCAAACTTAACAGTACCAATAATGGGGCAATCTGACATCATGTGCCTCCCAATATAACAGAGGTAAATGACACACGAGGCACACAAATCATTTTCGCCAGAAACGTCTAACGGCTCCCTCATGAGGTCACGAAAAGAAAAATCTGGAACTGGGACAGTCTGCAAGACAGTGTCATCAACAACAACTTCACCACTAACAAGGGTGGGAGACTGTCCTATTATCAAGAGACTAAAGAGACATAACAGCCAAATACAATACACGAAAACTGCCTGGATCAAAACAAGGGCAGCCAAGCATGCTGGGAACAATTAGGAGAATGTGAATAAAGGCTGTAGGGGATGATACTATTAATGTAATGCTAATTTTCTATGTGTGGTTAACTGTGGTTAGGTAAGAAAAATATTCTTAGGAGGTAATTGCTGACATAATTAGGGGTACAGTGTCATGATATCCGCTTGAATGGCTAACAACAACAAAAAGTATGGGGGAAAGGGAAGATGGAACTATAAAGGGGTAGCAGGAGGGAGAGCTTCCCAGCGATGAAATACTTCTGTATCTCGACTGCAGTGGTGGTTACAGGAATCTACACACAGTGATGGAATTACACATACACGTTGTACCAATGTGCATTTCCTGGTTTTGCTATTGTGCTGTAGTTACATAAAACCCAACCATTGGGGAAAAGTGGGTGAAGAGTACACGGACCTCTCTAATATTTCTGCAACTTCCCATGTGCCTGTAATTATATCAAGACTTTTAAAACTTTTAAGTATAAAGATATAGGTTTGTGTATGTTTACACGCATCAGAAAAAAAAGAGAGAGGCAAAGGTGGCAACATGTTAACAAGTGATGAATGAACGTGAGGGATATCAAGTGTGCACAGTTCTATTTCAATTTGAAATATTTCAAATCGGGGTGCCCGGGTGGCTCAGTCAGTTAAGCATCCAACTTCGGCTCAGGCCATGATCTCATGGTTTGTGAGTTCAAGCCCCGTGTCGGGCTCTGTGCTAACAGCTCAGGGCCTGGAGCCTGCCTCGGATTCTGTGTCTCCCTCTCTCTCTGCCCTTCTCCCACTCACGATCTGTCTCTCTGTCTCAAAAATAAACATTAGGGGCGCCTGGGTGGCTCAGTCGGTTGAGCGTCCGACTTCAGCTCAGGTCACGATCTCGCGGTCCGTGAGTTCGAGCCCCGCGTCGGGCTCTGGGCTGATGGCTCAGAGCCTGGAGCCTGCTTCTGATTCTGTGTCTCCCTCTCTCTCTGCCCCTCCCCCGTTCATGCTCTGTCTCTCTCTGTCTCAAAAATAAATTTAAAAAAAAGGTTAAAAAAAAAAAACATTAAAAAATTGAAATATTTCAAATCTGAAAATTTTCAAAAAGCTTAGCAGGTTTTCCCTATTTCCCAGACGTAGGATTTGTCTACAATTACTCAGTGAGGAAGTGACCGAGCCAAAGTCTAAGTTCAACCCCAGACTGCCTTCCACACCAGCACTTTGCTACCGCCTCCCTGCAAAGTTGCTACCAAGAACACATATAGCCCCAAACGCAAATATTACTAGAGCACCATACAAACACCACAGGCTTCTGACACTCACTTTTGGTTGGTCAGGTACCGATCCCAGCCACGAATAATATTGCCATACATCTGAGTGTCTTCCAGGTAGCTTCCTTCAAAAGCATAGATCTGTCTTTCCAAGTTTGCCAGTGTTTCCTGGGAGAGGAAAAACAAGGAAACGGATAATGCCTTTTAAATGCAAACATTAACTCCGACAGAATCAAATTCTCTGACACTAGCCTTAGACACTCAAGCTCCATTACGCTAAGCCCTGGTGGAAAGACATGACATGGGGAGAGGAAAGCTGTTTTAGATTAAGACAATCTAGACCTGTCTTGTTGGAACCCTTGGAGAACAGAAGGGAAGGGATACAGCCTGTCTCCAGGAAAATGCACAAAATTTTGCAGATTCTTCAGAGGGTTCATGGAAACCCAGTTGTCAAGAACCCCCGCTCAGGCAGAACGCGGGCAGTCTCCACCCCCACGCGCAAAGGTATTGCTACTGAAGAGAGGAAAGGGTGAGCAGCCTTCCAGCGCCAACTCGCTCCCCTCCCCGCGGGCTCAGAAAGAAGGCCGGCCCTGGGCTGTCAGTTGCCATGGAAACCTGGAAGGGCAGCTTCAGGTGAGATGGCCCTCCCCGGTGCCCAAGCCAAAACACGGGGGAGGGGGTGGCCACCAAGGGTGGATAGGACCCAGGGTGCATATCACAGTTCTCAATTACCTGGGCTGAATCCCTTCCCCTCGCCTGTCAGCTTCTGGATGTTCCCCCAAAACATCACAGCCATGCCCATCAAAAACCCCATCCAACGGATCTCCTAATCCTCAAAAGGACATGCGCCCCTCCATCCTCCAAAGGCCAGACTGGATGACCGTGTCCCCCTCCCACACTCGCCTCTACGCCACCCCCTCCAAGCCACTGGCAAGCCCGAACCGGTCTCCTACGGCCCCCCCGACACGCCCGACCCCACCCCTCAAAGAACACGGACCTGCTGCCCTCACCCACCCCGCAAAGGCCAAGGACACAACCGCTCCCAACCCCAAAGCTCACAGACACCTTTCTCGAGCTCCCACACTGAAGCCCCCCATGCTCAGGTGCCTTCCCGCCTCCACGTCCCCGCCTGTCCCGGCCCCCTCCCCCTCTCTGCTCCTTGCCCCGCCCCCCGGCCCCAGCTCCCGACTCTCGAGCCGCGCAGCAGAGAAGCCGAGGCACCGGCGGGCCGCAGGACGCGCAGCCGGCCTCAGGCCGCCGGGCTCCCGGGCGCCGCGTTGCGCCCGGGGAGTAACGGCCTGGAGCGATCGGGCGGGGCCCTAGGAGGCGGCGGCAGGCGCGGGGCCCCCACCGGGCGCCCCCGCTGTCGCTCTCTCACCGCCAGCTCCTGCTTCCGCTTCACGAGCTCCGCCAGTTCCCGCCGGGTGTCCGGGATCTGCGGCGGCGCCGCCTTGTTGTGCATCGCCATGTTGGGCTGAGGCGGGCGGCGGCGCCAGGCGGGGGGCGGTCCCTGCGCGCCGCCGCCCGCCAGGGGGCGCCCGCGCCGCACTGCGCCTGCGCGCGCGGTTTCCGGAGCCGCGCGGCGCGCCGCGTCGGGGGCCTCGGGTTCGCGCGCGCCCCGCCTGGGCGAGACGGCGGTGGGCCTTGCTCTGGGTCCTAGCCGCTCTTGACCCCCTCGGTGGCCGGCGGGGCGTCACAGACACCACAAATTCACTTTGTCCAAAACCAGACTCCTGGCAAGTCACCTCAGTGAATGACTTTCACTGTCCGCCGAACTGCCCAAGTGGGAAACGTGAATACCATCGTCGCTGTCCTCTCCCATGCAAAACCCGGAGTCCTGAGGACTCGCCGCCGGAAGAGCCAGCAGCTCACTTGCTTTGTCTGCCACCTCGCCCTCGTCCAGGCCCTGTGTTTGGCCCCATTATCCCCACAGCCTCCTGTTTCCACCCTTAGCTCTCTGATCCTTATCCACAGTGGTGCCGAGGGGATCAGCGTTTGGAAAGCAGGTGTGGTGTCACTCCCCTGGTTAAAATCTTTCAATGGCTTCCCGTTGCCCTTTAGAGAGACCAGTTTGTGTAGTGGTTAAGATCACAAGCCAAAGCCAGAACTACCTCGTTCAGAATCCTGCCTCTACCATTGATAAGCTGTGCCATTTGGGGCAAGTAACTACATTTCGCTAGTCAAAATCCCTCATCTGTAAAATGGAGGTAATAATAGTACCTACCCAGTACCCTTGACGGGAGAAGTAAATCCCTTCACGTAGGGGCTTGGCAAGTAACAACGATAATGCAAATACTCGTTTTTATCATTAATTCCAGTATCGTTAACTTTGTTTTCCTTTGGCCCTTGCTTACTTCACCAGCCTCCACTCTCCCCATTTTTCAAGGTTCTGCAATTACACTATCATGAATGGGATTTTGGGGGGGTGGGGGGGAGTCTTTGGGTGTCTACAGTCTGTGTGGATTGGTATCTTCCACTAGTTCTGGGAAATTCTCAGCTCGTTTTCTTCAGATATTCCTCTGCCTCATTTTCCTCTCCTTCTGGAACTCGGATTAAACCTAATAATGCTTTATTTTTGTTAACCCACTGTGTTTTTCCCCATCTTTTTTCTCTGCTGCATTATGCATAATTTCTTTTGTGTGTTGATCTTGTAACCTGAAATCTTGTCAGACTCCCCTATTAATTCTAGGAGGGTTTTATTGTAGATTCCTTAGGATTTTTTACATAGACAATCATTTCATCAGCAAATAAGGGCTTTTATTTTTCCCTTCCCAATTTGTATGCTTTTTTCTTTCTTTTTCTTGTCTTACTGTGCTAGGTAGGACTTCCAGTTGTGGAAGTATGACTTCCAGAGTGGTCATAGTGGACATCCTTGACTCATTCCCTATTTTAGGAGGAAAGTATTCAGTCTTTCACCATTAAGTACATTAGCTGTAGGATTTTTGTAGAAGCTCTTTATTGAGACAGTTCCCCCTCTACTCCTGGTTTACTGATAGTTTTATCACGAACGGGTATTGAATTTTGTCAAATGCTTTTTTCTACGTCCAATTGACATGATCATGATTTTCTTCCTCTAGCCTCTTGGGATAGTGGATTATATAGATTTATTTCTGTATGTTGAACCCGTCTTGCATACGTGGAATAAACCTCACTTGGCCATGTTGTATAGTTCTTTTTATGTATGCTGGATTCAATTTGCTAATAGAACATCCAGGATTTTTATGGCTAAATTTATGGGAGAATAGTCTGTAGGGTTTTTTTTTTTTTTCTTTTTCTTTTTCTCTGCCTCTCTCTCTTCCTTTTTGGTATCTCCTATCTGGCTTCAATAGCGAAGTAATACTGTCCTCATTAAATGAGTTAAGAAGGTATTGCCTGATATTCTAATTTCTGGCAGAGATGGTATAGAATGGTGCTAATTCTTCTTAAAATTTGATAGATGTCTTCAGTGAAACCATCACCATCTAGGCCTGGATTTTTCTTTGGAAACTTTTTAAATTATAAATTCAGTTTCTTAAATAGTTATAGGACTATTCAGATGTTCTATTTCTGAAATTTTTTTTTTTAACGTTTATTTATTTTTGAGACAGAGAGAGACAGAGCATGAACGGGGGAGGGTCAGAGAGAGGGAGACACAGAATCTGAAACAGGCTCCAGGCTCTGAGCTGTCAGCACAGAGCCCGACGTGGGGCTTGAACTCACGGACCGCGAGATCATGACCTGAGCCGAAGTCGGTGGCTTAACCGACTGAGCCACCCAGGCGCCCCTCAGATGCTCTATTTCATATCAGGTGAATTTTGGTAATTTACAGTTTTTGAGATATTGGCCCATGTGATTTGTTAAATTTATATGCCTGGATAATTTCTATCTTCCAGTTCACTAATTCTCCCTGAAGCTTCTGTTAAAGCCATCCACTGATGGGTTTCCAGATTGTATTTCTCATTTCTAAAAGTTTTGGTTGGTCTTTCAAAAATTTTCCACTTCACTTTTTGCCATTTCTTATTCCCTGAATTTGCAAGTTACCATTTGTTTCTTTGAAAACAGTAACCATGAACATTTTATAGTATCTTAAATCAAGTATCTAAAATCTTTTGAGAACCAGTTTGTTATTCCTGTTGGTTCTCACCTACAGTACCTTTTCTTTTATGCTTTAAAAAAGTAATTCTGTCTCCGCAGGAAAAGAGTGTGGAAAGAACGGGAGGGGAGATAAAGAAAAAAATCCCTTCCTCCAAAAAGTAATTTCATTTCTTCTATCATACACCGGAAGGCATCAATAGTACAGGGTCATCTTAAACCAAGTTCAAGGCTTGAATTTTTCTGAGCTCTCAGGCTGCAAGTCCCTGGGAGGATTTGATTTCTGATCACCTCTTTTACTGTGACAAGGATAGCCCTTTGGCATGCCAGCTTTTTGGGGGAAACATCTTCTAACAGTCTATCCATTGTATGTGGGCTCTGGATTTTGATTCTGTCCCATTCAACCTAGGGTAAGGTCTGATTTGCTGAAATCAAATGTGTTTTGCCTTTAGATCAAATGTGGTTTCCAGGCACCTGTGCTCCATTTTTCCCTGGACTCTTGTTTTTCTTCACTTTCGGCCTGAAAACATTTTTACTAATTTGTCCATTCCTGGATGCTTTCAGAAATTTTTTTGCTTATATTTTATCCAGAAGTTTCGGCTTCTTGCAGCAGGAGAGTTAAAGAACAAACAAACAACTTAGTTCATCATGAACAGACACCAGAAATCTGTTTCCTCTATTGAACTTTGAATGCTTCCAAAACCTCATTAGTTTATAACCTCAGGCAGTTCTAAGTGCCAGTCTGTCTGCCTAGAAATACTCCTTTCTCTCCTCAACCCCACTGACCTCTTCTGGCTAACTGCTCATACCTCCCTGACTCCCAGGGCTTTGTTAAATCCCATTCCACTATGCTTCCACAATCCCCAATTTTCTCCTATCTAGTAGCCTGTAGCTGCTGGTTATGTTGCTCTGCAATGGCCAGACTTTATACATTTCACAACTATTCAAAAGGCAGTGTATCACAGTGGCTAAGAGTGTGGCACCTGGAACCAGATTGGGTTTGAATCCCAGTGCGACCTTAACCTCTTTGTGCTTCAGTTTTTGCATCTGCAAAATAGGATAACACAAGCCTGCATCACAGGGTTATAGGATGTCAGTGTATGTGTTAATGCTTATGAAAATGGTTAAAATTGTGCCTTGTACATAGAAAGTGCTCCTTATTGAAGTATCGGCTCATGGCACTTGTTAGGCACCTGATTATTGAATGTCTGTATATTTTTATGAATGAACATGAGGATTTCTGAGCAGCTCTGACGTGGTGAGGTTAAGATTTTCCTGAGCCACTCTCTACCCCTGAAAGGCTCATCCACTGTGGTATCTTTGAACCCACTACGAATCAAGCAGCCTAATAAACCAGTTGTCTTTTCCAAATCCATCTACTAAGCACTGTTAGGGAGGCAGGAGGAACAGTCTAGAGAAAATGACCACTGAACCAGGACGGAGGTGATTTCTTATCCTAGCTCTACCCCTGCCTGCCTGGCTGTGGGACTTCAGGTAAACAGGTTCATTTTACAGGACTCCTTCTACATACTCCGCTCCAGTCCTGCTGTCCCCTGGACTGCTCGGTCTGAAACAATGCCACCTCTACTACTGGGTTCCAAATCAACCTGTGCTCTAAGGCACACCTCAAATGCCAAGTCTCCCACAAGGTACAGCCCACCTCCAAATGACTGCCGTTTCTAATTCACAACTGTAAACCAACTGTTAGCATAGTATGCTTATGCAATTGTTTGTTGGATTAACTCACTTCAACTTTGGAGTAAATGTGAGCAAATCAACGGTCTTTTCCAATTGTTTCCCATTTGACAAATGGAAACTTTACCCGAGACCAGATGAAGCTTTACCTTGCAAAGCTTTAATTTAAGTCAAGCAGGCTTCTCCCCTGTACAAACGCACAAACGCAGGAATGTTGTGGGCTCAGAACGCCATCACACAAGCAGGCACTGCTGGCGTGCTGTATGCGTGCCCCGCTTAGGCTTTCACTAACATGCCATCATCTCATCGCATTCCCCACATCCACACCACAACTAATTTCCACAACGGGGAGGATGTTAAAAAATATAACCATCTGTGCACCGTATCAAATAATTATCAACCTGAAATCTGTATTTCAGTTGTAAGCCTTTTAAAATCAAGCTCTATTGTATACTGGCATACTCCATACAAGAATACAACTCCAGTTATCTGAATTGATTACTTTTACTTATCACCAGGTTACAATCAAAGTATTTGAAAGCTACATCACCAGGTGCACTCAACGAGCAAGGGGTCCTTTGTCCATGTACTAATAGGGAACTAGGGGCCTAGGGAGAGGCTTGATGGGGAAAATCTGCAGATTCTGTCCTACACCACAGCAGAACTGTAGATCATCAGAGAGGATTTAGGGGAGGGGCTCAGAAACAAAGGGCTGTTTTGCAGATGGCTTGATTTTGACAGCGATGATTTGCAGCCAAGGTGGAGAATAAAGAAGTTGCAAGAGGAAAGCTTTAGGATTATGTCAACTTCAAATGAGAAGTCCGCTGGTGATATCTGGTTTTAGAGATGGGCCGGGTCTCTTGAGAGAGACAGAAAGAGAGAGAGAGGGAGATAAAAAATATACATGTATATTTTTAGAGAGGGAAGAGAGCACGCTGGGGAGAGGGGCAGTGGAAGAGAGAGAGATTGAGAGAGAGAGAAAATCCCAGGCAGGCTCCACACTGAGTGTGGAGCCTGACATGGGGCTCAAGCCCATGACCCTGGGATCATGATCAGAGCCAAAATCAAGAGTCAGACAACCAACTAAGCCACCCAGGCTTAAAGGAATTAAAATTCAAAAGGATGCCCAGATATTTGGCATCAAGAATCTCTGAATGCAGAAAAGTTATTCCTCTGCTAAAGCAAGTTTACTTCACAATTGGGACCCTTTCTTGAAGAACATAGGCAAAGTGGCCATCTATCATGTTGCCCAGCATGATGGTGTTTCCAGCGAAGCCCAAGGCTACCTAGAAGCAGTAGTAGGAGCACAAACTGAACAGGAGGCCCTAGAGGCCAGGTTATTGCCTAATCCCAGCAAGAGAAAGCCATCAGTTTGGATCCATCAAAACAAAACCTACCTTTGAGACGGGCACAGGTGCAATTAGGGGTCTATGGCAGATAGGAAAGTTGGGAAGGTAGCAGTTACCATGGCCAGGGGCCAGGGTGGAGCACATGGCAGAGGGAATGCTAACTGCTCTTTGGTTGTTAGAGCTTCCCTACATCTAACTGACCTCCTTTCGTATTCACTCTTTAAAGGGAACATCTCCTTTCTTTTGCATAAATGTTAGTCAGCTGTCCCTCCTCCACACTAGTCAGCACTTAGCCCCAAGTCCACATGGGTAGGTGGGACCTCAACGGAAAAACAATGGTGAAGAAGACAATCTAACAACATCATACTTTTCAAAGAGGAAGGCAGACGGCAGCACCAAGTTGCATTGCCGCTCCTTTCTCCCACCAGGTGACCACCTGAGGGCAACAGAGCAGGGACAGGGGTCAACTGGGGCAAGGCCTGCTATGTATAACCTGCCCCAACGGACTGTTCTGGAAAGGAAAACCCCTTCACTGCCAATTCAGAAAACACTGCTGCTTCAACAGGACTAGCACTCACTCGCTGACATGTGAGGGTCTGGCTTGCAGAGCTGCTGCTGGTCCCAAGTTCATTCTTCCTGGTGTCACCCCTGCCCCTCCCAAGTCAGCCCCTGCAACTAGCTATTTTTACCTCACAAATACTAAGATTCCCGTAGCTGCCAATGGCCCTATAAACACAAGGCCCTCTCTGCTAGGAAAGGATAACCTTTTGAAATGGGGCTGTATTTACAAATTTTATTATTATTATTTTTTTATCCCAAAAATACATATAAATGAAAACCTGCTCTTCAAATGCAGGGAGGCCTTTGCCTATAATGTAGTATTACATTTACGTCACAAAACATTCCCATATGAAAATCAATATGCAGCTCTTTCACACGCAATGTTATATATACACACATACGCACAAACACACGATATATGCAAGTAGTTAGGACTCTGCTACTTACACATATTCCTCTGGTGGAAAATTAGGAAACAGGGCAATTCCCTTGCTTTCTGGCCTTGGGAAGATAAATACAACCTCTCTGAACAGTTTTTGAAAAGATGAAATGTGTAAACTACACAACCTCCTTTAGACATATACATATGTTGTTAGAATAAAGCAAGGACCCTGCTATGAAACTGACACTGTTTTGCAAAGAAGGAAGGAGATAACATTTGAATGAAAATGCAAAGTTGAACAGATGATCAAAATTGTTCTGTACATGCTCTATGGAGAAATCAGAACTCTTCACAAGAAACAGATCTATGCTCCAGTTCAGCTTCTTGTGACATTACATCCGCACCCACTGGCAGAAGCCAGGACCTTCCTATACAGTCCATGCTGAAGCAGGTTCCATAAAGCATCTGTTCAAGTCCAATAATCAATAATGAGGTCATGTGGTACATTCCCACCCCTCCCCCCCAAAATGAAGTGCAAAAATCAACTTCTGTGACTCAAGAGCTCAACCAGGTCAAAGCTTTGGTATATACTGGAGGCTGTTTTGGTGACAACCAAAGCTTAGTAAGATTCTCTGTTCAGGGGGTTGCCCCCAAAACAAAAACAAACCCAGTCCACGAAGCTTAACAGCTATATAAATAAAGTAACTGTACAAAGAGAACAAGCCACAGTTCCCCTTTATCCAAGGGTTTATAGTCTCCTAGGCAGCAGTTCTGGAAGCACCAACTAAAGCCACAATGCTTCTACTGAAACACGATGTGTTGGTGAGACTGTTCTGAAAACAAATGCCCATAGGCGAGTGGCTGATGTGCCACAGGAAAAAGTTCAACCAAACATAGGTCAGTTTTCTTATACTAGAACATACGCTGGTCAGCAACAGAGGAAAGACTTAAGGCAATAAGAGGCATTACAGAGAGCACCCTTGTACTCTCTGAGTCAATCCCAAAACCTTCAAAGAAAGAAGAGGTCTCTCCAGAGTTTGGGTTGGTTCTTAGTTTGCTAGCTGTCAGATACTTCCTCCTCCTCCTCGTCATCCTCATCTTCTTTCCTGTCTACTTCGGAGGTGTCAGAGGACTCGTGAAGCAGGACATACTCTCTGCTGCTGAACCCAAATTTAAGTACGTCCTTTTCCTTTAGTTCATAGTATCTCTGTGGCTCAATGCGCTTGTTATTCAAGAATGTTCCATTGCCTGAGCCAAGGTCAATGATGTAGGGCCTCACCCTTCGGCCAACTGTACCATCAGCACGGGTATATTCCACAAGCCTAGCAGAGATAAAAGAGAGAAACCTGTGAGCAAAATCCCGTCTCGAGGCCCTCCCGTTATTTTCCTAACACAGCCTACACACAGGATGTCAATTACCTGGCTTGAACACAGTTCGAGTCAACTCCAGGAAATCAAGGGGATGGTATGGCCCTGGATTTTGAAATTACGAGCAAGTTAATAAATATACTTAGTAGAAAAGGTGGGAACTGGTTGCTGAGGGAGTGGACCGGGAAATTCATGGCAGATCGAAAGTTTAACATCAGAATCCAAGACCTCTTGTTGTGATTAAGAAAAAACACTTTTAGGGGCGCCTGGGTGGCTCAGTCGGTTGGGCATCCGACTTTGACTCCGGTCATGATCTCATGGTCCATGGGTTCGAGCCCTGTGTCAGGCTCTGTGCCAATAGCTCAGAGCCTGGAGCCTGCTTCGGTTTCTGTGTCTCCCTCTCTGCCCCTCCCCTGCTCGTTTTCTCTCTCTCTCAAAAATAAATAAATGTTAAAAAATTAAAAAAGAACAAGAAAAAGAAGAAACACTTTTGTGCTGTTTATAATTACGATGCTTCTTTCACCCATGTTTCAACCTATCTTATCTCCTGTCCCAACGGGAATAAAGCAGTGCATTTTGACTCCAGCATCAAGGGCGCTAACTCTGAAGCTGACCTTCAGTCTTCACACCTGTCAAATGGGGATATTGATGTGTGACCTGTCCTCCTCACAGGATTGTCACGAGCACCAAACGGTAACAGACGCACTCCACAAACTGCCAAATACAGACGCGGCTAACACAGATGCCACACACATTCTCATAATCTAAGACAAAGATTAGATCCGAGGCGTGTGGCATTCTGCCGCAAGCACGTGTACACAAATGTTAGTAATCCTCACACTGTCGGCGTCTACCCACACTCCTGGTTCTTCCTACAAACACTCACCGATACTGAAAGACCGCGTGCTGCTTTGAGCAGGAGGGATGATCAATTGGGATGTCCGCTATGCGGCGGTGCCGGCCCAGGAGGTAGGCGCTCTGCCGATGGATGTACATGACGGGAAGCACCTCATCATTTTTAAAGGGGTAGAGGCGCCACCGTTTTTTGGGGATCCGTGCTTCTGGGGGCTCACTGTATTTAATGACGACACCCCGGAAAGTGTTGGTATCCTCAAGAAGTGCCCCAGAAAGTTCAAAGCTTGGCTTTTCTTTAGCGGGCGCCTCTTTGTCCTTACTGTTGCCACCAGGTCGGGGAGCCAACTCCTGAGGCTCATTACCGCCGGCACTAACTTCGTTCTTCTGGCGATTCTCCCGTCGTCGGGCATTGTAAAACTCCCGCTCTGCGTCCTGAGCCTGGAGATTCTGAATGTCTCGGTCCCGTCCCTGAGCCTGCCCACTCCCAGGCCTCTCATTAGAGCTTCTCCTCTGGTGGGAATGGCCCCTGTGTCTGTCACGGTCGCTATTCCTAGCTCGCCTGTGTTCCTGGCCTGATGGTTCCCTGTGCTGCCGATCTTCCCGTCCTCTCCGGGGATGATCCTCGCGTTCCTGAAATTCAAAAAGATCCAGTAAATTAAAGGCAGCCCACAACCTGTGAACAAGATGCATTCAAAAAGCCATTTGTGATTTGGACTTTGGCACTCAGAGCAAAATGTCCCACAGAAATAAGGTGGGCAGCGGTGGTTATGTTCCCTTGCAAGGCTACACAGACTATTTCCATGCTGTCACCAACTACAGCTCTAACACTGCAAGCCCAAGTTCAGAGCCCTAGAAATAAATGGAGCTATTGGCAAACTTGTAAGGAAGCACATACAGAAAATACAACTAACAGAGACAGTTAAGTAGTCATGTACAAGATAAACATGTGAAGAAAGAAAGCCAGTTTCCTCTTGTGTCAAAAATGAGAAAAAAGTAATTATAATTTTAAAAGATCTCATTTCAACAATAATAAAAAATATTCAATACTCAGGAATACATTTAAGAAATATGCAAGGCATGTAAAAAGAAACCTATAAAAATTTACTGATAGATGGTTTTTAAAAACCTGAAAAAATGAAGAAACACCACGGTTTCTTGAAAAAGACTCAGTATTGAAAATCAGCCTGATATAAACTGTTTGAAACATATAACATCTATTAATATATCATTAAAAAAATAAATCAGGGGGCGCCTGGGTGGCGCAGTCGGTTAAGCGTCCGACTTCAGCCAGGTCACGATCTCGCGGTCCGTGAGTTTGAGCCCCGCGTCAGGCTCTGGGCTGATGGCTCAGAGCCTGGAGCCTGTTTCCGATTCTGTGTCTCCCTCTCTCTGCCCCTCCCCCGTTCATGCTCTGTCTCTCTCTGTCCCAAAAATAAATAAACGTTGAAAAAAAAAAAATTTAAAAAAAATAAAATAAAAATAAATCAGTAACACAAATAATTCAACAGAAAAAAATAGGCAAAAGATATTAACACGTAATTTTCATAACAAATAAGTATCTAATGAACACGTGAATATAACAAGCTTATCCTTACTAATAACCAAAGCATCAGAGTTCAAGACAGAGCCCCGCACACTATAAGCAAGGCTACCCCACCCGGAAAGGGTAAAAAGGTACACCTGAGCACTGAGTTCTCACTGCCTCCCAGGCTCCCAAGGCCTTCTCCTGGCCGCCCACTCTCAAGAGTGGGCCTGCTTACTCCGAGCAGGACTCTGGTTTTTGAGACTTTTTAGCCTCCAAGACAAGCATCAAGAGGGGGTTTCCAATGCCTATCCCTCCTACCTTAAGATATTCACAAGCTTGCCACCACCACTTACCTTGAGTACATTTGCCAGGACTAATCTCATTATGTCCTTTATCCCTGATTAAATGAGTCACAACAAGCCACAGACTCTGGGTCATCACCCCCACCTCCTGTGAATTCTAATTCCCATAAGGCTGTATACAAGCACTATTCCAATGACTAATTCTCAGTCTTCATTTCAAACACGTGTGGACCAAGCAAAATTAGCAAAAACTAAAGAAAAAAATATGACAAATTACATAACCAGATAATACAAAATAACTAAAATTTCAATTATTGATAAGCAGTATAGTATATATAATATGGTTCCATTTTTTAATTAAAAATTGTGCGGGGTGCCTGGGTGGCTCAGTCAGTTCATGATCCAACTTCGTCCCACTTGGGGTCAGGTCATGAATTTGCAGTCCATGGGTTTGAGCCCCGCACTGGGCTCTACGCTGAGAGCTCAGAGCTTGGAGCCTGCTTCGGGTTCTGTGTCTCCCTCTTTCTCTGCCCCTCTCCCGCTCAAACACACACACACACACACACACACACACACTCTCTCTCTCTCTCTCTCTCTCTCTCTCTCTCAAAAATAAACATGAAAACAAAAGACAAAAAAACTCTATGGGAGCACCTGGGTGGCTCAGTCAGCTGAGTGTCTGACTTCAGCTTAAGTCATGATCTCGTTGTTCATGAGTTCAAGCCCCCATGTCGGGTTCTCTGCTGTCTGTACAGAGCCCACTTCTGATCCTCTATGCCCCTCCCCCAAACAACTGCATGTTAAGACACATACTAAAACATAAAAGAAAAAAGTAATGGAGTCTTGAAGAATAAATACCAAACTATTAAAACGGTTGCCTCTGGGGCACCTGGGTAGCTCAGTCAGTTAAGCATCCAACTTTGGCTCAGGTCATGATCTCACAGTTCGGGAGTTTGAGCCCCATGTCGGGCTCTGTGCTAACAGCTCACAGCCTTGAATCTGCTTCTAATTCTGTGTCTCCCCCCCCCCCCCCCTCTCTGCCCCTCCCCAGATCACGCTCTGTCTGTCTCTCTCTCTCTCTCAAAACTAAATAAACATTTAAAAAGTTAAAAAATGAAAATAAAATAAGTAAGAAATAAAATGGTTGCCTCTGGGGACTCAGGTGATTTTTCTGTTGGGGGCTGCAATTGGGGATAACAGGAGAAGTAACCACACATTACGTATGCCATACTCTCACCTTTCATTTTACATACTTGGGCGTTCTTACAATGAGCATGCAATCGATAAATTTATTTATTAAATGGTCGTTCAGTGGTGGAGAAAAGAATACCTGCAAGCACAAGTCATGCCTAAGTCACAGGCTGTGTGCATTCCGCCTTAGGATTAACCCATGTGAAAGTCATTTAGTTTCAACTGTCAAGCCCTTTTGCTTGAAAGTCACTTCCAAGTTTCCAGCTGATTAATACACAGAAATTAGCTTTTAAAGAGATAATTTAAGGTCAGGAGGGAAGTTAGCACAGATAAGCAAATAAAGATACTTCAAAAACAATAAGCACAGAAAAGTTCCATTCTAAATGTTTTTATGTATTTTTGAGAGGGAGAGAGAGAGAGAATGAGCAGGGGAGGGGCAGAGAGAGATGGAGACACAGAATCAGAAGCAGGCTCCAGCTCTGAGCTGTCAGCACAGAGCCCTACACGGGCCCAAACTCATGAGCTGTGAGATCGTGACAGGAGCCAAAGTCGGACGCTTAACTGGCTGAGCCACCCAGGTGCCCCAGCAAAGTTCCATTCTAAAAGTCTCAGGATTTGGGGAACCTGGGTGGCTCAGTCGGTTGAGTGTCCTACTTCAGCTCAGGTCATGATCTCACGGTTCATGGGTTCAAGCCCCACGTCAGGATCTGTGCTGACAGCTCAGAGCCTGGAGCCTGCTTCGGATTCTGTCTCCCTCTCTCTCTCCACCCCTTCCCCCCTCACGTTCTTTCTCTCAAAAATAAATAAAAAACATTAAAACAATAAAAAATAAATGAAAGTCTCAGGACTTATTGTAAAATGTTCATTTAGAAACCACAGGTAAAGGGCTGCCAGTTGTGCACTGAAAAAAACAAAAACCTGAAAAAGTACAAGTGGTTTGACAGGCCTAGTATGGGTGGTGTGGTTCTCGTGGCTGTATCCTGAGACAGCTAGGGCAGGGCCTGATCAATTTATATGCAGACCATCAAGGCTGCCTGGCTTTATATCTTTAAGGTAGCAGAAAGCTGACCCATAGCCTGTCAAATTAACACGAAAATACATTTTTTTAAAAATTTTTTTTTAACGTTTTATTTATTTTTGAGACAGGGAGAGACAGAGCATGAACAGGGGAGGGTCAGAGAGAGGGAGGCACAGAATCTGAAACAGGCTCCAGGCTCTGAGCTGTCAGCCCAGAGCCCGACGCGGGGCTCGAACTCACGGACCGCAAGATCATGACCTGAGCCGAAGTCGGCCGCTTAACCAACTGAGCCACCCAGGTGCCCCAACACGAAAATACATTTTCTTAATGCCTATTAGCATGCTGTTAACAGAATTTCTTTATAAAAAGACTGAATGCTTGTCTCTCAAGATTGAGGGCAAAGCAAGAATGTATGCTCTCACTACTCTCATTCGACATAGTGCTGGAAGTCCTAGCTAATGCAATAAGGCAAGACAAGGAAATAAAACACATACAGATTGTAAAGGAACAAATAAAACTGCCTCTATATGAAGATATGATGGTCTATATAAAAAAAAAAAAACCCAAGAATCTACAAAAAAGTCCTCCTGGAATAAAGAAGTTGAGTTCAATGAGGTCACAGGATATAACAAAAACACAAAAATCAATTACACATACATGTTTTTCAAGTTTATTTATTTTGAGAAAGAGAGAGAACACTAGAGCACAACGTGAACAGGGGGCGGGGCAGAGAGAGAGAATCCCAAACAGGCACCCCAAAAACTCATTATATTTCTATATATTAGCAACGAACAGAACATGTGGACTGCAGTTTAAAGTATCACTCACCATCACTCCACCAAAGAAAAAACTTTGTGTAATCTAACAAAATTTACGTAGAATTTGAATGCTGAAAATTATAAACATGGAAGAAATAAATCAAAGATCTAAATAGGGGCACCTGGGTGGCTCAGTCCGTTGAGCACATGACTCTTGGTTTCGGCCCAGGTCACGATCTCACAGTTTGTGAGATTGAGCCCTGAGTCGGGCTCCGTGCTGAGTGTGGGGCCTGCTTGGGATTCTCTCCTCTACCCTCTCTCCCCTACCCCCGCTCGTGCAATGTGCACGTGCATGCATGCGCTCTCTCTCAAAATAAATACATACATACATACTTTAAAAGAATTAAAAAAAAAATCCAAACAAATGACACGTACAGTGTTCATGGATTGGAAGAGTCAATCTAGTAAAAAGCCAATTCTTCCCAAAATACAGCTTCATGTGATTTCTATCCAAATCCTAGCAAGATTTTTTTTTTAGACACAGACAAGATTGTTCTAAAATTTATACGGAAAGACAAAGGAACTAGTAAAGCTAAGCCATTTTTAAGAAGAACAAACAAAGAGGAATCCATCTACCCAATTTCAAAACTTACTATATAGTGACAATAATCAAGACTGTGTGGTATTGGCAGAATGAGAGAGATCAGTGGAACAGAACACAGAATCAGAAATAAATCCATGCACATACCCCCAACTGATTAAGGAACAAAAGCAATTCAAGGAAGGCAAGACAAAAAATGAACCTCAACCCAGGCCTTGCACCTTATATCAAAACAAACTCAAATCATGAACTTAAATGTAAAACTTGTAGGGAAAAAAACACGTCTTCGGGATCCAGAGCGAGGCATAAAGTTCTTAGACATGACGCCAAAAGCACGATCCATAAAACATAAAAAGTAAAAGCTGACAAGCTGAACTTCATGACAATTTAACATTTTTGCTCTGAGAAAAACCCTGCTGTGTGAAGAAAAAGACAAGATACAAGACTGAAGGGAAGTATTTGCCAATCACATACCCAAAAAGGCCTAGTATCTAGAATATACAAAGAAGTCTACAAACTCACCAGTAAGGAAGCAAATATACCAACTAAAAAACAGGCAAAAGCCACGAAGGGACATTTCACCAGACAGGATATACAGATGACAAATGAACACATGAAACGATGTTCAGCATCGTTAGCCATCAAGGAAATGCAAATTAAAATCGCAATGAGATATCGTTATACGGCTGCTGGAATGGCTGAAACAAAAACACCGTCAACACCACGTGCTGAGAATGCAGCAGGGAGGATGCAGAGAAAGTGGGTCACGCACAGTACCGGTGGGACGTGAAGCAGCACGGCCACGGTCATGGACTGAATCGTGTACCCCCAAGATGCATCATGTCGAGTCCCAACCCCATCCTCTGAATGTAACCATTTTTGTGGAATTTCTTGTTTTCTTTCTTTGTTTCTCTTCTTTCTCTTTCTTTTTTTCTTTCTTTCTTTCTTTCTTTCTTTCTTTCTTTCTTTCTTTCTTTCTTTCTTTCTTTTCTCTCTTTCTCTCTCTCTCTCTTTCTTTTTCTTTTTTTGAGATAAGGTCTTTAAAGACATGGTTAAGTTAAAATGCCAGCAAAGCCCTAATCCAATATGACTGCTATGCTTACACGAAGAGAAGACACCAGGGATGAGCCCACAGCGGAAAGCCCATGTGAGGACACAGCCAAGAAGGCAGCCATTTGCAAGCCAAGGAAAGAGGCCTCTGGAGAAAGCAAACCTGTTGACACCTTGAACTTGGACTTTTAGCCTCCAGAGCTATGAGAAAATTCACTTCTGTTGCTTCAAGCATCCAGCCTGCGGTGTTTTGTTATGGGAGCCCCAGCAAACTAATGCAGCCAGACACTCTGGAACACGGTCTGGCAACGACCTTACAATCTAACAACTGCACTCGTGGGCATTGATCCCAGAGAAATGAAGACATGTCCACACAAAAACCCGTACACAAATGTGCCATCACAACCTTCTATGTAATAGCCCCAAACTGCAAACAACCTCGATGTTCTTTAGTGGGCAAATGGTTAAACCCACACCACTGAGTGTCACTCAGCAACAAAGAGGAACGAACTACCGACAGATACAACAACCTGAACGGATCTCTGAAGAAGAAGAAGAACCGTGCTGAGTGAAAAGAGCCAATCCCTAAAGGTGATGCGTATGACTCCATTTACATAACGCTCTTGAAGTGACAACACTGGAGAACAGATGAGAAGTTGCCAGGACTTGAGGGCTAAGGGTGGGAGGGATGTGGGCGGGACTATAAAAGGACAACAGGATGGGTCGTTGTGGTGACGGAAATGTTTCGCGTCTGGACCACAGCAACGTCAACATTCTCCTTGTGACACTGTACCAGAATTCCGTAAGACGGTGCCAGCGGGAGTAACAAGGTAGAGAGCACCTCTGCGTTTCCTTTTTTACAACTGAATGTGAATCAACAAGGATCTTAAAACAAAAAAGTTTAGCTTAATAAACCAGCAGAAAACAAGCACAAAAACCCAGTTTCTAGAAAAGCCCATCACAGGTACAGGTAAAACACATACAAAGCACTCTGTAGTTATGATGGGAAGAGGCTCTAGATTTGCACCTAGTAGCAAAACATCTCAGCGCACTTACCTGCTTCACTTTGACTGTCGAGTGGTGAGGGCTTCGGCTTCTCTTACTTCGTGGAGACTTGCTTCTTCTCCCTGAGGACTTGTTTTTCTTTTTGGCTGGGGACCTTTTCAGAGCATGGCACACACAGGGTTTTATCTCAATTTCCCTTCCCCCATATAAATTCACTTCAAGTATCAAGCTTACCTACTAACACAAACAGCACATTTGTGAACGCCTCTGCTTTTCACACTAAAGGAGGCAGGGGCTCCACTCTCCAAGCCTTGACGTCTTCCTGGCGTTCCAGACCCACATACACAGCTGCCTGCTGAACGTCCTCACAGAGCATAATCCTTGCGTCCCAACCCCTCGACACCCTTTCCTCCCTCAGTCTCTGCCATCTCAGTAACTGGCACCACCATGCACCCTGCTCCTCAAGCCAAACACCCAGAAGACACCCTTGACTCTCTTTACTGTCACCACCAGCGGCTCCCTACCCCCCCCCCCCCACAATCACCTCCACCCGTCAGCAAGTCCCTGGCTCTATCTCCTCCCTCTCCCACCTCACTCCTACCACACTCTCCTTGATCACCAGACGGTTTGTGCTCTTTTTTCTATTTCTAGAACAATCACGTTCATTCTGCTTCAGGTTCTTGGCACGTAGGGTCTCCTCAGCCTGGATCTTTACAAGACTAGATTATTCTTATTTGGGTCTCAACTCAAATGGCACCTTTTCAGAGAGGCCTTCTCTCACTTGCCTTCAAGCTCTATCCCATTCCTGTTTTAACCTCTTCCTAACACTGGTTACTAACTGACACTATTTTCTGTTACTTTGTCTCAAGGCGAGAGCACATCAATTTCGCCAGGGCAGACACGGCCCATCTCCTTCACCTTTGAGGCCCCAGTACCCAGGGCAGTCTTTAACAGGCAGTAAAAACTATGTTGAAGGAATAAATCAACGGGTCTATCAAGAGACCATTTTTCTTCTAAACCTCTACCAGGTAGGTCGCTTAGGCTCTCGACGGGAAACATCTGGAGGCAGATCAGTGGAAAGCCAACGACAGCACTCCATTTGTAGACAGATGGGGCAAATCTTTTATTTCAACTTGATCAATGCTATCTGCTGGGCCGTACTCGGACACGTGCTGGGCACAGGGATGAAGGACGGGGTGGGGATCCTGCCCATTAGGCATCAGGCGCTTAACGCAAGTGACACGTACCGGAGTAAACATTCTTTAGCACAAGCACGACCGGGTCACTTCCACCACCTTAGGATTAAATCCAAGCTGCTGCGCTCAGCATTCAAGGTGTGTTTCTCAAGCTAGCCCTGTCCTTTTTCAATGAGCCCGACCCAAGTCCGTCCCGGGCGCCTTCCCACTTACCGGCTACCTCCTCGGGCTCGGTTCCCTCGGTGACCAGGGCGGCCCGGCTCGCCGGCCGGCGGGGACGCGCTACCGCCAGAGGAATCTGGGCGGCGGTGGGCGGGAGGCGCGGCTTCCGGGCTGAGGCGCTCCTGCTTCACCTTCACCACCACCGCCGCCGCCGCCGCCACCATGTCCCCGTCGCGGTGCCTCCGTCGGCTCCCTCGCTCCCGCTCGCTCTTTACCTCCTTCATGCTGAGATATCAGCCGAGCCAAGGAAAAAGAGAGCCGTTGCGCTCCTCTCACTAAAGGAAATGACGGGTGACCCCTGGACTTCCGCTTCCGGGTCCGTGTTCTCCCAGAAACCCTCGCGGCGGAGAGCTAAGCACGTGATCGCGACTCTTCAGCGGAGGGCGGGGCTGTACGGGCCCGGTCCCGTTGGCGGGAGTTTTAAGGTGTCAAAAGCAAACTTCTGGAGAAAAACTACTCTCGAAGCTGTTTGTGGCGGCATTATTAGTAATTACTAAACACGGAGGCAATCTGAATGCCCACCAGGAGGAAACTGTTTAGCCAGCCGATCGGTGGTCTGTCGCCATTCGCAATGCTATTTACACACTGTGACAGACAGGAATCCCTGACTTGTTCAACGAATGAAACGGGATAAAAAATTGTGCGCAAACTGTGATTAGGTTTATCTTTGGAAACACGAACTTAAAAAGAGACGGAAATGCAGTCGCAGCTGGCAGCCAGTGGGCAAATCATTAGTATTTACCCCTCTGTTCTTGAACTTTCTGTTATGTTGTCATTTCTCCATTTAGTTAAAAACAAATACTTAAAAAAAATTTTTTTTCAAGTAATCTCTACACCCAATGGTGGGGCTCGAACTCAACCCCGCGATCAGAAGTCACACGCTCCACCCCACTCACTGAGCCATCCAGGCGTCCCCGCAAAAGAAATACTTATTTATTTTTTTTATTATATTTTTTTAGTTTTTTTAATATGAAATTTATTGTCAAATTGGTTTCCATACAACACCCAGAGCTCATCCCAAAAGATGCCCTCCTCAATACCCATCACCCCCCCCCCCCATCAATCCTCAGTTTGTTCTGTTTTTAAGAGTCTCTTAAACTTGGCCCCACTAGGGGCGCCTGGGTGGCTCAGGTCATGATCTCACGGTTTGTGAGTTCGAGCCCTGCGTGGGGCTCTGTGCTGCCAGCTCAGAGCCTGGAGCCTGCTTCTGATTCTGTGTCTCCCTCTCTCTCTGCCCCTTCCCCACTCATGCTCTCTCTCTGTCTCAGAAATAAATAAACATTTGGGGCGCCTGGGTGGCGCAGTCGGTTAAGCGTCCGACTTCAGCCAGGTCACGATCTCGCGGTCCGTGAGTTCGAGCCCCGCGTCAGGTTCTGGGCGGATGGCTCGGAGCCTGGAGCCTGTTTCGATTCTGTGTCTCCCTCTCTCTCTGCCCCTCCCCCGTTCATGCTCTGTCTCTCTCTGTCCCAAAAATAAATAAAAACGTTGAAAAAAAAATTAAAAAAAAAAAGAAATAAATAAACATTAAAAAAAAATTAAATAAATAAATAAAACTTGGGCCCACTAGATGGCTTCCTCTGGAAATCTCCTGAACCCTTCACTCAGGAGTCACATGACTCCCATTTTGCAGATGACAAAATTGGGGGGCTGAGAGGGTGACCTGCCACCTCATTCAACTTGCGAGCAAGATGAAGCGCAGGAACTTGAACTCCTGTTTTGCCTGCTTCCAAGAGTATCAAGGCGACTCGCTGAACAGGAGGCCTGACAAACTAAGCGCAAGGAGAATTCTTCCGTAAGGCTGCTCGGAAACTCGCGCGCTGCTGGCCCCGCCCCACTCCGAGGCCCCGCCCAGGCCATGAGGCCGGGAGAGGAGGTTTCCATGGAGACGGCAAACAAGGCGCACATTTGAGGGGCTGCCGCTGGACTACTACCCCCGTCGCCGCCATGATCCCCCCTGCGGACTCTCTGCTCAAGTATGACACCCCGGTGTTGGTGAGCCGAAACACGGAGAAGCGGAGCCCCAAAGTAAGGAGGGGTCTCAGGGGGCGTCTCAGGGGGCGGGGGAGCCTGGAAGCTCGGATACAGAAACGTCCCGGCGTTGAGGAGGGGGACTCCCGAGGGATAAGGTTTGCAGCAACTGGAAGAGAAGGGAATTGGGATGGGGGAAGGAGGATGGGAGAGCGGAACAAGAAACCCAGATGGGGGACCCCAGAGGGCAGATTTAGGATGAGAAAGGAAGTCAAAGAGATGGATGGGGCTCACCCTTTTTCATAAGTAGCCTGGTCCAAGAACGGATCTGGTGGTGACTACTCCATCACTAGAGGCGTGAAAGCAGAGGGGCTGAGCACCCTTGCCAGAAACGTCGTTCCAGGAGATACAAGCCTTGGGTCAGGGTGGGACCAAAGACTCTTCATGGCTTCCTTCAGCTAAGACACAACTTCTGACCAGAGGAGAGATGGGGGAAGTGAGCTGGGAAGAGGGGCGGGGTGTTGAGTAGACCTGGAGCAACCCCAAGGGCTTGGATGTGTGGATTTCAGTGCCTGAATGACCTCCTGCCCTATCTTCCCTCTTCTCAGGCACGGCCGCTGAAAGTCAGCCCCCAGCAGCCTGGACCCTCAGGTCTGGTCCCACAGCCACCAAAGACCAAGCTTCCCTCAACATCCTGTGTCCCAGATCCTACAAAGCAGGCAGAAGAAATCTTGAATGCCATTCTGCCCCCAAGGTAAAAAACAAAAAAAGTGGGAGTGGTGGCTGACAGAAAGCCCAGGTTTTGCATTCCAGTGCTCCGCAACTTAGGAAGAGGCACCCTGTCTCTGTTCCTGGCCAGGATTTCCTCCCAGCATCCCAGAACTCCTAGAGCTTGCAGATGGCTGGATCCTGGGAGGATGGGGGGGGACCTCTTCTCTGCCATCCTCATTTCCCAAGTGCTCTAACCCAAGCCTGCGGCTTTAAATACCATGTATATGCTGAGGGCTCCCAAATGTGTTATCCCCAGCCCTGTCCTTTCCTCGAAACTCCAGACCCATATGTTCTACTGCTTTCTCATGATCTTCATGAAGGTGCCTCTTAGACATCTCACCCTTCAGCATGTCCAAACGAAATCACAAGGCGTCCCTCTCCCCACCTACTCGTCCCCAGTCTTCTCCTTTCTACTAGTAGCTCAGGCCACCCTGCGTTCCTTTTGGTCTCTCACATCACACGTCCTATCTTTCATCAACTTGTTTTGGTTCCGCCTTCAAACGGCCATCCCCAATCCAACCACTTCCCACCGCCGCTGCTTCCACCATCTTGTTCCTTGTCACTGTTTGTCACCTACAGTGGCCTCCTGTCTGAAAACCTTGCTTCTGCTCTTTGCCCCTACGACGTATCCTCCGAACAGCCCCGAAATCACAAGCCAGATCATGCCGGTCTTCTACCAGGAACTCTTTACTGGCTTCCCATGTGACTCAGGCTAAAATCCAAAGTCTTTAGAATGACCCGGAAGCCCTGGCATGATCTCGTCCCTCACATATCCATGATCTCGTCCCCTGTTATTCTTCTTGTTCAGTGTACGAATGCCATAGGGGTGTCTGCTCACTGCTTCTGAAACACCTTCCATCACCCTCAGGGCCTTGACGGTTGCTGTTCTTACTGCTAAGGATACTCTTCCCCTGACGTCCACCTCATTCCCTTTGTCTCTTTCCTCGGGTCTTGCTCAATTGTGATTTCCTCAAGGGGGCCTTCCTTGCGGATCCTTGTAAAAGAGCACCTTTTGCCTTCTTCACCATCCCCCTACCCTGCTTCTTCCTCCTGCAGCCGCATTGATCACTATCTGACATGCTTTGTTGATGATTCTTATGGAATCGGTTGACAGTACGGTTTCGAAGGCTGTGATGTAAAGAGAGACTGCACTCTCGTCTGAGATGGAAGTCAAAGAAGGGAGGGGTGATTTTTCAGGTGGTTCTTTCCCATCAGTAAAATGGAAATCCTCGGGGTGGCTCAGTCGGTTAAGTGTCCGACTTCGGCCCGGGTCACGGTCTCACGGTTCATGAGTTCGAGCCCCACGTCGGGCTCTGTGCTGCCAGCTCAGAGCCTGGAGCCTGCTTCGGATTCTGTGTCTCCCTCTCTCTCTGCCCCTCCCCCATGCGCTCGCGTGCTCGCTCTCTCTCAAAAATAAACATTGAAAAACATTTTTTAAATAAATAAGTAAATGGAAATCCTCCCCCCACAGTGATTCTACCCTCAGGCTTCCTCCTCGTGGTTCTGGAACCTGGCCATGCCTCTGACACGAGGTCTACTATAGTGGGGGCTGGGGGTGGGGGCCACATAGGCACACACCTTCAGGCACACACCTCCCCACCGCACACATCTGCCCCATTCTGGCTGGCAAGGTTCATGGTGCCCTGTGCCTCCCACCCCACAAGTCAGTGGGGGAATTCTCACTGGGCCTTCTGTTCGAACCAAGCAACAATGCCCATGAATCTGTCCTCAACCCGCTAGATTAAGATCTGGAACACAGGTGATGTTTTCACGGGGACATGTAGGAAGGTAGAGTTGGCCCACAGCTAGGGGCCCCGGGGAGGTGGCTTAGTGGGTGTGGCTCTGGAGCCATCCGCTCCTCAAGGAAGAGAGGGGGGTAGAGGATTGCGGTGGGCTGGGGACCGAGCTGCCCCCTCGCTCCCGCTCAGCCAGAGAGCTCAAAGGGCCGCCTCTGCTCGGGTCCCGAAGACCCCGTGGTCGATGGGCCTGCTCAGCCTCGCTGTGTCTGTGCCACAGGGAGTGGGTGGAAGACACGCAGCTATGGATCCAGCAGGTGTCCAGCGCTCCCAGCACCAGGATGGATGTAGTGCACCTGCAGGAGCAGCTGGACCGGAAGCTGCAGCAGCGACAGGCCAGGGAGACGGGCATCTGCCCCGTGCGCAGGGAGCTGTACTCGCAGTGCTTCGGTGAGTGGCGCGGCGTGCGCGGTGGAGGTCGGGGTGGGGGGGATCCGACGCACATCTGCCGCCCCCTCCCCTTCCCTTCGAGCACAATCCCCAGCCCTGAGCGTCCCTGAGCTGCAAGCCCGCCCCATCCCGGAGTCGTCTTGTGTCCCCCTACCTGCCCCACACCCAGGAACTGCCAAACTCGCCTCCTTCCCGCTCTTTGCCCGCCGACCTGACAACCCGGTTCCTAACCTCTCGGCAAATGTTCGGAGGTAAGATGAGAACTTCCGTTCTAAGTCTTTTTCTTTTCAAAGATTTTTATAATAAGCATGTGCTGATTTTTTAAAATCGGAACAACTAACATGCTAGATTCATATCCATCGACCAATGTTCCAGCCCTTGGGCCAGGGAAATATTTCAGGGTAACTTACTGTTAACTGACAGTCACGAGCGATTTAAGTGATCGTGTCAAATGGCTGTCCCCCAACCAAACTCACTGGCCCCTGTGGACTCTGATGTTCAGACTGCCTCCAAACCCTGAGGCAGCTGCAGGGGCTGGCAGGCTCCCTTCAGTGTGAGTATGATTAGGGTCTGCTCTCCAGGTCAGCATTTATGGAAGAGATGGGTGGGCAGGCTCTAAATTCTACTGTTTCCAGCCCCAAGCCCGTCCAGCTAGAGGGCACACAGGATTTCCCTGCTGCTTTAAAGCAGATGTCACGGGGCGCCTGGGTGATTCAGTCGTTTGAGTGCCCGAGTCTTGAGGTCCAACCCATGAGGTCATGATCTCACAGATCGTGGGATCAAGCCCCATGGCAGGCTCCGCACGGTCAGTGTGGGATCCTCTCTGCCTCTCTCTGTCCCCCTCCCAAAATAAACATTAAAAAAAATAAAAATAAAGCAGTCATCACCTTCAAACTGAAAAGTCCAATTTCTATGACTAGTACCCTGGAGGTTTTGCCTGAGGGTGGAAGAGAGGGGCCTCAGGGCTGCAAACAAACCTGGGGGCGCCTGTCTCCCTCTGTCCCGGGCCCTCAAGTGCCAAGTTCAGAGCAGTGGCTGTATGGCAGGGCTCCTGGGGCCTCTGTCTCCAGGTGAGGAGGACACACGCTAGCACCCTCCCCAGGAGGGAGGGTGGTTAGCCGGAGACGTGGTGCACTTCCTTCCTGCCTGCCCTCCTGACCTCGGTGTGTGTGTGCTTTGGAAGATGAGCTGATCCGGGAGGTGACCATCAACTGTGCGGAGAGGGGACTGCTGTTGCTACGAGTCCGGGACGAGATCCGCATGACCATCGCCGCCTACCAGACCTTGTACGAGAGCAGCGTGGCCTTTGGCATGAGGAAGGCGCTACAGGCCGAACAGGGGAAGTCAGACATGGAGAGGAAAGTGAGTGGGGTTGACCCTGGAGCTTCAGCCCTCTGTGACTCTTCTGTCAACCTCAGGGTCACATGCTTGTCGTTCCAGACGACATTCTGACGACCGAGGGTGCCATCCCCTCAGAGGGCACCACCCCCCCCCGCCCCCCAGGGTTCAGCCTGGTCCTGGCAGAGCTGGCTCCTCTTGGCTGTGCTGTGCCAGTCACTGACCTCCCACTGGGTGGCAGTACAGACCTGGGCCACGTCTCAGGTTGGACAGCTGTGTCCCAGGTCCCCTCTGAGGCCCAGGCACTCACACCGCCCCATCCTCTTGGCAACGTCCCAGGATGACGGGAGTTTCTGTCCTCAGATTGCAGAATTGGAAACGGAAAAGAAAGATCTGGAGAGGCAAGTGAACGAGCAGAAGGCCAAATGCGAGGCCACCGAGAAGCGGGAGAGCGAGAGGAGACAAGTGGAGGAGAAGAAGCACAATGAGGAGATTCAGTTCCTCAAGCGGACGAATCAGCAGCTGAAGGTGAGCACCGTGCAGGCCCGGGTGGAGGGGCTCCTGCCCGCCCCCTCCCCCAAACTCCCCCCACCCCGGCCCCACGGCTCCGTTTCCTGCAGGGGCCTCCGAATACTTGTCCACATGTACTGCCAAGGACTGAAGGAAGCTGGGGGGGGGGGGTGCAGGGGGATGCAGGGTGAGGGGTCATTACACAGATTCTCCACCCTTCTGTCTCTGGAGGGGGGCTCTGAATTTCCACGACCCCTCAGCCTGGCTCCTCAGCCCCTCCAAGTGGATGGTTTTGTTGCCCTTGGAAAAGTTGCCCAGCGTCCAGGAGAGGTGGATATGGCAGAGTGGAACTTCTCTCCCGTTACGGCTGGCATTCTGGAGCCTTCCTGGAGTGGGCGGGACGTCTTCAGCAGGCTTTCTTGGCGGTGCCGTCCCGCCTGCAGCCCCCTCTGAGGCACAGCATTTGGGGCCGGCAGGGAAGGAGAAGAACCATTTGAAGTCAGAAACCCTGCCCGGGTGTGTGGTCAGAGGAACTCAACTGTAGGTATTTTTCCTCCAAGCCCCTTTGCCGGTGGTTTACTTTTATCCAGCTGGGCTGAGATGGGGGCCAGGCCTCCCAAACTCCAGGCTCTCCGTGGGATCTAAAGGTTCTCAAAGGCTGTGCCCCCAGAGCAGCGGCAGCATCACCCGGCAACTTGGAGAAATACCAATTATTGGGCCCATTCCGGATCTACTGAATGAGAAACTTTGGGGTTCGGGCCCAACAACCTAGCCAGGTCTGCAGGTGATTCTGGTGCTTGCCTAAGTTTGCGAACCACTGTTCTAGATAGGGGACCTGTTGTTGAGTGGCCGTCTCACACGGCCCTGGCCGCAGGGGCCCCTGGGTGGATCTCCCTCCCCTCCCTAGTCTCATGGAAAGCTTACAGTCTTGCGATTGGCAGGCCTCTTGGGGCTACACCAAGGACAGGCATTTGAGATAAAGAGGGCTTGTATTAACTGCTAGTGCTGGATGACAGATTCTCTCGTTGCTGAGTTTCACGAAGAAAAGCTAGACACTTCACAGCCGGCCACGAATCTGTTGACTTAGCAGCCTCTGAAGCTGCGTGCCTTATCTGCCATGTTCCTTGATCACCAGCCTGAGTTCTTCAGTTCCCCCTACGGTACCCGCAGCCAGAGCAGAGCAGAGCAGAATATCTTGGCATCTTTCTAACATTTACAAGCAACCTTGTCATCCCCTGGGTGAAGGACTCTTTAGAAGTGAGTTATTTTTATTGGCTCCAAGCTGCACTGCAAATAAAGCAGTGTTTGCAGTCCCCAGGATAGACCTACTTAAAGATCTGTCCACACACCATGATAGTAAATTATGTTACCGGCTGCTGGAGGAGCAGAGTATATAACTCCCAAGGGCCTTGAGCTTTACATACAAGATGGACAGCTCCCTACTTACTGGTAGCAATTCTCTCTAATTGGGTGTCAAGTTGTCTCGGTGGCTGAAAAATTGCTGTTTCCCAAACCTCTTGTCCCAGCACAAGAGCTCCCAGGATCCCAAACCAGAGAGCCAAATGTTTAACTTAGCATTTCAGGCCTGAAATCTGAGCCACGAGAAACCACTATTTCAACAACTTTTATTCAATTTCCTTTTCAATGCTTTATGTTCTACACTGAGCCATTATTGTATGGAAACCAGGACAGCTCCGGTTTCTCCTAATGTAGCAAGACCGTATGCCAAGCCAGACATCAGCTAATCTAGAAAATATGGAATTGGGAATGAAGGGAAAAATACTTGGAGGGGCAGCGTCGGATTCTTCTTCCCAGAGCCTTTTATCACCTCTCAGCTATTTGTTAGGCTGCAAACTTCAAATAATTAACGGAGTTTGTTTTTGTTTTTCAGGCCCAACTGGAAGGCATTATTGCACCAAAGAAGTGATAATTTCCATATGGGTCTCAGCAAGCACTGCTACCCCATCATAAGCCCGTTGTAATAAAAAAAAAAGCTAGTCTCCTGAGTGAACAAGCCATACCCTCCCCTGATCACCACCCACACGTTTGTCAGAAGTCACACGTGGCCCCAGTGTCATGAACACCTAGGTCTGGCAGCCAGGCTCTCGGCCGGGCAGCGGAAGGTGGCACAGTCTCTGTACGTGGCCAACCTTGGGATTCGCCAACCCGAGCAGTCAGGCTTTCTGCCCCATCCCTCGCAGGTGAGGCAACAGCCCTCCCGCCACTGCTCCACGCTGGCACTTATTTCTAGCCCAATGAAGCTGCCTCCCTGCCCTGGTCCACGATTCATCTTAGACCTGAACTTGGGCTTCTGGGGCCTGTCTTTCCCTTACTTGGTGTCTTTCACCATCCCTACCCCAGTGCAGTTCTAGTGGCTCATTTTGGAGATTTGGGTTTATATGATGTTGTTTTATCCCTGCCCACCTAGCCCACCACGCCCACTTCCCCAGTTTGCCCAGTTGAGGAGGCGCCAAAGGCAGAGTCAAACCCGCCTTGAGAAAGTAAATGTTTGCTGGGAAGAAATACAAGTCACAAGGTCCCCGGTGAGCTGCCTGCACCTCGGCCCCTGCCCGCCGATTTGGTTTGTTCATCTTATTCTGCAGAAAACCAACCCCTGACCCTACACCCCTAACTGGCTGGGGTTTAACAACTGGAGAGGTACCCAGACCTCACATGCAGCTCTAATTATTAATGGTTAGGCTACGGCCTGTAGACTGCACTTTAGTATTCCTTGTAAGTTAAATCCAAAGTTTGGAGGCCCGTAAACCCAGAAGAGGAAGTCAGCGAAACAAAGCTTTAATTTAGGGCAATCCGGGTGGGCCAGTGCAGCAAGATGACTCCATCATTCATTTAAATTTCACAAGGAACACACCTAAGGAGGCACTGACGTGTCCACTCGGTTGGAATGCCTCAAGCTGCATTCCCAAGGAGCCAAGAAGGACTCTCCTTAGTGGAGCTTTGACCCGACATCATCCCAGTGAAGGCTCCAAGGCTCCCTGGAAGAATCGCATTCCTACAGGAAGAGCTGTGTTCCCAAACATGCCCCACGCAGCTCTAATCTCAGATCTGAAGTCACAGCTTTCACCCTCCTCCGGGTGCCCTGAGGGGACTCTAAGACCCCACCATAAGAGCCTGGCTGGGCTGTCACCGTCGCGAGACAGAACTCTGCTGAGGTGTGCTGGTTCCAGGACTCCTTGGACGTCAAGCACCTACGTCCTGTGGCCAGCTAACAGACACAGCGACAGACAACTGAAGATGCTGTCACTTCTTCGTATTTTAAAGCTTAGGCCGTGTACATTACGTCCTTGAGATTTTCTCGTTTTTACACTTCTGTTTCAAACTGCTAATTGCCAGTGTAAGAGAAATGCCGCTCTCCGTTCTGTAGACCTCATCTGTTTCCGTCAGACGCGCAGGACATGGCTACGCTCTGGAGGAACCAAGAAGTGCCAGTGGACCCCATCACGGAAAGCCCTGGGGGCGGACAGACTGTTTTCACCAGCACTGGTGAATGGTTTCAACTGTCAAACCTCAGAATAAAAGCATCATGGCCTTAGAAATGCCAACCAGGCATGAAAAAAATGAACACAGTTTCTAATTGCCTATTTCTGTATAATTTAATAAACTTTTAAAATGTTACTGCTTATGTTTGAATTTTTTGTGTCTGTGTTTCTGTCCCTCTGAGTCATTGGTCTTCTTTTTGTTCCTGTTCCTGTTTTTCACGTTGTGTGTTTCATAGTAGCGGACGCCAACTTTCCTGGATTGCTGCTGCCGCGCTGCTCGCCTCCGCTGTAAAAAAAAAATGGCAAAGAAGACCAATCAATCGCGGAAGTCACAGAACAGGCCCCTCTGTTCCTCTGTGCCCCATTCCTATGCTGCTCTCCCAACCAGTGGAAGCAGCGCTCACAAGGGAAGGCTCCCCTCCCAGACCCAAGTGTGCCCTCCCACTGTAACCTGCGACAGCTCTACAGACTGTCGTCGGGTCATCCACGCTGGAATCTTTCCTACTGCGCTCCTGACCAGTGGCCCTCTGGTCTAAGGGTAAACACTTCCAGGAACAAGCTCTTCCCTTCCCAAGAAGGCCCATTCCAGCTCTGAAGAGCCAGTTACTACACTGAACTTCACAGAGGGCAGGGATCTGTCGGCCTGAACGGCTCTGCTCATCACAGAAAACCAAGGAGCCCCAAAAAACCAGTGGACTTTCTAGAGGACAGTCTACATGTTTGAGGGCAGCGATGAGAACTCCTAAAGCGTAAGACATGAACTCAAGGACCTTCATCCAGTGGGCCAACTCTTGATCCTGTCTAACCTCAACTAGGTCACTTAGGACTGGGGTTCCTAGAATTCAGCTCCAGACCATCACTTTTAGAGAGCGTCGTCTCTTAGCAAATGGATTTCTCCTCTCTACTTTCTAGACCTGGGTGAAGTTTAAGACCAAAACCAAGACCAAAACCACGTACTTCCTTAGATGTAAGCATCCTGCGAGTTTTATTTGAACGGTCCTCTTCCCTCTGTGCCTTCCGCTTCCTTCCCTTTTTGGTAGGTGCTGGAAACAATACATGAGCACAAAGAAAACAAACAGGAATTCTCTATTCAAAATGTGTCTGTGAATCCTAGGGTGGGAATGAGCTTGACGTGCTGGAAGACCAGTGTGCATGGAGCGTGGGTGGGCACAGCACAAAACAGGGTGAGACAGGGCGCCTGGGTGGTTCAGTCAGTTGAGCGTCCGACTTCGGCTCAGGTCATGATCTCATGGCCCATGAGTTCGAGCCCCGCATCGGGCTCTGTGCTGACGGCTCAGAGCCTGGAGCCTGCTTTGGATTCTGTCTCCCTCTCTCTCTCTGCCCCTAACCCACTCGCATTCTGTCTCTGTCTCTCTCAAAAATAAATAAATATTTAAAAAAAAAAAAAAAAACTATTCTGGAAAAAAACACAAAAAGAACAAAGTGGGGTGAGGCCGGGAGGGTGCCAGGCTAGGAGGGTCCTGGTGGGCCATGGCAGGATTGGCATTTATGTCATAGAAACGCACTCCTGATGTAGAAGCTGTGAGTCCCAACGGAGTAAAGAATAAATACCTGATCCACCCCCCTTCCCCCCAGAAAATCTGCTGACCCACCCCTAGATTATAAGGTTACTAAAGTACTCCTCTTACAGGAAGCTTCCTGAATTAATCCCAAGAAATGTGCAGAATAAAAAGTGAATAATCCAACCTGTATCATAAAGAGTACATGGTGCCAGTTACGATAAATATCTGTGTGGATGACGGCACGAGAGAGGACAGAGAGAGTAAAGTTCGATTCCCCATAGTTCTGAAGACGCAAATCGCATGCCAGTGGTTGCACTATTTTACCTGTATCTTCCACTTCTTCAGCTGCTCCTTGCTCTTCAGATTTTGCAAAAACCTTCTCACTTAGTCCCTTGGATATTCTGAAACAGAAAAGCCAGGTAACAAAGCTGCCCGCCAGCCCCCTTGACTGCCCAAATCACGTGCCCACCCGGGGGCTGTGACCACCTTGCGGACCACCTTCTGCGCACGGTTGCCACCCCCAGCCCGCCCAAAGCCGCTGGGCCTCTGCCGAAGCCTGAACTAAAGCTTCTCACACTTCACGGAGCTGCACCTTAAAAACCTACACATCACTTTTTAAAAATGGCAATAACTCCCTTTCACGCCCCATAGAGCCGTGGCTCCAGTACGCATGGCAAGTGTTTGAGAAAAGAACGAGCAAACCGCAATTGGTGAGATGAGGCTGCTACCTGACTGCTGAAAACTTCTTAGCTTTGGCTTTGTTTAAAAATCTCTGATATTTAGCGATCTTCTCATCCAGGGCTTTAATAACCGCCTTGGTGTCATTCTCCGTGTGTTCTTCCTGGGACTCCGGGCAAGACTCCTCCTCTTCGTCTCCTGGTAGCTCCTGTGCCTCCTCCTCCCCTTCGGAAAAGCTCTCAAGCTCTTCGTCAATATCCGACATCTCCAAAGGGACCAGGTCATCCCCCGAAAACTGAGGCACGACATTGATTTTGCCAAAGTTCTGCCGAACTCGTGCCAGGATCTGCTGCATTTCCGAGTCAGCGTCACAGCGACTGTTCTCTTTTTCCTTCTCAGTGACGGGCTCCGATGCTTCGCCTACAGCTGCCGTGATTTCCTCTTCTGGGTTCTTCTGGCTTGTTTCTGTGGGGACTTCCAACGACGAGGAGGATGGGAGCTGTTGAGGCCAAACAACGGGGTGCAGGTGGGGGAGAGAGACGGGATCAGAAAATGCCAACCGTTTCTGGCCTCACACCTGGCTCTCAAACGAGGGAGTCCTCCCCCCGGGACTAAAGAAAGTACTGAAAACCCCACACTGGAGTCGTGTCGTTCATCTCCCGGGAGCCACGGTGCGTCAAGCCCAGAAGCCGGCACTAAAGGGTCAGAGGGACTCGGCTGCGGGGCCCAAGGAAGAGCCAACTGTGGGTGTTTAACCAGTCACACTATCAGCCATTCTCCACAGTGTGCGACTCCCTCCGCCCCACCTGAGGAGGGCAAGGGACGGGGGTGCTGAGGTAAGTACGCACAAGAGGGGCGCACACAACTGCCCGAGAGCGAAAGCAGAGCACTGCTCGGGGCGCAGGGACAGGCCCCGGGAGGAAAGGTGTGACCGGGAGGGGCCGAGCCGGGGGACACACCTGTCTGAGGTAATTAAAGGTGAAGGAGAAGCTCTTGCCAGGCTTTATCCTGGCGCTTTGTGCTTGTAAGCATTGTTTTAACCTTGCAACGGAGACTCCTGGAACTTTAGTGATTTTTCCGAAGGCAAGGGTGGCTACACAAAGCGCTAAATAAGTCAGGAATTCAGAAAATTCAGGAAGTTGCATACAAAATTCGCAGGTACGTTTTTATACCTTTTTCCTCAGCTAAGCGTATAGCGTTTGCGTTCTGAAGGAGTGTCAGCCACTACCAAGAAGAATAAAAGAAGAAAATCGCACACTGGGGGAACTAATGATCTGACACACTCAACGACCAGACACGAAGAGTCCAAGATCGCCCCACCGTGTGCACACAGGGTCACAGCAGACCCTGCCGACGTCTTCCTCCCTCACGTCCAGCAGCTGGCAAACTCACGACCGTCCAGCGGCTTCCCACCACGTCGCCCTGCCCTCGCCCACGTGGGTCCAGGTCTGGGTCCGGGTCCGGGTCCAGCCCCACGATCTCTCCACACCGCGACCGCAGCACACTTGCTCCCACTCAGGTGCTCCGGGTGGGGGGCAGCCTCTGCCCGCACCCCTCTCCCCTCAAGATACCCACAGGGCTCCTGCCTCCTACCGTTAAGGGCTCCACCAAAACGCCACTTCCTCAGAGGCCACCCCCAGCCACCCCACGTACAAGAACACTCTCCCATCTCCCAAACCCACTTCCCTGGTCCTGTCCTAGTCAGTCACCGGTACCTCCCGACGGAACGTATTTATCTCTTTACTATCTGTCCCTGTAGCATAATAACGTATGTTTGGTCTTCGCACCAGAACTGTAAAACCCTCTGCATCTCCTGGGTACAGAAAGGTGTCTTTTGTTATTCATAACGAGTCCCTCTCCACCACCCCAGAGTTTATCTGATGAGATGCTCATGGTGGGGCCTTGCTTCAGAATGGGGGCTGGTCACCAGACGGACCAAGCACTTGATGAGAGGACTAGAGATGGAGTTTGATCACCAATGGCCAATACTTTAGTTAATCAGGCCTACGTAGGGGTGCCAGGGTGGTTCGGTCAGTTGAGCGTCCGACTTCGGCTCAGGTCACGATCTCACGGCTTGTGAGTTCGAGCCCCACATCAGGCTCTGTGCTGAGAGCTCGGAGCCTGGAGCCTGCTTCGGATACTGTGTCTCCCTCTCTCTCTGCCCCTCTCCTGCTCATGCTCTGTCTCAAAAATAAAACATTAAAAAAAAAAAAACAGGCCTACGTAATAGAACCTCCACAAAACACCCTGAAGGATGGGGTCTGGGGAGCTTCTGGGCTGAATGGATTGATATGCTGGGAGGGCACCATGCCCAGAAAGGCCACGGGAACTCCATGCCACCCACAACCCCACTCCGGGCCCTACACATCTCCTCCATTTGCCTGTTCCTGAGCTGTGTCCTCTACAATAAACTGGCTATCGTAAGCAAACCCTTTTCTGAGTTCTGTGAGTTGTTTCAGCACATTACCAAACCTGAGAACCCCTGAATTTGCAGCTGGCTGGACAGAAGTGTGGGTGGCTGGGGAAGCCCATCCGCAGCTGGCCTCTGAAGCAGGGACCATCCTGTGGGGCCGGACCCTAGACCTGTGGGCCTGTGCTAACTCTCGGAGATAGTACCAGAACTGAATTACTGGACACCCAGCGGGTGTCAGAGCATTGCAGAATTGGTGCGGACAAACGAAATGCATCTGGTATCAGAAAAAACCACAAGCTCCTCTGCCGGCATCCGTATACACAGAAGTGCGATAGGCAGGGACTCCTCTAGTTTCACTGCAATACCACCAGTGCCCAGCAGAGTGCCCAGCACACGGGAGATCCTCAGGACGCTTTTGCTGAATGAACCAATCAATGAGTGAACCAGGAACTGGGTATTTTTGGCTGTTTGGTGGCTTTAGGGGGAGAGGAAGAAAGAACACCAGTTTCAGGTATGGTGATGCTGAAATGCTGGAGAAAGTATTCAACTGGAAGTTTCTAGCTAATAACTGAAACGCGGAATGGATTTTAGGTAAGAGGGAATGAACCAAAGCTACACAAACCCGAAAGATCAGCATGGAAGTGAAACTTAAAGCCCCCTCTTCAAAAGACTCAGCAGAGCTCTGAAAAAGAGCCTAGAAACAGAAAAGCAAAGGGCCACGGTTGGAGCCTTGTGGTGGTCCCCTGCCAGGGGGAGGGAAATCCAACAGGAAGGAAGCTTCTCAATTCAGCCCAGAGGCCCCTAATCTAAGACTTCTTTCCCGGACTATAAACTGTACCACTCTCCTTTTCCCCCTAATTACCAGCTTCTTGAGGACAAAAAAGTTATTTATCCCTATACTCCCTGGGCCTGGCATATTGTTGGGCCTCACAAATGTTGAGTCAGTCTTGGAAATGTTCCTGTTCCTCAAGCATAAGGACAGACCCAGTATTGGAAAAGCACTTATAGTTACAGCCCTCTTTGTTCGAGGCCCCAAAGGCTGGTATTTAACCTCGGACTTCCACCACACATCTGCTTCCTGGTCTCCAAATGCCACCCCCACCCCCACCACCACCCCCCACAAGGTCATAGCCATGGCTCTATGGAAGGGGAGACACTGGCATGGACAGACCACACAGAAAAAAGGCCCTCCACAAAGGGAGGCAATCAAGGCACCACGCCTAGGGCAGGAAGCGTGCTCTCCAAAAGGCAGGTCTGCCCCGTTCTTACCTGGGAGGCTTCAGGGGGCTCTGCGTTGGGCGGCTTGACAAAGAAAGGAATCCGGCCCCTCTGCCAGTCATTGAGAACCATCTTACCCACAGTCTGCAAGTCTGGCTCTCCACCCTGAAATGCCACAGAAAGACTCCCCATTAAATTCACAGGCCAAAGCACCTCCTAGTGTGGGGGCACGTCAGCCGCCCCAGGTGCTTGTCACCACCGGCCTGCCAAGTTTCGGACCACTCCCACCACACATACCCACAAAAAAGGTCCTCGCCACATACACACGTCTGCCGTGTGACCTGCCCTGGTCTCAAGTCTCACAAACCCTCGCTCACCTTCAGTAACTTCCCAGTCCGGAAAGCTAGCTTCTCGAGAAAGTCCTCAGCATTCTCCCAAGAATCAATCTTGTATGTCTTGCTGATATATTCTGGCTTTGCCCGTTCAAGTACAGCACCAATGTGGTCTTCGGGAGTCTTAATTTTTTCAACTTGAACCTAGATGTTCAGAGGAAATTTCTGGCTTACGAGCTTTATATGGAAGCAGTGAAGTTCACATCTGTAACAGTATCTGAAAATAGATTTCAACAGCACGATGCAAGGGGAGCCTGGCAGGGGCCGGTCTCCGAGGTGGCCAGACGTGGTCAGGGGAAAGGAACACCACCACACAGCGTCCAGCCAGGGAGCCCGGCACTCAGCTGTAATCCCAGCTCACCACAAACTAACTGTGTGGTTCCTTCCGCAAGCAGTTCAAAGTTGGACTGTTTCATGCCAGTCGCGTACAGAAATGGTTAAAAGCCTGCCAATCCCAGGACACAAAGAGAATTCGATAGTTTAAGCAAAGAGGGGAGGAATGCGCGCAGGACGTATAGCCAGCAGCACTGGTTAAGGTCAAGTGGAACCATTTAAAGTTTTTGGTCATATTCAGAAACAAGTGAGGAAATGCCTGCCTGAGTTCCAAAATGACTCAACCCATAAACCCTCGAAGATGAATTATCACTAAACATAAACAGGCCCTGCTTCCCTTTGGATCCTGTGTGTAAACTACAAACTCTTTTGTGGGATGACATTGACCAGATATGCCCGTGGCTCCACTGACTCCTCAAACAGGCTTTAGCGGAATGAAGAGGCTGCCCTGCAGAGCATCACGTTCCTCAAGTTTGGTCAGACAGGCTGACCCCAAACCGCCTTCCAAATGAGTGAAACGCGAAGGTATCCAGTGTTCCCCACAGAATGCTTCCCCCAAAAGGCAAACAAAGAGCCCATCAGGACCAAAATACTCACCACTCCTTTTAGCACAATGTCTGTCTCTGAGTCTTCGGAGGGATAAACCACACCCGGACAGTCGATAAGGAATATCCGACGCATCAAGGTGATATACTGCCAGACCTGAAGTCAGTAAAAAGCCAGAGACTTCCCTGGGTCAAAACTTAAGAGCCCGATTTCACAAATCTCTGATGCTCACCAAGCTAGAAAGGGGTGGGGTCAGGGCTCAAAGAGAAGCAACCTGCTGAGTGATGAAGCAATAAAGCGTCTCCTCTACTTGGGCCACGCACAAGGTGCTTCCTCTAAGTACAGACTACAGCTTCCACCAGCCAAGAGTCTAAAATGAAGGCAGAGGCGGGAGGTCCGTGTGGTATCGCGTGATAATAATCCAGTAAACCTTCTCTGGTTTTTCAAGGTACTCTTGGGAGTCTAATACTGTCCGGCCCCTCCTCCTTTCGGGAGAACCACGTTGCTCCTCACTCTGCACACTCTGCATCTCAGGGTATGTCCCCCCAACTGCCAGAATCTACCATAACATCTGAGTTTTCTTTCATAACGCTTGCACCAAATATTCTTGGGTTAGTTTTGTTTATCAAAGAAAAAGGCTGGAGTGACCATTTAAAAGAGACTTAAATGTGAACGGCACTTCCCACATCGTGCCAAAGGCACACAGTGCCATACGAACCAGAAACTACTCTCAGTCTTACCAAAATGGGCAGAGACAACTCTGGTAACACTCCAAACTATTATATGGAGACCAAACTCCCATTGGTAGCCTTCACTCAAGAGAAGTAGGTAGAAATCTCCATGCTCTAAACAATCACCCTCTAGGGAAATACAATATGGAGAAGTAAATAAGGCACTTAAAGCCGGACGTACCTTTGTTTCGCCTGCAATGGGGGCCACACTGCAGACTTTCTTGGAGCGCAATGTGTTTATCACGGAGCTCTTGCCAACATTTGGGTAGCCAATGAACCCGACACTGATCTGCTTCTTGTCAGTGTGCAACTGTTCAAAAAGAGAATACACACCACCCACCCACACACACACACACACACACACACACACACACACGGTCATGAACATCCCTTGAGAAAGACAGGTTGTGTTACTTTGCTAATATAAAGAAAATAAGGCAGAAGGGTTACTAGAACTTGATCTAAAACCTAGACACATGCCACCTACATTGCCTGAGTGGGCTGCACACATACACTTATTAATAAATCAGACATGACTCATTTCCTCAAGTTGTCCATGTGCAATTGTTCTTGAATGTTTTAAGGTTAAAAGTATGTAGGTCGAGAAGCAAAGGAAGAAAGAACTTGTTAGTCATCAATTTAGAACATCATCCACGGATAAAATGTCTTAAGGGAAGAGAACCTCGGCAGATGGCACCAATTGGCAATCCCGTGACCCACCCCTCCTTTGCTCTGCACATTTTGCATCTGCATTGCCAAAAATAAATGACAGAAGTTAAAAAAAAAAAAACAAAAACCAACCTCAGAAGTTAGACCACTGGGTGAAAGTCTCAAGGAGACAGAACTCAACAACTGCCTAAGGCTAGTTGAGGACTTCTAATTCAAGATGGCGGACCCAACGTCCACACTGGCCTCGCTCCTGCCACAACCTCCACTAGGATGACAGCAGTGGGAATGAGCACATATAGGAACTTACAGAACCAGGCATATAAAACAAAAGAATGAGCTGGAGATGAGACAATAAAAACAAACCTACAGGGGTACCCGGGTGGCTCAGTCAGTTGAGCGTCCGACTTCGGCTCAGGTCGTGGTCTCGCAGTTCGTGAGTTCAAGCCCCGCATCAGGCTCTGTGCTGACTGCTCAGAGCCTGGAGCCTGCTTCAGATTCTGTCTCCCTCTCTCTGCCCCTTCCCCACTCACGTTCTGTCTCTCTCTCTCAAAAATGAATAAACGTTAAAAAAAAATAAAAAAATAAATAAGTAAATAAATAAAAACCTACAATGTTAATAAATCACTACCAGCTAAGTAGTACCCAACCTGGCTCACTACAAAGATGAAAGCTAAGTGACAAAGTTAGGAAAATTTACAACCCAGCAAAAATATTGCCCAAGAATCACAAAATGGGGAATGGGCAGGACAGCTACCACTGAGGGGGTCTGAAATCAAGACTAGCGAGAAGTCTGCAGAGCAGTGACACCACCCCACCCCGGCCTCCCCCACCAGGGGCACCTAGGTTCTCTGCCCCAGAACCTTACCAGATACTGATTTTTTGGAAATCCTACATCTCTGAAAACTACATTCTTAGACCTAAAAGGGAACCTGGACTTGTGGATAACAGTAGCTGAAGGCAAGTGTTCCCAATGTGATTAAATGAAAGTCTAAATAAATAAATACATGTTTTTAATGTTTATTTTTGGGAGAGACAACACGAGCGAGGGAGGGGCACAGAGAGAGGGGGGAACAGAGGCTCTGAAGCGGGCTCTGTGCTGACAGCACAAGCTTGGGGCTCAAACCCACAAACTGAGAGATCACAAATTGAGCTGAAGTCGACACTCAACTGACCGAGTCACCAAGGCACCCCACGAAAGTCTAAATATTGACGAGACCTCCAGGTCCCTACTCCCACTGAGCTCCCGAACCCTGCAGCCAAGGGATTATATACATCCCCGAGCTGGAGACTGGAAGATTCCTTTACGGGGAAACTTACACTGACATCTAGAGTGCCCTCCGACAAAATACTGGCTTTTAACCTAGTCACCTGACAGGGAAGTCCAGTATTCAATAGTCTACCCCCCACATAAAACTTCTATTGGTTGTTTTTTGTTTTTGTTTTTGTTTTTTTTTTTTGAGAGCGAGAGAGAGCAGGCGAGCAAGCAGGGGAGGGGCAGATGGAAAGGAAGAGAATCCCAAGCAGGCTCTGCGCTGTCAGCACAGAGTCCGACACAGGGCTAGACTGCACGAACCGTGAGATCATGACTTGAGCCGAGATCAAGAGTCAGATACTAACTAACTGAACCATCCAGGAACCCCTACGAGACTTTTCTTCAGTGCTTCACCCTTAGATATGAAGACAGGCGAAAATAACCAGACATCTGAAGTGTGACTCTAGTACTACAGACAGAAAAACACAAACTGGCAGGAAACAGAGTTAATATAGGGAAAGAGGAAAATTTCAAAATACCACCATCGTTACCATTCTCAGAAACAGAAAAGAGTTCATCTGTGAAACAAAAATGGGGCAGGGCAATTCTTTTTTTTTTTTTTTTTTTTTTTTTAATTTTTTTTTTCAACGTTTATTTATTTTTGGGACAGAGAGAGACAGAGCATGAACAGGGGAGGGGCAGAGAGAGGGAGACACAGAATCGGAAACAGGCTCCAGGCTCTGAGCCATCAGCCCAGAGCCCGACGCGGGGCTCGAACTCACGGATCGTGAGATCGTGACCTGGCTGAAGTCGGACGCTTAACCGACTGCGCCACCCAGGCGCCCCGAGGCAGGGCAATTCTTAAAAGTGAGAGGCAAAATAAATTTTGCGACAGAACAGCTAGATCATCAAGTCAAAGAAACTTCCCATAAAATAGAGCAAAACATCACAAAGGCACTGAAATAAAGAAAAAGATTCAAGAATTAAACCAAGAGAGCACACCCAATTCCTGAACCAGAGAAGAGCTGATGGGGTAGACGGCGGGAGAATTTCCAAGAAATAATACCGGCCAACATTAGGCAAAGTCCCATCCAACGCCTAACTCACTGAACAGTAAAAGACCCACCTTAAAACACATCAATGTGCAATTTTAAAACAGGAGTTTCTTTTTTAAGAGCTCCCAGCCACAAAGGACCAAGAGTTGGACTGGTCCCATTACTCAACAGCACAACAGAAGCCACCAGAAGACGATGCGCTGGTGCCCTCGGCATTCTGAGGAGAAACAGTGTGAGGACAGAATAAAGGTATTTCTGAAATGCAAGGTCTCAAAAAATGTTCCTTCTAAGCACTCCTTCTCCGGAAGCTTTTGGAAAATATGTTCTATTTAAAGGAGAGAGTAAACCAGGAAAGACAAAAAACCAAGAAAGAAGATCCTGTGTGGGATCCCTTGATCCCAACGAAATGCTCAGGGTGGCAGTGAAAGGGAACTCCAGGAAGAAGGCTCCGTAGCCGGTCCCGATGGGAAGGGAGGGGCCGAACACTCTCCAAGTCCCCACTCTAGCAGAGGATCTGGTGACACATTAGTGACAAATGACACAGAGCTAATTAACGCCAGAGAAAACAGAAGGTTCCATCAGAGAGGAATTACATTCAGAGTGCTGTGTGGATCAGTGGCGACTGATATCGTACAGTCATGACCACATAAACGCTGAAGGAAAGAACAATCTGGCCAGATGATGTAGAGCGATGCAGGGAGAATGGAGAGAGGGGAGTACGTGTGGGAACAGAACAGCCATAAGAAACTTAGTCCTCATTTTCCACAGCAGAGACTTAACATATAAATATCTAAAACGGCAGGTGGAAGGGCAGGAGGAGATGAGAAATAGAATCATAATAAGCATGTATAAAAAATACGGAAGAAAATACTAAAGGTAACTAACAGCCACGGGCCGGACATGTTCACTCCTGGGAATCGGGGAAGGGTGGGACAAAGGACACATGTACTTTGTCAGAAGCCAAGGTAGAATGAACTAAACACACGAACACCAAATTGAAGGTACAGAACGTGAAGCTTTGAGAATACCTACTAGGGCGACCTGGCTGCGGGGCTTCCCAGAGAACGACACAGGAGCAGGGACGGGCAGGATGCCCCGCAGGCAGAGGGGACAGAAACTGCACAGGCCTGAGGGCAGAGGTGGCATGGTAGGCTCACAAACCCAGGATGGGGAACACAGCATGGGGAGGGGGTCTGTTCTCAAGCAGAAGACGGACCGTCAGGTGCCAGGGACACGGCAGAAAGGGAGGCAATGCCGGTCAAAGATAGGGGCGATGGTTGAGCCAGAAAACATTTTCCAAAATCCCTTATAACCCCGAGGCTCTAGGAATTTTTACGTTGGAACACACACGTTAGGAACACATACGTCTAGGAACACACACTTCTCATGGGCATGATGGGGGAGGGGAGGTGGGTACCCCTCTGCCACATGCTGGCAAGACAAATGCTTTAATAGCCCCGCAGCTGCATGTTCCCAGAGATGGGTCAGGTCCCAGTACCTTTCCAAACTGCCGGAGAAGCTGAATGAATGCTCCTTTGCCGAAGGGGTTGGTAAGACTTGCATGGAAGGCAAGTGTCGGATAATCCTGGGAGAGGACAGCAACCCAACGTTTCTAAAGTGGGGAGAGAAGATGCTGGTGAGTTGTAACCTGTTTATTCACAATACAGGAAGAGTCGGAGCTTGAATAACAGACTGCATTTCAAATACACAGCTGCCCTAGGAAATGGTAGCTGTACTTCTTTAAAATGTGTGTGTGTGTTTTTTAATGTTTATATTAGAGACAGAGTGTGAGCAGAGGAGGGGCTGAGCGAGAGAGGGAGACACGGAATCAGAAGCAGGTTCCAGGCTCTGAGCTGTCAGCACAGAGCCCGATGCGGGGCTGGAACTCACGAACCACCAGATCATGACCTGAGCCGAAATCGAAGGCTTAACCGACAGAGCCACCCAGGTGCCTCAAATGTGTTTTGGTTTTTTTTTTAAATGAAAGTTAACACTTTGTCTTTTGTCTACGAACACGGACAGAACAATTACAAAAATGCCTTCGTTGCGACTAAATGCAATCGATGTGACATAATATGGGACAGGCCAGCAGCTGTGGCAGCTGTCTCCATGCGAAGGGGCCTCATCATCCGTCCAGGGGATACTGGCAACTGTGCCTTCACCAACCATCAGGGGATAAGAGATAACTCTGCCCTCTGTCAATGAAGCACATTTTACTTCTGTTTTCAGCAAAAACACTTCCGTGGCTACTATGCGAGAAGTGTGATACTTTACTGTCTCAAATCCTAAAAACCGTGAAACTGACTCATTTACAGAGAACTCAGCCTACGAGGAGCTGAGCGGCCTGGCAGTGGATTAGCAGCCATACTTACTGTTGCCCAGGTTGGAACAAGGTCACATTTGTTAAGAACAAAAATAAGGTGCTTCCAGGGTTTTTCCTTCTTCAAGTAAGTCTCAATGTGAGGGGAACGGGTACCCATCGGATCTCTAGCATCAAGAACTTGAACTACAACATCTGAGGAATCTACCACCTGCAATGCAAAGAGGCAAAAATGATTTGCTTTAGTGAAATGAGAAATGGGAGAGGGATGACATCTAAGGGAACCCAGGGAAAAGAAAGCAATAGTGAGGACTTCAAAACAGGAGTAGCCAATCCTGATGCCCAGTGATCAGAATTCAAAACTTTCTCCATCCTGTGAGTGTAAGAAACTTGAATTTCAAACAGGAAAACTGACTTAGGTGAAACCCACCTTACTTCGTGACTACTATCGATTATTGAATGGAACCATTCACTTCTTAGATTTCTAAAAGTTTCTGCTGCCACAGCTTTTGTGTATTGTACAAAAACCTAAAAAATTTAGTTTGCCTTCAGGGTGCTGCTTTCCGGTTATGTTACTGTTGGACTATGGGACTGTGCTTGAAAGCCTCTGTCACCAAGGTTGATCTCTAGCATGTGGACATAAAACTCAGCCAGCTGAAGAGTGCTGGACCAGGACTCAGGACACAGAATCTCCCACTAACCAGCTGAGTGAGCTGGGTGAGGAATTCAATCTTTCTAGACCTGTGTTCTCACCTGTAAACGAGACGGCTGGACTACGAAACTTAAAAATCCCCACACGGCTCTACCACATACGATAAATGTAAGGTCTGTGTATGGCAGCTCTTACTATTACGTGAGCAGTAAAAAGAAATCGAATGCAGTTATCGAGAACAATGGCAGTACATACGTGGGCACAACTATCCCGTTTTTGTGAGGGAATGAGGACAGAATGGGCAGCGGAGTTCGTGATTTGACAGATCTTCGATACGTCAAGATTACTTCTCTCATAGAAAATCACGAAAGCCAAGGGGAACGCTCAACGAGAAAGAACTCAAGTCTTACCTTATAGAGCTCACCCCATATTCTCTTGGACTGTCCCTTTTTATAGATCTCTTCTTGGGCTTCGTTTCTAAATAAGAAAACACTCAAAGTGAGCAAATGAAGCCCTACAAAGGGTAAGAGGATGTTTAGGGAAGAGCCGGCCATGTGCCACAGGAAAAGGGCACTAAAACTACTTGGAGACGGACCAAGAGCAAATTTAATTTAAAAAGTGACTATATCCAATCCAAACGTCCATCGATGGATGAATGGACTTAAAAATGTGTTGCAAACATAATGGAGTATTATTCAGAAACAAAAAAAGAATAAAGTACTAACACAGGCTACAACATGAATGACCCTGGAGACATTCTGGTAATGAAACAAGCCAGACACGAAAGGACACACACTGTAGGACTGCACTTACTATCAAGTACCTCTCACAAGGGTAGTCAGACTCCTAAGAGACAGAGGTAGAATGGTGGCCACCAAGCACTGGGGAGAGCACGGGAGGGGACGTTACTGTTTAATGGGTAAAGACTTTCAGTTTGGGATGATGTAAAGGATTCTGGCAGTAGACCCGGAGCAGGGACGGCTGAATAACCATGTGAACGTACTTAATGCCACTGACTTGCAGGCTTAAAAATGCCTGAAAAGATAAAATTGTATGTCCAGTTTACCACAGTAAAAAATGTAAAATTTAAAATAAAGTGACTCAAGAAATAACAGGCGTTGGCAGGGATGCGGATAAAGAGGAACCTTCACGTACTGCTGGAGGGAATGCAAACTGGTGCAGCCACTTTGGAAAACACTATGGAGGGGGCGCCCGGGTGGCTCAGTCGGTTAAGCATCTGACTCCTGATTTCAGCTCAGGTCACGTTCTCATGGTTCGTGAGTCTGAGCCCTGGTCGGTCTCCGTACCAACAATGCAGAGTCTGCTTGGGATTCTCTCGGCTTTCCCTCTCTCTCTGCCCTCCCATAACTGCGCTCTCTTTGCTCTCAAAATAAACCTAAAACCAAAAAATCAGTATGGAGTTTCCTCAAAAAATTAAAAATGGAGCTAGAGAGTGTAATGCTAAGTGAAATGAGTCGGTCAGAGAAAGACAAATACCATGTGATTTCACTCGTATGTGGAATTTAAGAAACAAAACAAACTAACAAAGAAAAAAAAAAAGAGAGAAACAAACCAAGAAACAGACTTTTAACTAAAGAGAACCGATGGTTACCCAAAGGGGAGGTGGGGGGGCGGGGGATGGGAAAAATAGGTGAAGGGGATTAAAGAGTACACTTACCATGATAAATAAATTTAAAACATTTAAAAATCTATGGGGCGCCTGGGTGGCTCAGTCAGTTGAGCATCTGATTTGAGCTCAGGTCATGATCTCACCAGTCATGAGTTCGAGCCCCGCGTCAGGTTCTGTGTGCTGACAGCTCCGAGCCTGGAGCCTGCTTCAGATTTTATGTCTCCCTCTCTCTCTGCCCCTCTCCCTCTCATGCTCTCTCAAAAATAAACATTAAAAAAATTTTTTTAAAGAGAATGGTATATCAATTAAAAACAAAATTAAAAAATTTTAAACCATACATCATACATAAAAAATATGGAAAAATTAAAACAAATATTTTAAAAAGCAACTGTAATTAGGCAACATGTCATAGAAGATTATGAAAAGGATTTGCCAAGACCTAAACCATAATCTACACTCCCATATGAAGTGAAATTTTTCTGATAAGGCTGAGAATCTGTTTATCCACTAGCCTCACAGATATTTACCCAGTGTCTTGGAAACAAAACCAGTTTTCTTCTCCCCCCCCCCACCCCCCATTATATACTGCACCTTTGGGAGGGGGAAAAATTCACATCAGCAGAGGCACACAAAGTCCAAATACTTATTTTTATTTTAATGTTTATTTTTGAGAGAGAGACAGCACCAGTGGGGGAGGGCAGGGAGAGGGGGGAGACACAGAATCCGAAGCAGGCTCCAGGCTCTGAGCTGTCAGCACAGAGCCCGACATGGAGCTCGAACTCACGAACCGTGAGATCACGACCTGAGCCGAAGTTGGATGCTTAACCTAAGGAGCCACCTAGGCACCCTCCAAATACGTCTAAGAAGAAATGAACTTGCTACCTCTTTTGCTTGGCCTCAGATGGCCTGACTTGCTCTCCAGGAGACGCACAGTTAGAAAACAGGCTGCCGACAGCACTGGGGCAGCCCTAGTGCAGGTGAGCAACAGCACCTCTTTGCTGAGGCATCTGGGACACTCACGAGCAGTGAAGAGGGGACACGGCAACGCTTTCTGGAGGGCACCGGGCAGCTGCCTGTCAAAAACACGCATGCTGGGGCGCCTGGGCGGCTTGGTCGGTTAAGCGTCTGACTTCGGCTCAGGTCATGATCTCACGGTCCGGGAGTTCGAGCCCCGCGTCGGGCTCTGTGCTGACCGCTCAGAGCCTGGAGCCTGTTTCAGATTCTGTGTCTCCCTCTCTCTCTGCCCCTCCCCTGTTCATGCTCTGTCTCTCTCTGTCTCAAAAATAAATAAACGTTAAAAAAAAATTAAAAAAAAAAAAAAACACGCATGCTCTCTGACACAGCCATTTCCCCCATAAGAATGTATCTTAGGGGAATAATTAAGGAGAAAGATTTAGTCACACGGATGCTTTACCCTAGCCTTATTTACCACAGGGCAAAACTACAAACAGCATAAATGTTCCACAGCGGGACTGTAGATGAGTACTACCACGGAAATCTATTTTTTTAATGGAAATTTATTCTTAATAATTTAGAAAAATATATTAAAATAAAAAGTAAGTTCAGGGCACCTGGGTGGCTCAGTCAGTTGAGTGTCTGACTTTGGCTCGGATCATGATCCCACTGTTCGTGAGTTCGAGCCTCGTGTCGGGCTCTGTGCTGACAGCTCAGAGCCTGGAGCCTGCTTCAGATTCTGTGTCTCCCTCTCTCTCTGCCCCTCCCCTGCTTGCACTCCGTCTAAGTAAAAAAACATTTAAACATTAAGAAAAAAAGGGGGGGGGCAAGTTAAAATACACTCTTAAGGGGGTGCCTGGGTGGCTCAGTCAGTTAAGTGTCCAACGTCGGCTCAGGTCATGATCTCACGGTCCATGCGTTCGAGCCCCAAGTTGGGCTCTGTGTCGACGGCTCTGAGCCTGGAGCCCGCTTCAGATCTGTGTCTTCCTCTCTCTCTCTGCCCCTCCCCCGCTCATACTCTGTCTCCCCCCGCAAAAATAAACATTAAAAATTAAAAAAAACAACAACACTCTTAAGGTATTATAAATGAAAACTGAGTGTAAAAAAGATCCAGAATAATATATCTAACAGTGACTAATTCTTGATACTTTTTGGGCATGAACTCTATGAGAATATGATATGACAAAAGGTATCAATCCTTCTCCTCCCCCTCCACAGCAAACATAAAAATAACAAAACACTGCCACCTCTACGCATGTACATACATTTCCCACATTATCTTCAGAAGGTCACAGGAAATTCAAAGACCATCCATGAACCCCCAGTGGTCCAGAGTCTCTGATTAAGGAAGCCCTGACATTGATGATTTTAACAATTTAATAACATGGTCGGTGGGACTAGGAGTTCTTAGTTTTTGTTGCATTTCTAATTTAACTGTATATTCTAAATTGTCTACGACAGAATCTACTGCTATTATTATGAAGAAAAAAACAATCATGAAAAAAAGAGACCCAGAGAAAACAAGCCACCTCAGAAATTATTTTCCATCTGGCCCCAACGTCACAAATTTTTCTAGCGTAAGGGAAGAAGATCACTATCTAGGAGGTAAGCACCAAGCTTCATATAGGTAAAATAAAGGTACAAAAATATTTTGTTGCAGGGCACCTGGGTGGTCTGTTGAGTGTCCAACTCTTGATTTTGGCTCAGGCCAGATCTCAGTTTGTGAGTTGGAGCCCCAGTCCGCCTCTGCGCTGACAACGTGGAGCCTGCTAGGAATTCTCTCCCTCCCTCCCTCTCTCTGCCCCTCCCCTGGCGCATCTTCTGTCTCCAAATAAACTCAAAAAAAAGTTTTGTTGCACAAGAGCAAATGATGAGAGCAGATGACACCCAAACCGTACCTCACCCCAGGGTCTTCAGTGACCAGGTCACGATCCTTGCCCTGGTCGTAGCTCTCGCTGGACATTTCTGCATTTTCTAGAAGAGACTGCATATCACTCGCAAATAAGTTTGGTCGCTTCCTCTGTGACTTAGGGCCGAATGTAGTTTCAAAGCTTTCGGTGTCAAGAATGTGCACCTTGGAGTTCTAAAGAGAAAACAGAGTTTCATGTAAAGCTAAGGAAAGCACTGAGCAAAAACAGAAAGTTTAAAACCTACCCAGGAAAGGCTTTCCGCTTTTGTTTTTTCAAAGCTCAACCCATACCAAAAACTACAACAGGGATGCAGCCTGGTTTCAAATTTGAAATGCTTAAATAGCAAAAGCACTTGTTCCCCAATCCTAAAGTTCTATAAGCCTCCTTGGAGAAATACAAAAGTAATACAAAGAGTCAAAGCAAATATGTGTAAGACTTGCCAAAAACTCTGCTTTATTTCATTTATCATAAACTTTAGTCATATGTAATTACGGCCACAATGATAAAAATTAACTTTTCTTTTCTTTTTTGAGTTTTCAAACAAGTGCATAAAATTCGCCAAATTCACAGATTTTGTCAAGGACAATTATACTCAAATTTGTGTTCTTTTTTAAACCAACTGTAAATGCCAACTTTTTCTTGGAAGTTCACTTCTTTCATGGCCAAAAGGAATTGCTTGTTTTGTAAGATGCATTTTAGTTTCAGATAACATTTTTCCTAATTTAGGTAACGTTTTTATTAAATGCACATGGAAAGCCTTCAGATGAAAAACATCTAGCAGAAGTCCAAAGTAATAGTTTAGATGTGATAAAAGGAATCTGATACTAACTAGAACTTGATGTGCCTGTAAAGAAGTTACGGGCATAGGAATTTTTGAAGTAGGATAAAAGTCGAAGTCTGAGTTAGGATCTAACACGTAACAGAACGTTAACAGACGGCAGAGTATAGCCTCAAAAAAAAAAATCACCCTCTGCCCCTCAGTACAAAGCTCCTCTGTGAGCACCAGCCACTAAACACGGATGACGGACCGGCCCCTATGGCTTCTGACCTTGATCGCCCCCTCCAATTCCTAAAGATCCTTAAGCTGTTGTCATTTTTTTTAGATTCCCTAACCCCTCTCTTAGTTCAGTTTTATAGGGGAACCAGGTACTGATGTCAGCGGGAAAACTGTGACCAAAGTTATTCTTGGAAAGCTCAGAAATAACCTATCAAGTACAGTACACACACAGATGTGTGTGTGTGTGTGTGAGCCCATACGTTAACGAGCATCATGCAGCTATAGCAGTATTTAACAAAGCACACAAATAAGCGACAGTATTTTTGCTGGACTGCTACAGAATTATAGTAATTATAACGCACAGGTAGCTGACAGTGTAAAAGTTAAAGCATATATGATTGGACTCCCCTGTGCAGGGATCTAGGATTAAACTTTATAAGGAGCAGTAGATACCACACTAAAATAAAACAGGGAAGGTTTTTCAAGGCCAAAGCAGTAAAGGCATCCCGTACTCTTGAGTATTATCTGCATCAAAATACCAGCTGACCGGTGCAGCTGTCCATCCTTCACCCTATAGATCAGATACTTGGCACTGAGTTTTAGAAGCACTGAACAACTGGAATGAGCAACAAAGCAATAAATCCATAATAAGCCCTCTCTGTTCTCCTCGTAAACAAGATTCAATAGTTTGTTAAAAGATGGCTTTAGGGAGAACAGACCAAGAGAACAAGGGAAATGAGCAACTTGTCTGTGGTTCGTGAATTACACTCATGTGTTTCCCTGAAAGAAAACAGTCATTCCACTAATAGGTGCCATTCTTCTAGTCCGTCATAAAACAAAGCATAATTGACAAAACCTGAGGCAATAACCAGGCCTTGGTTTTTATTTTGTTCTGCGAGTAAACAATTTGCTTTGAACTGTTTAATCCATGCATGCATGTCAATGTTTCCTTCCCCTCCTTACATTTGAACTGAGGCTTACGTACTGGCTACATTTCTGAGAATTAATATTCGATGCAAGTAAAAGCGTGCAAACATGAGGCCATTTCTTTGGTTCTGTGTGAAACTCATTCCACTCAAGCAGAATTCAGTCCTCACTGTCCTTCAACCACAGTGGTTAAGAACCAATCTGCCCAGCACCCTTTCCTTCACTAGAAAGAATTCCAAGGGTCTCACAGAAGCCCAAAGTACATAACACCAAAGGCCTCCCTCCTACCAACCCAGTCCTAACTCTACATTTCCCCGAAGTTTGAAGGAGTTACCACTTAAACCAGTTTGCCTACCCAAAAAAACCCAAAATACAACTAGTATTAGTAATAGCCATGATCTAGTCAGCTCTAATTTACGGCAGTGGGCTATGACCTCACTGTATGCCAAATGCTTCACTGGTCACCCAAGGAAGTCGGTTTTCTTGACTTTATAGCCGGGAAGTGAAAGCCCATGGAGATACCTAAGGCTCTAGGAAGGGGAAGAGCAAAGGCTAAGTGGGACCTGACTCCCAAGCCTGCGCTCTGATCCACTAGGTAATGCGCCCTCCTGACACAACGCAATTCATACTAGGGTAAGGCCCTAACACAGATGAAAGGAGAAGTCTCAGAAAGTTCATCAGTACTGCATTAAAGCCACTCTTCCCTATGGAAAAACACAAAAGACAAACATGTTAGAGCTGGATCGGTGTGGAGTGTGCCCACGAAATTCCATTGCCAGGGATATCCTCCAACTTACGTGAGGCTGGATCCGATCGTGGAGAAGAGACATGGGTAGCTTGCTTTGCTTCATGACAACTTTGTATGGATCCTTCATAACTGTGCCCATTTCCTCTTGAAATTTTTGTAACGACGACTGTTTAATCACACGTGTGTTTCCTGTTTTATGGAAGAATGTTGTCATTTATAAACAACTCCTTTTTGATTCTGCATCCTTCTTCCCAAAGACACAGGGAAAGGCAAGACTCTGTTACCCTGGCTTGCCCAAACATCCGATACATCTGTCCCATGTAGCCATTTTCAAATTTAAAGCGGGGGGGGGGGGGGGGGGGAATAAAACAAAAAAACTGCCTCTCCTGCACTCATACACTATGAACTAATCCACCAACCACACACACAAAGGGTTTCAAGAGTTTTCCAAGCCCAGTTTCCTGACTGGATGAAACTGAAAAATCAACATCACTGAATGGAACTGAGATTTGACAACTATCCTATACTTCCTGTGAATCTGGCAAAGAAATCTGGAGCCAATCACAGCTGATGTACTCATATACAAAGGGAATCTTGAAGCACAGAACCTGAGTCACAATTACTGCCTTTAGAGTTATGAGGGTTTGAAGGGACTATTGAGTTCACCAATAAATCCATGCAAGGGAACAAAATAAAGCTACATAACACCAGCTGGGGAACTCCTTGTAAGTGAGGGAGTCTGAAATACATATTCAATGAAACAGCATGGGCAGCACAAATACAGAACTCAAGATGGTGAGGGCCAAGGGGTCGCTGGCTGCTACACTGCCCACGTCTTCCCCCACCTAATCCCCACCGCAGCCCTAGGAAAATAGGGACTATTTTTATCCCCATTTTAGAGACAAGGAAGTCAACCAACAGAGAAGCCTAATAACTTGCCCACGATCACAGAAATGGCAGAATTAGGATTCACACCCAGATGGTCTGGACCTAGAGTCACAGTCTCCAGAGAGGCTAAAACACCTCTCTAAAACGTTTTCTCGGACACCTTCCCGTGTTGCCGCTTCCTAGAGGGTATCCCCTCAAAAGATGTGAGAGACACTCAAAGGTAGTTGTCATCTGCCTCCACGCACAGAGGTCAAACACCAAGCAAACCATGGGGTGTGACCTGACGTGCCCACGCACCTAGCAGGGACTGAGAGAAAGCCCGGCCTCACCTGGAGGCCGACTTTCCAAAGCAAGAAGCCCTGACTCCGCTCTCTTCGCTCCTGGGAAAGGCCAACAAGAGACCCTTTCACGGCCACTGTAGGTGCCCATGAAGAACTGTTTCAAAGGAGCTTCTAGCCAATGCACTTGTGCTTCGAGTTAAAGGCACAGGCGTTACCTGCAAGGCACCCTCCGGGCCACCGGAAAGGACGAGATGACAGCTCTCAGGTTCTGTGAAAGCAGGTCACCAAGGACGGACTTATCTGTTTAAGAGGGTTCACTTACAACGAACAATGAGCTCTTTACACAAAGAACTTGTTGAGGGGCCGCCTGGGTGGCTAGGCCGGTGAAGCGTCTGACTTCAGCTCAGGTCATGATCTCGTGGTTCGTGGGTTCAAGCCCCACAGTGGGCTCTGTGCTAGCAGGGCGGAGCCTGCTTGGGATTCTCTCTCCCTCTCTCTCTCTCTCTGGCCCTCCCCCACTGGCGCTTTCTCTCTCTCAAAAAAAAAAAAAAAAGGAAAAAAAAGAAGAAGAACTTGTTTCTGGAATCCAACACCGCCACCACTACTTTTCTTAGCACTTTTCCCACTACGGGTACTTCTCATCCCTTTCTCCTATAACCCCTGACAGTACTACTCGCCCAAAAGCTTCTGCCTTTTAGACCCCTTTTAGGCCTACCTTTTTCCATACAGCACACATTCGGTAGAACAAAGTGACAGGGGACAGTGACAGTACTCACCAAACCATTTAATATTTGGCTCCACTCTTGCCACCGTGCCAGAAGCCACGGTTGACTGATATTGCAGAGGCTTAATCACTTTACCACGACTGTTCCTAAATTGAGGAAATAACAGATTTTGGTTGATGACAGAAGAAAGGCAACAGAAAAGCTTGGTTTACAGAATACCCTTTCCATCAAAAGGACCTTTTTTTCTTTTTCTGGTTTTAAATGATCATGAAATACAGATTTCAGTAAACAAAAAGTACTTCTACATTTGAAACAGATTGTCCAAAAGCCATTTAAACCTCTTGCAACAGAGCACGTAATGATTTCTGCTGGATGAATAACAAATAACGCTGATGTCTGAAAATCTGTTTACTGTTTGTTTGCTTTTTTTAAAAAGAAAAAAAAAAAAAAACGCCACATACTTGAGTTTCTGCGGTAATTATTTGAAGGCCGGTTTAAACGAGTTTTAAGTAGAGGGTGATTTATGCTGGAACTCAAAATTTTAAAACAAACAGCAGAGTAGGTGACTAAGGAAAATTAAGTTCATTGACATTTGTGCTTTAAACACATCTTTCAGAATGGATGAAGAATCTAATTACCAAACAAATTAAGACCAGCTAGCAAAATGCCATGGTCAGCAAGTCCCTGTGGTAGAGGCTGCCTCAGCAGAACTCCCAGTTGTGATGAGTTTCCAAGTGCCACAATGTTGTGCTCTAAAGTTTCGCATTAAAAAACAAGTTTTCTGGCTGCTTTCATAACTACAGTCCTATATGCTTTGTGAAAGAAAACCAGATTTCTAGCTGAGGGATATGTAACTTGAGATTTCATGTGCCATTCGTGGAGGGCGAGGCTGTGAGGAATAAAACCTCGATTTGTCCTACAGTCTTGTGACACAATCACTGTTTCACCACCCACTACCCACGCCTTTAACTGGAACCTTACAATTTATCATAACAACACCCATATAAGATGACATCTGAAAATACACTACTGGTATTTGGGGAAAGCGGGTGTGGGAAGGTCATAGGTTATGAGGTCTCAGCTACAAGTCCGGGGCACGAAGGGAAAGGGGGCATGGCAGTGTGCAATGCTCACCTGCGTTCCTTCTGCCTGTACATATTCAGGCGCCGGATTGTGGCCCGGTCCCTCATGTTCTGGCCTCCTGCTCCCTGTACTCGATCTAGGAAAGACAGAAGTCGACCGCAAGCTATTTGATAACCAAGTTTAAATATGCTCATTGCCTCAAACACACCAACTAGCTCAAAGTAGGCAAGCCGCTGCCCCGCCTCACTGCAAAATATCTACTCTCCCCTACGTCGTCCGGACAAAATTATGATCACCGGAAGCTACGTGGTATGACAAAGCTGACCTAACCTCTGACCCTCAATATGACTGTGTTTGATAAGAGTTAATAATTGTGAGCATTAATCGTGGCACTGTGTGATCCACAGTACAGGCATCATCTCATGTAATCCACGCAATAACCCTATCAGGAGAGACATTATCCTCATTCTGCAAGCTGAGAAACTGAGGCACAGGTGGCCAGACGCCTTGCCGAAGATCACACAGCTACTAAACGGCAGAGCCAGAATTTAAACAAAAGCATTCGACCACTGTCTGTGCTGTTACTAAGACACCTACCTCTGTGGAACCGATACGGAGTGCCTGCTGTATGCAAGGCACCACGGAGACTACATATTTTGATACCTAAGTATTCCTTATGTACCAGTTTCTTAATTTCCTAATGTTTGAGTTTAGTTTCATCAACAGCAACATAGGTAGCAAATCTTGCCTTACATCTGAGAGAGAGAAGGACAAATAAGCATGTTAATACTGGCCTAGCTCTTCCCGTTGGGGATGTCTTCAAGTCACCTGCCTACTCCTGAAGTGATGCAGTAGAAAACAGGCTGAAATCCCAGTGCTGACGGCTCTACTCACCAACTTTGCCAACTGTGATGAGCCACTTCCCCAATTTTGGCTCTGGCTCCTCACCTATACAACACTGTAACCCCTAAGGGCCTTTTTGGGTCCGACATTCTGAGATCCCAGGGTACAGAAATTGCATAATTTATCAGCAATCTAGGGAAAGCATTCAACATCAACTAAAGTCATCAAAAACTTTAAGCCACATTTAAAAAAAAAGGATTATTACGGGCACCTGGGTGGCTCAGTCGGTTGGGTGTCCGACTTCGGCTCAGGTCATGATCTCACAGCTGGTGAGTTCGAGCCCCGTGTCCGGCTCTGTGCTGACAGCTCGGAGCCTGGAGCCTACCTTGGATTCTGTGTCTCCCTCTCCCTCTCTACCCCTCCTCTGCTCATGCTCTGTCTCTCTCCAATGGAAGGGACTCCCCCAAAGATTATCTTGTTCATCCCGCAAGTGGAAGCTCAGCAAAGCGCACAAACATCTCCAAAAACATCTTCATTGAAATGATCATTATCCGTCCACCTGCAGGGTTTCCGTGCGCTTTACCAGGTAGGATGACTCCAACAGCCAAATGTACAATCCCTTTCTCATTTAAATGGTCAAAGCTAGAGTGGCAGGCAAGTGTGGTCAAGTGTAAAATGCCAGCTGGGTCGGCCTACACCACTTTTAATCTGACTATCCAATTAACTCCTAATCATACAAGTCTGAAACATATTGGGAGAGAGGCTGATCCACCTAGGAACACAAGAGGAGGTCGAGATAACTGCCGTTTCCAACTCAGAGCTTCCCAGTCTCTGCATTTCACAACTGGAGATGCCCCATGGCTGTCAGGCCCAAGGGTTCACTTTCCCCGACTTTAGAACTGGTGCGTGGCACCTGGCCCTGAGAGGCGTGCAAGATGTCAGCCCTCCTCAGTGCCTGCGAATGAAAAAACCACCTTCTGCCTTCTCGTCCCCAATAGCCACTCGGCTCGAGGCCACTCCAAGTTATTTGCCACCCGGGTATCCCTCCTCCCCCTCGATCCCCTCGGAGCCCTCCCTACCAAGCTTCCTCCAAGCTCCACCCTCCGCGAGCCCCGCCGCCCGTACCAGGGTTTGTGCTGGCCTTGGAGGGGTTGATGGTGCTCCGTCCTTTGTACTTGGGCTTCACCATCTTGCCGACGGGACGGGCACCGGAGCGCTAGGTCCGGCCTCTGTCGAGTAAACGAGCTCGTAACTTTCCAGGTCCGGCCGAAACGACCCGCGGGAACCACGCTGGACCACGTGGGCACGGGCGACGTCACTTCCGCTCGCGCCCTTCGCTTTCCCGGCACGACTTCCTGCGAACGCACGGCGCGCGCCGCCGCTCTCCTGGCCCCGCCCCCGTCCCGGCCGCTTAGCCTTCGCGGTGCGCAGAGCCCCGCCCCTCTCGCTCCCTAGCAACCGCCAAGCTGCTCCTCCCTGGCGGCCTCCTAGGTACCCTCACTTCCCAGGCCAATGGCACAAGCTTAAGTTCAATTATCTTCTGAGGTTGCCCTCTAACCCTTCCAAAGGTGGCTGACCAAACAGCAGCCAAATAGCAGTCAGACCTTGTCACCCTTCTTAAAATTCCAATAGCGCATCACACTTAAAGAGAGAAAGAAATTCAAGACTCCTTGCCATCCCTACAGAATTCTGCACGATCTGGCCCCCGCCTATTTATCTAGCCTCACTTGTACCTCCCTCCCAGTGGTTATTCTGACATTCACTCTGGATCCCTCCGCCTGAATCACTCTTTCCTTGAAACTTTGAACAGCTAGTTCCTTCAGGTCATTCCGTTCTTAGCTCAGATGTCACCTACTGGTAAGCTTGCAAGATTTCCGCACATAAAAATACAGGATACCCAGTTAAATTAGGATTTCAGATAAACAATAATTCCTAGTGTATGTGCCATGCAATATTTGGGACATGCTTTTACTAAAAAAAAAAAAAATCATTGTCTATCTGAAATTCTAATTTAACTGGGCATCTGGGATTTTATCTGGCAATCCTTTCTATTGAGAGAAAACTTTCCTGTCTGATCTTTCCAAATCAGCTGCCTCCCTCCCTTCTGCAGTTATTCTGTGTTACTTGTTTCATGACATTTATCACTAGCTGAAATTATGATATTTATAGGTCTATCAGAGCTTCCCTAAAACTAGAATGTAATTTTCTCGAGAGAAGGGACTTTGTAGGTTTGTTCACTACTGTAATTCCAAGACTTTGAATAGCACTTGATACACAGTAAGGAGTCAATAAGTATTCACTGAGTGAAGGAATACATAGATGGTATTTTAGCTCAGCCTGTTGTTAAAAAAAAAAACAAAAAAAAACCACCCATGGACGGGGTGCCTTAAACAGCAAACATTTCTCACAGTTCTGGAGGCTGGGAAGTCCAAAGTCAGAGTGTCAGCAGAGTCATATTCCTAGAACTCTCTCCCCAGCCTGCAGACAGCTAATTACCTCCCACGGGCCCCACCTCCAAACACCATCACGTTGGAAATTACAGCTTCGATGGATGAATTTTAGGGGGACACATTTAGTTAATAGCAGATGGGAATGCCTCTTGCCCTGAGGGTGAGTAAGGAAAACCTAGCAGTTGCTGTTTCTACCGCCGAAATATGGAAACGTCTGTAGATGCCCTTGTTTCAACCAAGAAGCCCTCCCTCTGTTTTTGGCACCTCAAGTTGTCAGGAAGTGCCCATCTATCACTGTGCCTTGAGGAGAAGCCAGGGAAGAGGTGGCCAGGCAGGAGGAAGGTGGGTTCCCACCTGTGGTGTAGCTTACTTGGTAAAAACAACTTGGTACTAAGTGAATACTCTTTGGGTAGGATGATTGAGTCTTTATTTCTCTGAGTCTGAAACAAACAAGCCACAAAAAACATTCGGGCTAGAGCAAAAACAGCGCACGTCCTGGACTACAGCGGGGAAATACCTTCTCTTCCTTGACATTCACTTTTATTGCCCCAAGGACATGTATCATGAGATTAAACACAATTTTGCTACAAAGGCCCTGACCCGGACGTGGCGTCCCGGAGGAGTCTCTGAGAGCCAGTCAGAAACAACTTCATGCCCAGTGAGGGCCCAAAGATGTCCCCTTCCTCCTCACACTGTCCCTTTGTTCCCCCAAACGCCGGTGCAATAGCCCACTCCTGGAGTACAGACTAGCATAATGTGTTTCTGATGCCTCAATTTGGTTCAAACCAGAATAAACACGAATGGCAAAAATCAGCCCATGAGCTCATTCAGGCTTTGATCAGAGACATAATTTCATTATGAAATTTTGAATCAGGCTGTTGTGAAGTCTTGCCAAGGAGTTTCATTTTCCCAGATGATATGGTGGGTTGTTTCTCTCCTGTTCCCATAGTCAGCTGCGTTTATCGTCGGAACTTTCCATCTATTTTTATAATCTGATCCATCAATCCTTTCACAAGAATTTGCCGGTCCCAACAACCAACCTCAGTTCGACCAGCTGATAAGACGTTTGATCTAGGAAGGTCAAGCCAAAGTTATTGGTCTGGTTTGCCCGCCGTGCTCACTGCAAATTGTAGTACAGCGACTATTTTTCACCCCCCCTTCCTCGTGTCATGGTGACCAAAGGAGGCAAGATGCACCTCCAGGCCTATCATTCCTCAGCTTTTAAGCAGATGTATTTATTTAACGACTCTGAAAGGTTACAGTACGATCATATGAATTATAGTGTATGAAAGCATCGCAGACATCGTACGGAAGATGCAGATGGGTGCTTTCTCTTTTCCTCCAGACCCATGGTTAGCTCCTCACTCCCTGGAATCTTGCTCCCAGTGACCACAGGTTGGTCTGAATAAGAAGATCCCTACAGGAGCCTGCTGGAGACACGCCAGCTCTCTGAAACAGTCTTGTGCCACATTCTGATAGGAAAGATTGGCTTGGTGTGTTCACAGGAGGCCGAGAATCTTGCTCGACCTCACGTCCTTCTTCATTCTGTGAAAACCTTCTCTTTGGGATCTAATGAGCCAGTAGCGGCAGCTTCTAAAGTAGCATTTTTCAGAGTGTGGTCGGAAGATCACCAAGGGGGAAACTGATTGCAAATGCGGACTCCCGGGCTTCACCTGGGAGCTACTGCAACCAAACCCCCTGGGGGTGGGGATACCCCCAGGATATACATTTTAACGAGCTCCGCTGGTAATTCTGGTACACACAAAAGTTAGAGATCAAAAAAGCAAATTCTTTCCTAAAAGCTCCCCCCCACCCCGCCCCCGGGCTTTCTGACCAGCTGACCAGAAGGCAGCTCCAGTTCAACCCCACTCCTTTCCCACCTACCTTAAATCCTCTTTTTTTTTTTTTTTCTTGCAGAGCCAGGGCAAGGAAGGCTGCAGCGGTGTCTAATGTACTCTGAAAATATATGTCTTGGCTCTGTCCCAAATGCCTTGATATTTATGCTGTAGCCTGAGGGTCGTTATCCTTTGGCAACGCTCCACTGTAAGGCCATTAGCTCTTAATTAGTGCCAGCTTGTTGGTTTATCCTTCCCAGTTGAACTGAGAGAGGAGGCTTCTCCGTTCAGTCTCCTGTGTCTCTCCTCTGGCAAGTCGGTGATGAATCGACCCCCCGCCCGCTGAGGCCAAGGGTTGGGCCCCTGGGTGGCGGCTGCTGGATGTGAGACAGTTAACTAACCCCCCCGGCAGAGGCTCTGGGACCCTGGAAGAACAGAGAAGCACCCGGAAGAGAGTCTCAGACTTTGGTTGTATTGTTTCTTTTGTAGGAAACAACAGGAGAGAGTCCTTGGTCACCTAAGCTCAACTGTTTATAAGGGAATAGTGGAAAACTAAGGTGTATTAACTGGGAGTTTGATGGGCCAAATTGCCCTCGGTTTTCAGTCAAAGATGCCTGGGAAGCTTGGAGACCAGGGTATGGCAAGCCGGTGGGCTGAATGGCTATGAAACGTGGCCGAGAAACTCAAGAAATTTCTCCACGTGAATGATGTATCTCATCACCACGTCTAAGTGGGAAAAACACGGTCTATATTGGTCTTGGCATTCATCTTATTGCCAGACAAGGAGCTCTTCAAAAAGATCCCTCGATTAGGCTTCAGAAAAATAACTAGCAGCAGTTTGCTCCTTCCTATCACGGAATCCTTGTGGCCCTCAGCGTATCCCACTTAGGAAAAATCTGAGACGCAATTTCGTGAAAGGCTATTAATGACTTGTAATTTTCAGCCTGGTTTAGATAACTCAAGATTGCTGGCTGCGTCCCGAAAAATGCATCCAGAACACACACCGATGTGGGAACTTAAAGCATAATTCCAAATCGTAGATAATTGTTTAAGCCCCAGAGAGACTGAAGGGCCCGTATTAAGTCATCTCCCCAGGATCAGTGTGTTTCCTATTACACTTGATATCTTATCTGTCCAGTGATCCTTTTGATTTTTAAGCCGTTAGACTAAATCTTTGTGTAATTCTTTACCTCCTCTCCTCCTGCCGGCCTCCCCCCTTTTCCTTAGGAAAACAGTTTTTAGAAATGTTAACTGGGTCCCTTGGATTGTTTGCAGAAGAACAATGTCACGTTAAAGAATCCGAAAAGTCAACTCCTGAAACCGGTGGGGGGGGGGCCTCTCTGTCAGAAGGTCAGTCTTGCCCAGAGGCAAGCGTCTGCCCAGCAAGACACTAAGGTTTCCCTTGGTCTCCTGCATCCCTCTTGTCCCCTTGTCTGGTCTAGTCTAGACTGGAAACAAAATCTGACCCCCGACGTGGAGACTCAGGCTGAGGTGTAGAAGAAAGTTAGGATGAATACCGTTTCAAGTAGCAGAGGAAGAACAGATCAAAATCTTGATTTAGGTAACTTTGGGGTCTGGATGAAAAAATGACAAGTCTACCACCCCCTCATCTCAGGGGAAAAGCAATCCTCTGACTACTCAGTGTGCAACCAGGTTGGAGGAATCTTCTAAATTCCTCTCATTGAGAGATTTTATTTATTTATTTATTTTTCAATATATGAAATTTATTGTCAAATTGGTTTCCATACAACACCCAGTGCTCATCCCAAAAGGTGCCCTCCTCAATACCCATCACCCACTCTCCCCTCCCTCCCACCCCCCCATCAACCCTCACTGAGAGATTTTAGAGTTGTGTTTGGCTTCCAGCCAGAGCTGGGCAAGTCCCCAGGATGTCTGGACCCTGTGCCCAGGACCTGGGGATTCAGGTTTCCGCTCTCCCTATCCTGTCCCACCTCATTGGTGCACCGGGCATAAACCAAGTAGCCCTGGACACCTGGGTGGTTCAGCCGGTTGAGTGTCCCACTCTTGATTTTGGCAACAACAGCAACAAACCCAAGCAGCTCATCTCCAAGGGCAGGGGTAGGCAAACTGTTATACCCTGCCCACCAAATCCTGCCAGCCGCCTGTTTTTCTATGGCCCGTGAGCTAGGAATTTGCATTTTTAAATGGTGGGGAAAAAATCAAAGTAAGAATAATGTTTTGTGACATCTGAGGAATACATGAAATGTAAATTTCAGCTCCGGCCTTGGCTTACACATGATCTACAACTGCATTTATTTATTTATTTATTTATTTATTTATTTGAGAGTGTAAGTGGGGGAGGAGCAGAGAGAGAGGAGGACAGAGGATCTGAAGCAGACTCTGCGCTGACAGGCTGATGGCAGCGAGCCCGATGCGGAGCTTGAACTCACGAGGTGCGAGATCATGACCTGAGCTGAAGTCAGACGCACCGACGGAGCCACCCAGGTGCCCCTAGGTCTGCTTTTGCACTGCAATGGCAGAGATGAGTAGCTATATGGATCTTTATAGAGAGAGCTCGCCCACACCCCGTCCTAGGGTTCTGGTGCGTGTTCTGTGTGTTGAATAAGCATGTAACTGACTACAACTGGCTGTCAGTTGCCATTGTCCTCTGAGAGTGAACGTTGCCTGTCCCAATATGGAGGTACATTTGGGTTTTTTCTGCCTGGGGGATTCAAATGAGGGGGTCAGATGCACACCTGAGTATAGCTGATGCTTTAGTGGACTAGGAGGGAGCTTCTATAGAGGTTTAACCTTCCTGGCGAGGGAGCAGAGGGAGGCTTGCATAGGAGAAAGGAGATCTGAGGGGAGCAGCACTGGTCTGTCAGTCCCCTGGCAGAGTCCTGGGATTTTTTGTTTTTGTTTTTTCTGGGCCCTGAGGAGAATGAAGCTTCCAGCAGAAATCCAAAGAGCCCCTCTGCCCAGGGTCTTTATGAGACTACCTTCGATGACCTTGAGACAAAGCACAGCAGCACAGGTAGAGAAGTGACTCTCAGCTTTGCCCAAAGTGGTCCTGGTGCATTGGAATCTTCAGGAGCTGATCTCGGGGTGCACAGCTATAGGAGCAGAGCATCCCAAGGCAGTCCCCGCACCCGACGCTGGCACGCTTGGTGGCAGCCATGCGGTCATAAGGCAGTTGTGAGCAGCTTCATGAGCAACAGAAACCAGTGAGGGGCTGGAGTGGAGAGCCCGTGAGGACCCTCCGGCATTATTTGGGAACTCATGTGATCTAGCCCCTGGATCCCATCCCTCTTCCTACTAAACAGATGAGACCTGGACAGGCTGGGCGTCCTGGCCCACAGGTGAGGAAGAGCACGTGCAAAAATGTGAGTTTTCACACAGCGGGGCCGCAGTGCAGCCAAACTTCCTGAGTTCCAATCCTGGCTCCACCATTTATTAACTGCGTGCCTTGGGTCACACACCTTCCCCAATTCCTGTCTCGGTGTCATCGTCTGCAGGATGGGCATTATAACAGTGTCCACCTCCCAGGACTGCGTTGAGGATTAAGGGAGGCAATGCAAGTAAAGGTCTGAGAGTAGTGTCAGGGCTCCATAAATATTTGCCACGGGCGATTATGAGTATGCTTCCGGCAGCATCCACACCTTAGTGGGAGGTGGGTGGGGACAGGGAATTGCAACAATGAATCCCGCAGCCCCTGCTCTCAGGGGCTGGTGTATGGCTGGGGTCATAGACACCAGTGTGATAAAGGCGCACAGACGTAGACATACGGAGAGGGGAATAACTCGCAGTAAGGGGAGCTTCTTCACACAATAATCTGGTCTCACCATGAAATGTAAGTAGAAGATCCACAGATGAGAGCATGGGGGAAGTGCATTTTAGGGGGGAAGAACGGCGCACACAAAGGCACCCCAATTGGAAAGATTGTTTCTATCAGGCATCACTGAGTAGATGAGTAGACAGGAGGGGGGCATGGGAGTAGCCAGAGATGACTGGAAAGCTGGGTTGTCCCAACCAGTCGTGGCCACATGACAAAAAGATCAAGGTCAGGTTGCTTTTGGTTCAGTGTCCTGACGAACTTTGATGCTGGTCTCATTTTTCATCCCAGATGGAAAAAAGAGCGTAGTCACTATCAATAATTATGATCTCCAGGAATAATGTGAGAACAAACCCATTCAAGCGGGACCTTCGCATTCATTCACTTTTTTTGCATTCGTTCAACAAACGTCTAGGCTGTCATAACAAAACACAAATGCAAGTGGTCAAATATACAGGGGAAATATAGACCGGGCGAGCCACGGCTGGGAAGAAACTGTGGCTGCATATCAAAAAAAAAAAAAAAAAAAAAAAGAAAAAAAAAAAAAAGAAAAAAAAAAAGAAAAGAAAGAAAAGGTAGGAAAGGCCCCAAAAGCTCTTGGGAGAGTCGAAATATCCAAATCGGCCAACGTGGAAAGGAATCAGTAGGACCAGAAGGATGAAGCAGGTTGGTTTTTGGTTTTGGGGTTTTTTAAGAAGGAAATAGGAGAAGGGCAAGCCACGGGAATGTTGATGAGAATGTGTTTGTGAGAAATCGAGATGCAGTGTCTGTGGACATTCTGTTGGTTTGGTGGCAGGAAAAGAATTATAAATATGCGTGATAGGCAAATACCTCGTACAATAAAGTACCTTGTAGAACAAATGTGAGGGCAGATGTCGAACACAGTCTATCGCTGGCGATGGTCCTGCCCCCGGGAGAAAGACCAAGTATATATTCGAGGCAGGTGTTGCTGGTCTCCCAGCCCCCAGGGCGGATTTGGAGTCTGAACCAGATGGGTTCTGTGTATCTCAGCAAGCAGCTGCTGGGCCGTCATCAGGCTTTTGGGAGCCCAGCCCTTGAGGTGGCCAGGGAGGCCGCAACTCCGCTCAGTGCCCAAAGGGAGGTGGCTCCGGCCTCAGCCCAGTCCCAGAGCGCGGCTCACTTCGGGCTTTACTCTGTCGCTGGCTCCCCAGTCCCACAGCGCGTTGGATCAAGTGAGTCCAGGGCAGCCGGATTGAGGGTGCGGTTTCAGCATGCCCCCCGGCAGTAAGGAACACAGAGGGAGACACTGGCTCAAATCAGGCACCACTGGCCCGAGGCAAAGCCCTCAGAGATCAATGTAGTGATTGAGATGCCCAGATGAAGCGGCCGGCTTCTGCGATCTGAGCCTGCTCTTTGCTTGGCCTTGACACCTACATCTTCCTGCTTGGATCCTCCAAGGCGAGACAGTGGAGTTCAACTGCCCAAGCGTCCATCCTCATGTGGCCACAGGGCAGGCCCGGGGCCAGGAGAGCCAGAGCTCACGGATGCGCTCACCCCACCGCCACCAGCCTCTTTCCACGCCAGTGTCTTGCCCCAGCTCCCAATCCTTGAGAGGACGCTTCCCCTGGCCCCCGGGATTGTGACACCCTTATTGTGACCACCTTTTGCCAAGTGAGCTTTCCAGGGCTGGCCTGGGAAAGCACTTTTCTTTGTTCCTTGAGCTGCCAGCTTGTTTGACAGGCTTGGATCTGGTCTGGCTGTTCCAGCATCACGGAACCCCCTCCGCTGCCCCCAAATCCCTGTCCCCCCTCCCTCCTCCTGCTCCCCTGCCCTGAAGGCTGCCGGCTTATTCCTTTTGGAGATGAACTCATTGTTGACTTTAACTCACTTCGATGTTTCCCAGGGAAGCATGCTGGCGGGAAGCCCACCCCAGCTCCTTGAAGAAGACAGCCGGGCTAGTGCCAAGACTGGGTGCCAGGGGCCTTGGAACTGCCAAAATGCCTCCCATTTTATGGATAGGCCTCGCTCAACCTGAAGACATTCCAAGTATTTAATCAGCAGCCCATGGTACGTATTGGGTTGCAGAGGGAGCCCTCAGAAGCCAGCCTTTTCGGCCAGAGCAAGGAGCCGGCCTTCTCCACGGGCCAGGCTGATGTTCCACAGATGGCAAAAGTACATCCCGATCACAATAATCAATAATCAAAGGCTGGCAGCTGGGGTGGCCTGGCCTGAGGGGCCCTTGGGGGCTTGGCTGTGCCCTCTTTCCCGCAGCCGGCTGCGTCTAGCCAGGAATCCATTTCACCCACCTCCCTGCACCAAGCTCCGGGAGAGCGAACAGGCGAGGGAGGAACCATATTTCACATACTTTCTCTTTCAAAATGTAGCTCTGTTTCGCAATTTCCTACTTAAGTTCTGGAAGGGCTCTAGGGTAGGACCCAAGCCACCTTCTCTAGCCACAGGCCTGGGTCTCTTATCCTCACCACCAACCTGGCAGGCTCGAGGTGCCGGAGAAACGGGGGCACCAGAGTTTTGTAGCTCTGCCCCCCGGCCCCTTCAGTGGCTGCTCACCCGGGGTCTATGCGATGCCGAAGGAGCCTCAAGCAAGCCTCCAGCCAAAACCTGTTTATTCTTCACCCTGTGTCGGTTCTTTCCCTCGGGAGAGCCAGGAGGCGCACCACACCAAAGCAGGTGCACCCAGCTCTGGTATGCTCGGCCTCAGCAACCCTGGAGGCATCTCACCTTCAGATCTTCCCTACTCCCCTATAACGAGGCTTTTGTTCTGGCTTTTACCAGCCAGACTGTACTCCAACCCCCCTCGCAACGAATCTCTTTAATCCTCCAAAATGGAAGCTGTCCTTGCTGGCTGTTTTCTCCTTCCTTTGACACCTTTCGCTGGGGTTTCCACCTGTTGTCCGTTTAAGTCTGGTCTGGACTACAGCTATGGGAAGCCAGGGAACAAGATCAAGCACCTAAATGCCTGGGCCCGGGTCAAGGGCTTGAATCAAGGCCCAGGAAATTGACCCTTTTCCTAAATTCCCTCACCGCCCTTCTAAACCAAACAAAACCAACCAGAGAGGGGGAAAAACCACTTTAAAAAAATCCAGAAAACAACTCCATCACTCAACATCCTGAAGTGGAAAACAAATCCATTCTCTAGAGACTTGGTCTGAAACATACCCACGCTGGCACTGGGTAAGGTGACAGAGATGTATTAGTCTGGGCAGATCTGCGACCTTGTGGAGGAAAAAACTAACCTTTCCCAAATGACAATGTGGGCACATAATGGCCACATAAAAATCATGTGCTGTGTTTGCCTAAACGGGGGGCTGGGGGGGGGTAGGGTTAGGAATCTCAACCACACTCCCTCTTTCCGGTGTGCCTGAAAATCACCAGGTGTGCCTTTTGGTCAAGCCTTGTGGTCCACAGCCTCAGGTGGGCTCCATCTAGGGCCATGCACAGGTCGCTGCCCCCTCCCCAACCGTGTGGAACCCACACCCCGCCACCAGCAAAAAACCACATTCTTAGTCTTTAAAGGATAGAGTGAGACAGACAGGGGTAGGTCCAGGCGGGGCTAACTTTTCAAGAAGAGGTCATATCTAGAAGCGCCCGGCATATTGGTATCAGGAGAATTCCCTCCACCTGTAATTCTGCAGGTGTGGAAACTCAGGCCCCACTGAACCCCGCGTCACGGTCCTTTCCTCATTGGCCTAGAGCTTCAGGAGCAGCCTAAGGAGTGGATGCGGAGAAGCTGAAGGTCTCAGAGTAACACCAAGGTGACACAGGAGATGCAGGGGAGGATTCAGATCGTTCCATCTTGCTAAGATTCTGATTTTTTGCTTGGGTGTTTAGAGGAGCGCTGCAGGCAACGCGCATGCCCGTGAGTTAACATGCACGTGAATTACTCGGGGCTCTACGGCAGATTCAGGGTCTCTAGGTGTGGGAGGGGCGTGAGATTCCGCGTTTCTAACAAGCTCCGAGGCTGCTGATTCATGGCTACGCTTTGCATATTGGGGACCCAGGGGATCTGGGAGATCAGGACCAATCAGAGCCAGAGGCAGCCAAGACGTGGCGGGGCTGAGGGTTGGTGCCCAGAAGGGAGACAGAAGAACAGAGAGAAACAACGGCGTGCACAACTAGAATCAGGGGCTGAGGTGGGAACAGAGAAAGATAGGGGGCCAAAAAGAGGGAAAGAGGAGGACTGTCAGAGAAACAGGGAGGGGCAGGGGCAGAGGCAGAGAGACGATCCCACAGGGTGTCAGGTGCACGCACCTGAGATTCCCCCACCTTCCAGACCTCTAGCCTTCCCTCCCCTGCACACACCTCTCCTGGCTGTTGAGCTGGCTCTCCGCCAGGGGTCTCCCACTACTCGTTTCCCCTTTGCTCTCCTGTGGATTCGAACTCTTTCTCAACTGGACACTTCCCAGTGGGTTTTAAACATGTTCAAGTCTTTCCCACCTTTAAAAAAAAAAAAAAAGGACTCTCTCCACCCCCATCTCTCCTTCCAGCCCCTGTCCTGCTTCTCCCCTTTTCTGGGCTAAACTTCCTGGAGGAACCGTCTCTACCGATTTCTGCCCCCATGACCCCTCCAAATGGCTCTCGCCGAGGTGACTATTGGCACACGTGTTGTAAGTCCGACGGTTGATTTCCAGTCCTCCTTTACGTGGTCCCTGAGCACTTTAGGTCCCCGTGATCTCTCTCCTGCTCACTGGCTCCCTGGGTCCTTCTCATCTGCTTCTGCTGTGCGTCCTCCGGGATTGATTCCCCACTGTCTGATCTTTGTGAGGGCCACACCGCTGAGTCCTGAGCGCGCTCCTCCCCCGGCTCTCTTTCTATTCGACCTCTTCCAAACCCACAGCCTCAATTATCTGCTCTATACTAGTTTATGCTCCAGCTCAGACTTGCCCCGGACACGCTAGACCTGCATTTGCATTTACACACCATCTACTCGCCATGGTCACCGGGATGTCTCAGAGGCACCTGACATTCACCACGGTCCAAACCCTCTCCTCCCAAACTGGTCTTCCTCATGGGTTCCCCGTCTCACCTGTGAGTGTTCCAGACAGAAATGGGAACTTCGTCCTTGAAGCCTCCTCTCCCTTTCTTCTCTCTTCCACATCCAGTTTATCACCAAACTCTGCCAACTTTATTCTCCAAATGCCTTTTGACTTTATCCACATGTCTCCCTTTCCTCTAGTCCGTGTCTCCAACACCTCTCACCTGGATGACAGCAACAGCCCCCTAGGCAGCTTCCCTCCAATCTGTCTTGTACACGACAGCCTCCAGGATCTTTGCAAAATGCAAATCTGGGCATGTTGGCCTGCTGCTTAAAATCCTTTAGCAGCTTCCCCTGGCTCTCAGAATAAAGACCCAACTCTGGGAGATCTTTCTGGAATCCTCTCACCTCACTTGCCCTCCAGGCCTTCCAGCTACATTGGCTTTTTTTTTTAGTCCCTTGAACACCACGCTCCTTTCTGCCACAGGACATTTGCATGTACAGTGCCCCCTATACATAATTCTGCTGTCCAACACAGTAGCATGTAGCTAGTGAGCCCTGGAAACATGGCTGGTACAACTGAAGACCTGAATCGTTACTGTTATCTAATTTTAATTATTCAATTTAAAATTTAAAACATATTCAATTCAATAGTTGGAAAACCGTTAACTACTCCTGAACCAGGAATTCAGTATGCGAATCTACTTTTCAATTTTTCTGAAATCTAAATACAAATCAAGTATTTCCGGTGAGAATTCCGTGTCCAAATTAAGATATGCTGTGCAGTGTAAACATACACAGAGCGGTGAAGACTTAGTTTGAAAAAGAAAATGTAAAAGATGTTGTTAATCATTTTTATGCTGATTACATGTTAAAGAGGTAACATTTTAGCATCTATTTGGTTAAATAAAAGACATCATTAAAATTAACTTCGCCTGTTTCTTTTTACTCGTTAAGCATGGTCACTAGAAAACTTTTTAATGACATCAGTGGCTCATATGATATTTCTATCGTACAGCACTGGTCTAGAACGCCATTCCTTCTCTGTCTTAACTCCTACTCACCCTTCAGAGCTTGACTCAAATACCACCTTCTCTGAAAAGCTTCCCTGAGATAAAGTCTTATTTCGATTCACCTTAATTCACTTTCATAGCTATGTGTACGTGCCAGGGGTTGACTGGCCTCAACTCCACCCATTTGTGATTACACACTTATCGGAAGGATCCCTTGGTCCATGACTGTCACCCCTACCAACCTCTACTTCTGTGAGGGCAAGGTCCGTGCCTGGCTCCCCCTGGAAACCAAACACTGAGTCCGGGGCCCGGGGCCCACTAGGCTACCAGTGGACACTTGGGGATGCCACAAGAGGTCATTCTACCCGCCGTTCTGTCTTTGGGATCCAAGGGTTTCCAACCATCCCAGAGAACCTGGGCATCCCTGCCCCCTAGGGTGCCACTAACCCCCCCAGGATGCAGATTCTACCTCTCCCAGATGGCAAGTCTTCCTGCACGGCCGACCAGAACCCTTCCCGCGGCCAGGTGGCCAGGACCTTGGTTCCGTCCGCAGAGGTAATCAGAGCAGTACTTCTTAAACTTGAATGTGCATGCCAGGGACCTGGAACCTTGTTACACCGCAGATTCTGGTTCGTCAGGTCTGGGATGTGACCCGAGACTCCCACTTCTAACGGGCCGCCCGGTGACGACGTTGATGCCGGTCCGCAGACCACACTCTGAGTAATAAGGATGTAGAGAAGCTGGTTATCACCCTCAGAGTATCCCCAAAGTTTTCTTCCTGCTCTGGACCCTCCGTCCAGACGGCCATTAGGGGAGCTCTTCAAAACTCAGCCCTGTTCCTTCCTGCTCCCGTGTACCCCACCAACCCCTGGACCCTGAAAAGGAACGTGCTGCCTGTGGCTACTGTTGTCATTTGGTTTTGTTTTTAATTTGAAATAAACTTTTAAGCAGTTTTCAGAGTCGGGGCAGCCCTGACACGGATCATGGGTGTGTAACAATACTCTCCAATGATAAAGTCACACAGCTGGAGATGCTGAACAGGCCTTGAGCTTTGGTTCCTGTCTGCCACCCTGGACTGATCCTATCAGCTCCTCCAGAAGGCTCCACTCTGTTTGGGCTTACACGCGGGGAAACGGTCTCTCTGACATGTCCCTTGGGAGCATCGCAAACCAAGTCTGTGACGCTGGGCCCTCTGCCAGGCAGAGGTGACCCCTCCACCTCCCCACCCTGTTCACACGGTGACATCCGGGAGATAAAAGTGTCATCCGGTGGCCTCGATTGTGTGTGTGTGTGTGTGTGTGTGCGCGCGCACGGATGCACACATGTACGCTGGTTGCATGTTTGGCCATGGACCCTTGTGTGTGTGTGTGTGTCCGTATACGTATGGAGAGCGTGTGAACGCTGTGCCCCCAGCGCTCCAGTTCAGTAAAGCTTTCATCACACAGAGCAGCGCTGGGCTCTTTCTGCACGGGCCTGGAGGCTGAAGAATGTCCCTAGGCCCCTAGGTGAGCCCTGCAGGCGTGACCGGCCCCGCTGTCCCCTGGTACTGCGGCTGCTGCTGGCCCTTGCGTCTCCGGGAGCCGGCGCCCGCCTCCTTGCTCTCCTTCCTGCTCAGGTTCCTGTTGGCGTTCTCCCGCCGGCCCTGGCCACCTTTCCTCCTCTTCTGCCCTGCAACCCCAACAGCAGGAAGAGTCAACAAAGGATGTCCCACAGCAAGCGAGGTGGCCCTGGGCATGGCCGAGGGCTCTTGTGGGGGGGGTGGTGAGGAAGCGGGGCGGGGGAAGCAGGGGGGCTGGAGTCGCTGCCTTTAGGCAGCTGGGGACCCCTCAAGGCTTCCTCTGACTGGCGGCTACTTCAGAGGACCCTGCAACATGGGCACAGAGACGGGGGTCCGGGAGCCTCTCACCCTCCACCCCTCGACGAACCAGACGCCCTCCTCATCCTCGTGACCTCCTCAGACCTCGGGCCCCAGTGGGCCAAGATGTTCGGTGCAGCTCTCAGGACAAGCAGGACAGCCCCCGACTCCCCTGCCCCCAGGGCCAGCTGCCCCATCATTGCCGCCTACTGCCTGTGTGACCTTGGTCACATCACCGCACCTCTCTGGGTCTTAGCATCCCCTTCTGTGCCCCCATCTGACCTCCGAGGGTCCTTCCGGTGCCAAACCTCTGCTGGCTCCCGAGAGATGGGGAAACTGGAGGGATGTGGACACTGAAGGTCCCAGCTCCCACCACACAGAGTCCTGGGGACTGCTCTCTGCCGGGACCTGGCACCCGGAGTTGGGGTTCCCATCTGGCCCTGGGCGACAGGCAGGAGGCGGAAGCGGCCGCACCTCCGTGGCGGTCCCTGACTCCCAGCCCTGGGGAGGCCGAGGCCGCAGCTCACCCTCAGGACAGGGTGTCCTCCGCACTGTGCACCTGCGGGTCTCCTTGGTGTCGGAGCAGGCAGCGTGGTCTCCCCCGGGGGCGTGGAGCACCCTCCGTGTCCGCTCCTCAGAGCCTCTCCGGAAGCCGCACAGCCTCTTCTTCTTGGAGCACGGCCCCCACAGGGACCACTCACTCATTTCACATTGTGCTGGCAGGAAGCGAGGGAAGAGGGAGAGAAGGGGGGGGGGTCACACCTCCTCCCCCGACCCAGAATTCTCCACGGGAGTCTCCCCCACCTGCTCTGTGCCTGGAGGCATCTTCAGTGCAGAGGGCAGAGAAACCCCACAGGGTCGTGGGTGTGTATGTGTGGGGGGGTAAGCTTTGCTGCACGGCCCCCCCAAGCCCAGGCTCGCCCTGCCCCCCACACCACCCTGCCCGCCCCTCCCCTGGGGTCCCGCACCCTCTGCCCGCAGCTCCCAGCAAACTCACCAGGACTACTGCACTCCATGGTGCTGTTGGCAGCCGCCGAGCCCTCGGGACAGGCTGGATAGCAGCGGCCCTTGTGCAGGTATAAGCTCTCCTTACACTTGGTGCAGAAGTTGTGGCTGAAGCAGGCCTCGCAGTGCTCAATCTTGCACTCTGAGGAGAGGGCCAGATGGGGGCCCTCTGATTCATCTCCCATCCCCAAAGCCCCCCCTCCAGGGCAGACCCGCCCCCCCACTTCCCCGAGGGCAGGACTCTGGCCTGGAGCTGCCATGACTGTGGGAGGGAAGGCAAGGACGGGGTGGGGAGAGGAGGCCGAAGTGGCCACTCTTCGGGTCTGCCAGGGACAGTCAGCTAACTCCACCCCAAACCCCACACCAGGCCCTGGAACCAAGGTGAGGCCCCAGACAGCTGTTTTCAGAGGAGGAGGGCAGGACACCTTGTGGGATCAGTGGGGACGAGAGAGAAGGGTCCCGGCGTGTCGTGGCACCCTAGAGGGCCACCCGGTCAGAGGGTCAGAGTCGAACGGAGGGATACAACGGTTTCCTCTCTCCGTTGCACCCACAACATCCCACGCTCTGGTTCCCCTCCTGCCCTGCGAAAGGAGTCTGCTTGGAGGGGGGAGGGGAGAGGAGAGATCCCAGGGCAAATTCCTCTCCCCCTGTAAGGCCTGGTTCCAAGAACCACCCCGGCTGGACTCCTGGGTCCCTCCCCATCCCCTCCTGCCAGCTCTCCCTCCTCTGGGGAAGTGGGGGGTGGGGGTTAGAGTAGGCAGGGCCTTTCACAATCTCTCCCTTCCCAGATCGTGGGCAGGACTAACTTCCTCCCAGTCTCTGGCACCTGAAGCTGGGGCTGCCAGTTTCCCAGGAGCTGGCACAGCCAGGAACTCCTACCCTAAATACCCCAAGGACCAAGAGGGCAGCCCCAGGGCCCCACCTCTAGCCTCACAAGCTCCTCACCCCACCCCACCCCACCCCACCCTTCCTCTGTGCCTCCTGGGCTCTTGGCTTTATCTCTGTTTCTTCCGCTAGCCTCCCTCCTCTCTTGCTGATTCCTGGGTTTGGTCGCAGGTGAAATACAGTAAAGACAACAGCAGGTACCACTTACAGAGCGCCAGACATCTAGGGCTTTCTATATGCCTCTGACGACAACCCTAGGGGGGTAAAAACTACCACTCCCATTTTAAAGACGAGGATTTGAGAGGCTGCAAAATCCTGATGTTGCACAACGAGTGAGAAGCAGAGTTGAGATTAGAACCCGGGGCCAATCTCGGGGCCGTCATTTCCCCCTCCAGGCCTCACCGTTGTCATCCAAAAGAAGGACCCCTGTCACTTAGGTCCCACCTCCCTCCAAAGGCTGTTGTGAGGCTCCGCTGATAGGAGGTCTGGAAATGCGTTCTAAACTCCGAGGCACTGACCAACTGGGAGGCGCACTGGCATTGGTCACCAGAGTGTGTTCCCTGCCTGTCCCCCAGGGTGCCACCGTGAGTCTGAACAGAGGTGGGACGGGCCGTGCCTTAGAGCACGCGGAGCTGCAGCGGATAGAGCGGACCCCAGCCAGAGAGAAGACCTGGGCGGAGGCAGGGGAGGCTTGAATTTCCCCGCAGTCAGGGGAGCCCGGGGCGGGGGTTCAAGCAGAAGTGTCCTGGGAAAGGACACACGTCTCAGAAGCACCTGGCTTTCTGGCTGTGGTGTGGAGGGAGGGTGGGGTTGGAGGACAGATAAACAAGCTCCTGCAATATTCCAGAGGAGACGTGCCAGGAGCCTGGGTGAGACCATGGCAGTGAGGATGGAGGGAGAGGGGAGGCGGCGGGCACCATGTGGTTATGGGATGGACCGGAGGCGTCACAGCGAGAGGCCGAGAGGCCGGCTCTCCAGTCGTGAGTGGACTCAGGACCCTGCGGGAGTGTAGGTGGGTGCACGTCTGGAGGCAGGAGATGTGGTTCTGAGGTGGACCCGCTGAGCCGGAGAGGAGAATGGACCCTCTGAGATGTCTGGCTGGCAGCTGGATTACTTGAATCAGGAGCCTCATCCCTGCCCCCCACCCCTCGGTGTCCCCTCTACTCCTCCTGCCGGCCACCAACGGTCTGAAGCACCCTCCCCCGGGGGCCAGAGCCTTCTCCAGCCCTCCCCACACTCACTGATGCACTTGTTCATGTCGGGGTTGCGGGCGTCGAAGTAGCCAGGAGGGCAGGAGGGCAAGCACACGCCCACCTGGCGGATGTCGTTCCTCTCCAGCAGGATGAACAGCTTGGGCGAGCACTTGAGGCAGCCGTTGACTTCCGAGCAGAGCTCACAACCTTTGGCACAGGCCTGGCTCCCCTCGGCACTGACTGCAAGGGTGGGACAGGGGGAAGGAGGGGCTGTAGGCGAGACCACCGTCTTTCCCAGGCCCCCATACGGTTGGGAAGTGAGTAGATTGGGGTTTCTTCCCGCGCAATGACTGTGCTTCTCAGGAGGCACATGCCAGGATGGCACCTCTTTAAGACGGTTTCATGGGGGCGCCTGGGTGGCTCAGTCGGGTAAGCGTCCGACTTCGGCTCAGGTCATGAGCTCACGGGTCGTGGGTTCGAGCCCCACGTCGGGCTCTGTGCTGACAGCTCAGGGCTTCCGATTCTGTGTCTCCCCCTCTCTCCGCCCCTCCCCCGCTCACGCTCTGTCTCTCTCTTTCTCGAAAATGAATAAACATTTTAAGACTGCTTTGTAAACCTCCCCAGCGTCATCTCTCAAGGGAACTAGCACAGATGCCTGAAGCAAGCGCCCTCGTCCACCCTAAGTGTCTCTCTAGCTCCAGGCACAACACAGGCTCGCTCTCTGGGCTTGCTCTACCCTTCCGGGAGAAGCTGCTGAAGCCGCACGCTTCCCAGAACCTACCCCTACCCTCCCCAGAGGAAGCAAGGTTCAGCCTCAGGTACGAAGGCTCAGGTATGGAAGGCGGGTATTTTTTAGCCTTGAGAAAGGTTTAAGGTCAAGAAGGACAATGGGTTAAGCTATCTGAGCAAAGGATCATCTGGTCAGAGACAGGAAAACAACTAGAATAACTATGTCCAGAACAGTGGCCTCAACCAGAGACGATTTTGCTCCCCAGGGGATATGTAGCAACGTCTAGGGACCTGTCACTCCGGGGAGGGGCGTTGTTACCGGTATGGAGAGAGGCCAGGGATGCCACGAAACATCCTATAATGCACGGGGTGGCCCCCGCAAGAAATTGTCTGGTTCAAAATGGCACTGATGCTGAGGTTGAGAAACCCTGGCCATCCTTTGAGGCGGTGTGATCTCCAGCCCCCGCACGGGGTCTCAAACCTTCGATGTCATTCCTTTATGGACTTGTTTAACCAACACTCCCCGAGCCCCTCCCAAGTACCCTGTGCAGTGTGAGCGCCAGGGGCCTGGACACGAGGTCGCCTGACCCTCCAAACTGATCTTTCGGTGGTGCTGACAGACCTGCAGACGGGCAAATGCTGACAGCCGCAGGCCTGGCGATAGTGAACCCAAAAAGAAGAGAGGGAAGGAGTCACAAAGGAGGCGCCATTTGGGCCGACTCTTGAAGAATCCGTAGAGATTTGTCCATTAGGAAGTAGAGATCACGGCCCTCTAGGAACAGGACCACAGAGGTGTAAAACAGCCAGGGGAACTGCAGATAATTTGGGGTGCAGGAGGGGTAGGGAGGGGGATGGCGAAAGATAAGAGCTTTCGATATCACGGTAAGGAATTTGAACTTGATCCTGCCAGGCAGTGTTTCCCAAAGAGCATTCCTGGGACCATGTTCTCCCCTAGATGTTCATCAAAGGCTGTGGAGAAAAGGCCACTACGTCAGGTAAGACTGAGAACCGCTGGGTCCCGCAGGTCTAAACAGGATTCTTTACTGTAGGGCGTCTTCAACCCTTTTATTATGCTCCTGTGCAGCGGCTCCCTAAGAGGGGGACAGAGGAAGCTTTATTTCCCAAACATTTTGGCCACAGAACCCTTGTTTTGCAGAGCTTTTCCTGGGACATTTCTCCGAGCTGATTAGACGGGAGGAAGCTATAGGCAAGGTGCAGGACGCGGGCTGATTTGTACGTTGGAAGGTTCCTCCGGCAGCGTGGGTGGAGACCAGAGACTGGAGGACCATTTGGAAGGAAGTGGACCAGCTCATCCAGATGAGGAAGATGAGAATGTCTGAAAGAAAATTCTGCTCAGTCGGAGATGGACAGAAACAGATTTGAGAGAAGCTTAGGGACTATAACCCGTAGGCGGCAGTGACCAACAGGGGGGAGGAGTCTGGGGTGAGCGCTAGGGTAGGTGGCAGAACAGTGGGGCTGGTCACGAAAGGAGGCTCACTCCATGGGAGGGCAAGCAGGTGGAGAAGGGGACAGGGAGAGAGGTTATGAGCCACTTAGGACCCAGCCTGCAGCGAGGGGCTGGAGACACGGGCTGCAGACGGAGGGCCGGGAGGATCAGAACAGACGGCGGGACCACTGCCACTACACGCAGCAAAGTGGACCCCCAGCTCAGGCTTCCGAGTCGCCTAGAGCTGGAGCCGAGTCCCCAGCCTGTGACCCGGGGCGAAACACAGTGTCTAGTGTGCCTCCCTTGCCACCGCCGGAGAGGGACGTGAGGATGTCCACTCTGGAGGGCTGCTGGGAGGAGCGATCCCTGATTTCAGAACAGGAGAATGAGTTGGAGTTAAGAAGGCGAGCAGAAGGAGCGAAAAAGACCGTGACGAACACAACCATGTAACAACGCGGTAACCACGGCAACGGCCGCTAACTACCAAGCGTCCAGAACTGAATCTGTCCTCAGAGGTCATCGAGTGTTCACTCACGTAACTCGCACAATCCATGAAGCAGGTGCTGTTATTATGTTATCATCCTCATTTTTACGGGGGAGGACCTGGAGAAGTGACGGGACTTGGCCGAGGCTTCGCGGCCCGCACGTGCTCCAGGCAGAGGGAACGAAGTTTAGGAAGGCCGAGGGCAGGACCACGCCGGGTGACGTGGGGACCAGAAGTAGGGGTCGATTGTTGTTGTTTTTTTTTTAAGTATAGAATTTAGTTGCATAGAGTCAGTGTTAATCGACCAGTGCACTTAACAATTAATATTGTTCTTGGTTTAGTTCTTCTAAGAGCAAAAATACTCACATGTTGCATTGGCGTTACGCGGGAGCCCTGGGGACTACTTTTCCACTTTGAGTCTTTATTCGGCTGTGTTACAAATTAATAAGGTACTGCAGATTTTAGGTACTGCTTCTTCTACCCCCAAGACATTACATCCTCTGTTATGCAAGATTCTTACTGAATACATTGTTGAAATGAATGTTCCCTCTATTCTTGCCTGGGTTTCTTTTTTGTTGTTGTTTGATTTTTTAATGCTTATTTATTTTTGAGAAAGAGAGAGACAGAGCATGAGCGGGGGAGGGGCAGAGAGCGAGGGAGACACAGAATCCGATGCAGGCTCCAGGCTCTGAGCTGTCGGCACAGAGCCTGACGCGGGGCTCGAACTTGTGAACCACGAGATTATGACCTGAGTCCAAGTCGGAGGCTTAACCGACTGAGCCACCCAGGCACCCCATCTTGCCTGGGTTTCAATAATTGAACTGATCCAGGTGTCCCATTTGCCGGCCACTATAGCTACGTCCCCATGCTCATTCATTCCGTCCTTGTCACTTTTGTTAAGGACAGATTTGCAAAAGGCCCCTCAGAATACTGCGATCCTCCTCGCATTCAACCAACAACAAACCTCTGTGTGCATTTCTCTTCGGATCTCTCAATGACACAGCAAGAGAAAGCGTGGAGCACTCGGGGTCTGAAATCAGCATGGGGGGGGGGGTGGCGGACCACGGAGGGAGGAGTAAGACAGAAAGCTGGAGAGGGAAGCAGGCCCAGATGAGGAAGGGTCTTAAACCTGTACGCAGGAGTTTGGACACTGCCCTACAGGCAGTGAGGAATTACTGGGGGCTTTAAAATCGGAGACGTGGTCAGGATCACCGTGTGGTATGGAGAAAGGGTTGCGGGGACGGCAATCTGGAGGCAGGAAGACTCCTCAGCTCCAAGAGACACAGCTGAACCAAGAAGATGCAAAGGAACAGACATAGGTAAGATATTCAGGTGGGAGAAGCAACCAGACCAGGTGATGGGCTGGACGTGGGGCCGAGAGGCTGGGGAAAGTGCAAGCCGAGGGTGACTCCCAGGTGTTGGGCTTGCGTGACAGGGTGGCTGTTGGCCCTTCACCGAGAGAGGGACCGCAGGAAGAGGAGCAGGTTTGGGTGGGGGAGATGATGCATAGTCGGGTTTTGGATGGGTTGAGGTTGTGGTTCCTGTGGGGCATCCGGGGGAAGGTGTCTATGAGGGAGTCGAGCCCGTAGCTCTGGAGCTCGAGAGAAAAAACACCTTGGCTGGAGACCTCGATGTGGAGTCCTTGGCACGAAAACAGTCCCGAAGGCATGGGGGCCCATGAGGCAGCGGACAGTGGGCACAGAGGGTGAGCGGAGGAATTAGGAAGTTAAGGGAGGGACAGAAGAAAGAAGGGCGGCTAGGAGGCTGCGAGGGGGCAACCGGACAGGTAGGGACCTAACTCAGTGGAAGCCAAGAGGAGAGCACCCTGCGCAGGACCCTGGCTGCTGAGGTGTCAGATAACGAGGCAGCAGAGGACAGGGGTTGGCGCCCCTGGTGGGGGCGAGGGCAGAGGGCAGCGGTCGAGGAGCAGAGGAAGGAGAGCCGTCTCCTTCAAGAAATCAGCTGTGGAGCGGGGAAGAGAACCCGGGGATCTGTCCGTGGAAGCCGTGGGCATCCGTGGTTCCACCGTGGAAGTAGAGGCATTCCCGGGCAGAGGCTGAGCAGCCTGGCCGCGCTTGCTTCGCAGGCCAGCAGAGGAGGAGGGGCTCAGAGAGAAGCTGGGAAGTTCAACGAGGAAAGGGATGCTGGTCAAGAAGGATAGGAACCCAACGCTGTTCTCGGCTTAGTGAGACAAATGCACAGGCAGTGGGGCAATGGACAGCCATAGGGAGGGGGGTCTGTGTAGGGGAGAGGGGGGTCCAAGGAAGACGGTGGGTGTTGGGGGGGCGCGTAATGATTCAAAGGGAAAAACCGAGGCTCGTTCATTCCACAGACGTTTATGGCACACCTAACACGTGCCCAGAAGTGCTAGGAGCTTGGGGACCTGGAGATATAAACAAAGGCCCACCCAGGGATGCGGCAGGCAGGGCTGGCTAGCACCGTGTAAGTGGATGAGTAATGAAAGGCACTCCCTTACCCAGCCGGCTAGGTGAAGAGGGTGTGCCAGACAGGAGGAACGGCCTGTGCAAAGGCTCTGAGGCACCGAACATCCTAGTGCATTCACAGAATGGAACATAGGGCTTTTTCCTATTGGCAGGGAAGGTGACCGCAGAAGGGCATGGCCAGATTCACCATACGAAAGGACCCTTTGCCTACGATGGAGGGAGGCATACGGGGGAGGCAGCCTTGGAGGGCCGCAGCCTGGCTGAGGAGGCTGGGTGGGCGGGATGAAGTGGAGGGCACTCGGAGTAGGGATGGAGCCTGCTTCCCAACCTCTTCACAAAACCCTCTCCCACGGCTCTGCCTGCCCTCCCCCAAGTCCTCAGTGAAGCCCGCTTCCCCAGGCCAGGAAGGCAAGGCTGTGCCCTCCCCCCGCCATTCCCCTGCGGCCTGTGTGGCTCTTTCATCCTTGTGCAAAACCCCTGCAAGTTGATATTCCTAAAGCCAAAACACCCCTGCCCAACATCCCTCAATGGCTCCCTATTACCAGCAGAATTGAGACCCATCTGGCCTTATTGATTTCTCCACCTGGCCTGGAAAGCTTCCCTGAGCTGATCCTACCCTCCTCATTTCTCAACACTACCCCTCAGCCATCCACAACTATTTTTTTTTTGGGGGGGGGGTCTGGTCACATCACACTATTTCACACCTGCGTGTCTTTGCTCAAATCGGTCCTTCTTCCTGGAACATTCTCTGCCACTTCCTGAGCCTGAGTAACTCTTTCAAGCCTCAGAACGAACGTCGTCTCCTCCGGGAAGTCCCCCCTGATCTCACTTCCTCACAAAGTCTGGATGGGGTTGGATGGGGGAGTCAGGGTTCAGTGAAGGAATGGGGGCTTCATGGGAGCAGGACTAAGCAAGGGGCCCAGGAATCAGTTAGGAGAAGGGTCTCAGTAAGGGGAAGGAGCCCTCAATGCCAGGAGTAGTGAGAACATGAGGGCAGGGTGAGGGGCACAAAATCCAGGCGGGAAGGCATTCCGGAGAGGGCGAGAAGACAAGAGGCGGAGTGAGTGAAGACGGGGTTCAGGGAGGGGATGCGTCGAACAGGAGAGGAGGAAGTCGATCTGCCAGGGTTCGTAACTCACAACTGAAGAGCACTTTGCTCAGTGTCTCCCCCTCCAGGCAGGGAGACCATCACACACGCGACCAGCCATTTCTGGACCCAAAACTGGTGTGTGCCTCCAGATCAGAGCCGCATGGGGTGGCTTCTAACAGCCCTACTGACACGCAGTTACAGATGATGGCAGAGTCGACAGACCAGAGGCTCACAGCACAGCCAGCCAGCCTCCTCTGCCGTCCAGTGGTTAGGAGGCCAGGGTAGCCACACACCACATCTTGGGCCTCCTTCTTCCCTCCCCTCAACCCTGAAAACCCCAGCGCAAGATGGCCCACACGTTGTTTATATACCAGTGACGTGCATCCCAAAGTCTATACAGAGCTTGGTGTTTTACAAAGAGCTCACGACACATAAATACATACGAATAAAATCTCACATAGACTAGGGGCGTCTGGGTGGCTCAGTCAGTTGAGCATCTGACCTCGGCTCAGGTCACGATCTCACAGTTTGTGAGTTCGAGCCCCGTGTCGGGCTGTGTGCTGACAGCTCAGAGCCTGGAACCTGCTTCGGTCGGATTCCGTGTCTCCGTCTCTCTCTGCCCTGCCCCCACTCACGCTTTCTCTCTCTCTCAAAAATAAATAAACATTAAAAAAAAAAAAAAGTAGACCCATCCAAATTGCTGCATTTGATGGCCCTTTGCAGGGACCGAGCCCTTTCTGCAGGCTCAGGCCAGTGCTTTTTATTCACTTATTTTTTTTCTGTACAAAAGTCTTGAACCCAGCTCTTCGACCCCTGGCTTCGACCCCCCCTGGAGGTGGGGGATGCGTGGCTCTGCTTGTGAGCGGGAAGCGTGAACGCCAGTGTGCGTCGCGGGAGCACGAGTCGTCCCTCCCTCCCGTTTGCTCTCTCTCTCTCTCTCTCTCTCTCTCTCCCATCTTGGAAACAGAGGAGACTGGTTATGAACCGCTAAACCGCATCTGGCCCATGGAGTCCAAAACGCTGGCCGCAACAGAGAGGAAGGGAGGAAAATCAAGGCCTCGCTGCTGATTAAACCTAACCGTCTCTAATTGTTTGTTAAGCTGGGGATTTTCAGCTTCACCAATTCTCTGAGCTTCTCTCCCTGGGCTGGGTTCTGGCCTTGGCCGCTCCCGCAGAGGCCCGACAAAACTCCACTGCCTTTCCACCTTTACTCGTGGGCCTCCGTCTGGTTGTGCCACACTTCTGTGGAGCCTCCGGCCTGGGGACGTGGCATCTTTTATGGGGGACAGGCCTTGGGGTCTGTAACATCGGCCTCCTCCTTCTCCCTGGCACGGTCCCATACACACAGTGGCCACTCCCACTACATACTGGGCAGGTACGGGTCCCCCGTTGCTGGAGCCAGGCTGAGGCCCGAGGGCTCTCAGGGCTGCCCAGTCAGTCGCGATTTCCATCAAGCTCTGTTTTTAGGAAGACTGGGCTCACGGGAACTAATTACGTTCCAATACCGACCCTGTGTCTTTAGGCCTATTATCTCCTCCCGTGTCCTAGCCTCGGTTTCCCCATCTGTACAATAATAGAATTTAGTTCGGTTTAGTTTTTAAACTGGGAGGACCCTTCTTTCCAGTGACATCTTACGTGGAATCTTACCGAAAGCAGGGAAGAGTGAGGCACTCTGGTTGGGTGGGCAGTGGGGCCAGACGCCTTCCCATTGCCTTTCAGCCCCCCGTGCGGCTCCCTGAATCCCACCGGGCAGAGTTAAAAACCACGGGAGTGGATAGTCTCACGAGCCTCCCTGCTCCACTGTCTCTGCCCGGTGATCTGGGCAGGGAAAGCCGTTGCCCAAGCTGAGCAGAGTTCCTGGCCCCAAGGGGTTGAGGGCTGCACTCCAGCCAAGACTCAAAGAAAAGAGCCCTGAACTCCTGTCGGTGAGGAGAGGACCATGAACCCCAGGCCACGGCGGTAGGGGACACATCTCCACGGATACCACACAGAGCTGGTGTTATGTCAAAGGGGCATAATCCACAAACTGGATCCTCACAAGAGAGAGGTTAATCTAGAAAGCAGAGTCTACAAAGGGGAAAACAGACAACGTGGGTAATCTGCAGAGTGGGTAATCTGCCCCAAATCAATCCACAAGCTGGATAACCCACAAGCAGGATAATCTACTGAGGAAAGTACGAAGTGGCGATAGACAAGTGGAATCTGCAATGGTCATCAGAGAAGGAAACCACCGATGGCCCTCTAGTCCCCAGGCGGCCCCCGCCCGCTCCCAAGGCCAGCGGTGGTCCGGCCCCGCTCCATTACTCACTCCGCCTCTGCCTCTTCCCCTTGATCCCCCGGCTGCCGGCAGCGAGATGCATCCAGCTCAGAAACAGGGCCACCACACACAGCCCAAGCCGCATAGTCACTCGCCAACTCCAGGCCCCTGGTAGGAGGGGTGGTCTCTGGGGAGGGGGGGCGGACAGTGCAGGGCTCTTGCTAACGCCTGCGGGGTTGGGTCAGCAGCAGGAGGCCCAGGCCTGGGCCGTATCCCAAATCCACCATAATCTCAGCTGGGGACAGAGAGGGTGTGGGGAGGCAACTTCTTCATCAGCCCATAGGGAGGTCCAGAGAGCGTTCCTCAAAGGCACCTTGGGGTGTCACGTGGGAGAACTCTTTGTCACTTCAGCAGGGACGCCTCCAAAAACCAACCTGGTAGGGGAGGAGAAAGAAAGGTTAATTCTGGGGAACCACGCGGCCCCCCCCAGTTTATACCTCCTACCCTCCCCTGTGGCTCTCCTCCTTAGCCAGGAGACTGTGAGAACTCAGAATGGTTGAATGTTACAAGCTACCCACCTGGCACCCCTGTAGAAGGAATCTGCCCCTTCTCCCAGGAAGTTTGCAGAGTCCCCTAACCTGGGACTGGAGCCGGCTACCCAAGCAGCTGGAATATGGTAGACAGATCAAATCTGTGGATCACTGGGAACTAGCTGGCCCCACCCCTGCCCAATGTTGGCCGGGCTCTAACTGGAAGTCCTTCTTTAGGTCTATCCTACGGACGTCATGCTGCAGCAATTGCCTCTCTCTAGAAGAGGAGCTCTCTCTGTCCTTCTGTAAGGGACCCCTCAGCCCTCTCTTCCCAGTGCTGAGTCACCCCTGTGCCTTTCACCTGTGGGGCTAGAGCAGTGGCCCCCGACAAGCTGGCAGACTCTGCGTGGCCCTCTGGGCTTGGCGGGAGAAAAGGAAGTAAGGCTTCCCCCGGCCACAGAAACTCTGACACAGCAGGCCCTGCGGGCCTGGCCTTTGTGAGAGGATAAAAGAGGCAGCGATGCCCGCCCTGGCCAGAGACACAGAGAATGGGGATAATCCCCCAGCCCAGCGAGAGCCAGGTCTCTGGACCTGCTGGCCCGGGTGATGGGGGCAGGGGGAGCTGGTCCCTCCCCAGTGAAATGTGTCTGGAGCCCGACCGGGGAGTCCGAGGCCGAAAACCCCGCTTCACGCTCAGGATCGCGCGCTCCCACACATTCTCCCAGCAGAGAGGTCTGCCCGAGCACTGCCCTGAACACTTTGGTGCGGACCCACCCACGCTCACCCAGGGATAGAAGGAAACAGCGAGCCTTCAGGAAGCTTTGGAGATGCCAGGGAAGCACTGCCCTCCCGTCTGCTGGTTGGATGCCTCTGAACGAGTCACTGAGCCTCCCTGAACCTCAGTTTCCTCATCTATAGAATGGGGACAAAGATGCCTATTTCACAGGCTTGCTCTGAGAGTTGGCTGAGTTTTTGGCTTACGAATGAGAAATCTGAAATGCTAGAGTGGCAGTGCCCCGCCCACCCCATCCCAGTCCCTTTCCCCTTCGCCTCTCAGGGAGGCCCCAGTGAGCCCACCTGCATGGGAGATAAATCATTATCCCACGAGGGAGTTCAGCACCTCCCTCCTCGGCCTCTCCCGCCCGGCTTTGAAGGCCAGTCACACTCAAGTGGTTAAGCTGCCCGGAGAAGTGTTTACACGAGGCTGACGGGTCCCACCTGGTGCTGCAGCCGGAGCCAGGGGAGACGCCCCCAGCCACCCCCAAATGCCAGCCCCTACATGCCCCTCCAGTACTCCCTGCGTGAACTGCCAGAGCCTCCCATGCTCCCCAGCCCCCACCACACACTTCCATCGCCTACAAATCACCGTCATCCGGCTGAGCTTATCGAACTGGGGTCTTCAGCCAGAGGTTGGCCCGTAGAACATACGACGGTTAAGGGCGGAAGTCAGATCACCGTCCTGGCCACGCTATGTGTTAGCGGTTACCGCAGGTGGGACTGGGCGGTCGCCTCAGTGTCCTTATCTGCAAGAGGGTGGTTGTTTTTCATGGCTTAAACGAGTTAATGCACGCCGCTGCTCAGAACGGCTCACTCAGAGCTGTTGTATTTTCTGTGACCAAGAAGACACAATTTTGTGTCGACACGCCAATGGTCATCTAAAGAGCGAGACGGGCGTTTCATTTTGTTTTGGTATCATCTGGATCCCAACCACGATGCTGAGCACTGTTACGCAATCTCCATTTTTGGATCTTTATGGTCAGTTGCCTTGGCCCCAGTGCGATCACTCAGCATGGCAGGGTTAACTTTTAATTGAGGCATGTGTGGAACTGAGGTCCTGGGACCCCTGGCAGATACATGCTCGGGGTGCCGTGAGTCCTTACACCGGACAAACACTGCAGGAGAAGGCCACGCAGATCAACTGGTGTTAAATCCTGGGTCTCACTCTGCGATCAGTATCGATGATGGGGTCCTACGAGCAGGAAAGGTCTCCTATGCATCTCCTGTGTCTGCCTGGCTCGGTGCCTGGCACGTCGGGCTTGGTGCTCGGCAAAGGTCAGCTCCCTTCCTTGCCCTGCCTCTACTTTCCTTCTATTCCCTTCGATCCTCCCCGCCCCCACCCCCCACCCCCACTCTGGCTTAGCTTTCAGCCTGGCTCTTGCCATGCTCACCCTGGCCCTCTCCCACCTGAATCACTATGGAACCACGATCTCAGCTGGAAAATGGGCAGGACGATCCACATCGGAATTTCACTGGAGCAAATGACACTGGCCTCCCTCACCTATCACTGGATGGGAAAAAGTTCAAGCACTTTCAGTTGATTGATTGTCGATGGGCAGAAATAATGGTTTCATATGGTCAGACCTTCTGATGTTTTTAAAAAGAGAAGCTGAAAATTCAGAATCGTATGTGAAATGCAATTTTTAAAGCTGGACAGGTCTCAGACTGAAAACACGGTAGAACCCAGCCCCAGAAGATCACAGGTGGGTGCATCCAGCTAGCTCCAGCCAGCCCCTGCCCGTCCTACCCCCCGACCCTCAAGGGCAGTGGACACACACAGACTACCCTGGATGGGCAGAGCCAGCCATGGGAACTGCTGGCAGTAATCAAGGTCTCAGGCACCCCGGGGGGGGGGTGGGGGGGAAAGGAAGGGCATTTTGTCTCAGCCAGGGTGAGGGTGAAAGGCTCACATTCATCAGGCACCTGCACCACCTGCCATGCGCTAGGCCCTCATTCACTGAGCACAACTCTAGGAAGGAAGTAGAATTACTCCCACTTTTTTTCTGGTCCAGACAGGTTACGGGTCTCAGGGCTACCAACCTTAGGACTGGGTGTCTGGAGGGCGAGGCAAGGGACAGGGAGCTGACCCCGGAGGTGGGGAAGGAACTGGCGGCAGAGGCAGAGCTGGGGCGGGAGACCCAGGAGAGAGGCGGTGCCCTCCCTGTTAGGTGGTCTCGCCAGAGAAGGGCACAGGCTGCGGAGGGGAACACAGCCGGGGGGTGGAGCTGAGGGCGGGGACTCGGTGCCCCCATAAGGTTGGAGTCACTTTCACCTTCTTGCCTGTAACACTATCAGGATAAATTGGTACTCCGTCCGGGGCCGGATACAGACCCAAAAATGTAAACCATCCCGATAATTTCTCATTAACCCTCCCCGGGACCGGCTACGGGTGGAGAGTTTCGCGGCTGGCGGGGCGGGGGCAGAAGCATTGCTGGGCGGGGGGCGGGACCAAGTACGTGCCTGCCCGACCTGTCGGGATTAGCGTGTCGGCCGGAGCCAAGCCAGGTGCTGGGGCCGCCCCCCACCCCCCAACACCGAGGGCACTGGGGAAAGGCTCCTTCACGTCCCTCCATCTGCGCCCCACGCGCGCAAATTCTTCTTCCCTCCCCACTATCCGGGAGAGGCCCAGCAGGTGCAGGGGGAGGGGAGGTGGACCTCTGGCTGTCCCCCCAAATCCAAGAGGACTCTCCAAGTCTAAGAGGCCAGTTTCACAAGAAAAGCCCCGCCCCCAAGCGCCCGCACCCAGAATCCGTCGTTGCCCTCCTTTGAACCCCGGGCGAACACAGCCCCCACCTCTCCCCGACCAAGCAGCACCCCCGTCCCTCAGCGCCCGACCCGCGTGGGTCAGGGAGTCGCGCCACCTCGCAGGGCACCGGGGGAGGCCGTGCTAGCTGCCTGCCACGTCGGACCCGGACCCAGGCTGCGGGACTGGGGTGGGGGGAACCGGGGGCCGTGGGATTCAGGGGGATCCGAGGCGATGACACCAGGGGATCGAGAACTTCTGGCTTGGGGAGGAGGGGTGAATAGGGCGGATGGGTTCGGGGAATCCAGAACGATCAGCTTCGGTCAGTTTCAGAGTCAGAGTCAGATGGGATGAGATTCAGAGCGAAGACGGTCACCGGGGGCTGCGGGGTTGAGGGGAACCCCGGGCAGCAACCGGGAGGGGGCTGCGCGTTGGCTTGAGGGATGACGGAGGTGGCGGGACAAGCAGGAGCGGCTCCAGGAGGTGCCCTCTCCCGCCCTCCGACCCGACAGCAGTCAGAAGTCCCCTTCCCTTCGCTGTCGCCCCCCGCCCCCACCCCCCGCACTCAGCTCGGCGGAGCCCCGACGGCACGGCCCGCGGAGCCCCGGGTCCCGGGAAAGGGGGCGCCAGGGAGAAGGACGGGGCAGCTCCGGGGGCACTCACCTCCGCGCTGCCAGCCGCGGCGGGGGCAGGCCCGGGAGGGGCGAGGGCGCGGCCGGCTCACCCGCCCGCCCGCCGCAGGACTGTCCTGGGCGCCCGGCTCGCCCGCGCTCCGCCCGCGCGTTCCCAAGTTGCTCAATCTGCGGGCGGCTCACGCCCTCCGGGGCCAGCGCCCCACCCGGCGCATCGGTCCTTTGGGGCGGCTCGGTCCGGCCCTCGCTCTCCGCAAAGCCCCACTCTGGCGGTCCGCTCCCCGCTCCCCGCCCGGCGCTGGTGCTCTCCGTCGCGCCTCCGCTCGGCCGGAGCTCCCAGCCCGGAGAGGGGCCAGTCCTCCGCTCGCACGAGGGAGGGAATCCCCCCCCCCTTTGCAGTCCCACCCCCCGAGCCGGCCCCCCTTGCCGGGATCCGCAGCAAAAAACGGACTGGAGTGCCAGGCCCGGGAGTCCGTAGCCCCCTCCCGCAAGCGCTCGCCCGCAGCTGGGGCGCTGCGCGTGGAGCGCGGGGCTGACCGCGGCACATGTCCTCTGGGGCCTGGCGCAGACCCTCTGCCCTTGCCTCCTCCCCTCCCCACGCCCCGCACCCTGGGGATTCCAAGCAGCCGCAGCACCCGCCGCAGCTCCAGGCATCGTGGGGGTCAGAACTGGGTCTGAGAGCCTCTCGAAACCTCAGTTTCCCTATCAGGAATCTAGAAAGTGACAAGGAACAGGCTCGACAGGGCCCGTGGTCCTGGCCACGCCCTCCTCCTCTCAGGGTAGAGTCTTCAGAGCATCTTCCCAGTTCAGAGGAAATGTGAGGCTGTGAGATTCTGGTAAATCCGGGCGAGGACGCCTCCACACCGACATGCTGCCGAAGAGTGAGGGGGAATTCTGAAATAAAACCCAGAGTCAACCCCCTGCTCCATCACTTACCAGCTGTGTGGCCCTACCTAAGTGACTTAACCTCTCTGAGCCTCATCTGTTTTGAGGGTTCAGTGAAACGAAAGCTACAACAGCCTGGTAAGTGGCGGGGGAGCTGTGAATGCCTGTGGAGTGTCTTGAAGGGCTGCGGACACCCGCAGGGACCCACATGATGTTGAAGTCAAGCCTGATGAAGGGAGGGAGGGAGACTCACGTCTTGGGGCGGCAAACAGCTGTTCTCCAGCTTCATTTCAGACTGGTTAAAGGAAAATGGGCTAAAACTGTAGTTAGCAGGAGTTAAGTTAGAGCAGAAGAGCTATACTGATGGCGGGGGGGGGGTGGAGAGGTTGGGGACTCGGATAGGGGTGGTGAGTAATCAAGACAGGCTGTGGGATCTCCTCAGGACGGGAGGCGGGAGCCCTAACTATTGAGACAAGGGTGCAGGGTCTTTTACAGTGACAGGGGAATAGATGGAATGACCCCTGGAGTGTCCTGGTGGCCAGGGAACAGGGATGGTGAATGGCCAAAGAATGTGGAGCAGTTGGGTCCCAAATGCCCAGTGGCTGGGCTCATTCAGCCACAGCCTTGCCAAGTTTGCAAGAGGCAAACAGCCATTTCCAAGTTCCTCCTGCCCCCACCCCCGGCTCCCTCTCAAAGCCGCTCCCCTGTCCACTCTGCCCTGAGCTTTCCCTATGTCTCACCGGCCCTTGGCTCTGCTCCGTGCCTAATCAAACAGCCCCAAATGCCGAAAACGCAGTGTTTATTTTATTTTATTTTTTTACACACTTGCATAACTCCCTGACAAGCCACGCCAGGCGTTGGGCTTTTTGTTTGGTTTTATTTTGTTGCATTTAGGGGAAAAAAGAGAGAGAAGAGAAGGAATCACACAAACCATCCAGCCCTAGAAGATGTCTTAGGCCAGGCCGTGGGCTCGGGTTTCCTGCCTGAGGAAAAGTCTGCGGGAGTTGGGGGGCCTCACTACTAGGCTCAGGAATGAGTGAGAAAGGGAAGAAAGCCACCTGGGTCAGGGAAGATAATGAATTAGAACCATGTGACGAAAATAAAGAGCATTTCTTGTGCACCTAATATATGCCAAGCCCTGTGCCTTGCATATATATTCTGTTGCCTAATTTTGCAGCCATTTGCCTTTCCTTTTTTTTTTTTCTTTTTCTCTTATAAATGTGAGTTCTGAGCCTCAGAAACATCAAGTAATTTGCCCAGAGACATATGACCTGTAGGTGGCCAGCCCGGTTGCCATTACGCTACATGACTTGTGATTTTCCCCGAGGGAGCCAGGTTGTCCTGAATTTGCATATGTTGTCCATTCTTCCAAGAAATGCTTTTTTTTCTCTCTGACCCTTTCTCTTGTTGTCTTTCAAAATGCCCTCATGAAGTTTTACCCAGCCACCTTGCACGTCAGGCTCTGGACCTTGTGTAGACCTATACATCACTCATCACTGGCCTGTGATTGTCTCTCCCACTGCACTGTGAGCCTCTTATGGGCAAAACCTGTGTCTGATTCATCCTGAGGACCCCAGCACCATGGACATACCTAACTGATGTTTGGTGAACTGAACCTCCGGACAGCTAGGATTGTGCCTTTTGTAGATCCTGCCAGCTGATTCAGATGACATCTCAGGTCATTATCATTCCTTACCCAAACCAAGATCACCCTTCTCATTAGAAGACCAAAGGTCAGCGGATCCAGGCCTGGGCTGTAGCTCCTAGAGATCAGCAAAGTTCCTTATAGTTTACGTCATCCTTTACCAGGTGAGAACTGTTCTCCCAGCTGGCTTGTCACCTTACCAGTATACCTTCAGCTACAAGTAACAGAAGACCAGCTCAAAAAAGCTTAGACAGCAGGGTGGTTTATTATCTCATCTATCAAGATGGGCAGAGGTAGGAATGATCCAGCAGCTCAGCAACCACATCGAGAATCAGATTCTTTCCTATATTCTCATTCTATCATCCTCAGCATCACAGCTACTGCCCTCCTGCTCACAAGATGGCTGCAAGAGCTCCAGGCACCACATCTTTCCCCACTAAGTCCAGCAACAAGTCCAGCAGTCTGTTTTTAAAGAGTTAACTGGCATTTTAAAATGCTTAAAATGGTATATTCTGTGTTACATATATTGACCACAATTTTCTTTAATTAAGCTAACCGGATCACATGTCCGCCAGTGAACCAATTGCAGACAAGAATGATGATGCTATCAGCTTAGACCAATCAGGATTATGTGGGGAAGAGTGTTCATGGACAAAAGCAGAACTCTGTTGCACTGAAGAAGGGACAATGGGCTTCTGGGCAGGCAACCAACAGTGACCGTGGCCATCCGTGTTACACACACACACAAAACTGACTTTGTTAATATCAATTTATCACAGACTCCCCCACAAACCTTAGTCTCCCCGACTCTGTTAATCTCTGCGATCTTGTTATTCTCTCTTTCATGGGGGCAATATAGGATAATGGTTAATCGCATTAGCGATTAGCTCGGTTAGCCCTGAGTTCAAAGCCCATTTCTACCACCAACTAGCTCAACGTCCTTGGCGCAAGTCACTTCGCCTCCCTGAGGCTCAGTCCCCTCACCTGTAAAATGGGTATAAGGACAGTATCTACACTACCCTTCTTGTGGGGCTAATATAAAGTGATGGATTTATTTTATTTTATTTTTAACATTTATTCATTTTTGAGAGACAGAGTGTGAGCGGGGAGAGGGGCAGAGAGAGAGGGAGACACAGAACTCGAAGGAGGCTCCAGGCTCTGAGCAATCAGCACAGAGCCCGTCGTGGGGCTCGAACTCCCGAGTCCTGAGATCATGACCTGAGCTGAAGTCAGATGCTCAACCGACTGAGCCACCCAGGCGCCCCAAAAGTGATGGATTTAAAGAGCTTAGCACAGTGATAGGAATTATACTTAGTACGCGCTGGCTCTTGTAATTAGCTATGAGTTTGTCCTCTAGTGCATTAAATATTAACTGAGTGTGACTGTATCCCAGGCACCAGGCTGGTGATGGAGGGTGGAGACACGAACGTCACACTGTCTGTCTTCCCGAGGGGCTCCGGGACTAGTGGGACAGACCGATTTATAAGACAAGGAAGACTGGGAAAAGTGATTAGCACAAAATAAGGGGTGATCACCACTCCTGGAGGGAGTCAGAGAAGCTTCTCCAGAGAAGCTTGAAAGACTTGTTGGCATTTTCTAGGCACATGAGATGGAAAAGGTGTTCCGGGCAGAGGGCGCGGTGCGTGTGGGGGTCCAGAGGCCTGATGCACGGTGGCGCCCTTGGAGACCTAAGGAGTTCTGCTGTGCGGAGATTTAGGACGAGAGCGAGGTGGCGGGAGGGCGGTAGACGATAATTTTCCGAGGGGGGCTTGGGTACCAGGCTAAAGAGCAGGGACTTTACCTTGAGAGCAGTGGGCCACCCCCAGCATTGACGAGGTGGGTGAGAGGCAGGTTGGGGGAGACATGGCAGGGGGTGAGGAGCCCCCGCGAGAGAGGATAAGGGGGTCATCCCAAAGAGCACAGCTCTGTTTTTCCCCTTCCCCCCTCCACATCCCTTCCAGAGGGCCGGCTGTGCCCGGGACACCAGAAGCACAGCCTCCCAGGTTCTCCATCTTGTCGTAACGGAGACGGGGTTCCCCTAACGCACACCTGGGACACGCAGCTCTCACCCTGCGGGGTCCGGAAAACCATTGGCTCTCCCTCACGAGGAGTGAGGAGCCAGCCTGTGCCAGCGGCCTCCTCTCCCCCTGACCCTCCCTTCATGGCCCTCCCTCCACCATCCTTCGAATGCCCCCAATCCTTTCGATTCCTGCTGCTCTCCTTCCCCACCCCTCCTCACCCACGTTACCTGCCACAGGCCCCGTGGTGCCTTCTTTGCTCCCACAGGACTTTGACAACGGTCTCAAGGTCCTCTTCTCCACAGCAGCCTCAAGCATCACCCTGGGGACCTTCTCCACGCCAGCGCCACTGTCACCTCCTGGACCTCCCAGACGGTGCTGATATTCTCGTCCACTTCACTGCAGGCTCCTGCTCACGTGGCCGTGCCCTCTTGGCCCCCAAACTGTTCCATCCCTGACATCACAGGCTCTAAGACCCACCTCCCAGAGCCCCCAGGCCCCCCACCATAACCTCCTTCTGCTCCAGACCCCTTGCTCCCTTCCTCCTAACTCAGGTTCTTGACATATTGACGACTCAGTGATGATTTCGGTGCTGGCCTTCCCCGGGCCAACCCTCTGCCTCTTCCTGCTGAGCTCCGCAGGGCAATCCCCCAGCTACCTGGGACGGGGGCCGCTGCAAATCCACAGGCTCAACTGGGCCCTCGGCCACCAGCGTTGACCCCTCAAGCCACCCGGGCCCCACCCTCGTCAAGACAGCTGAGACAGCCAGGGGACGCCTTCAATTTCCTTCTGCTAACACTAAACTCGTGATCCCTACCCAGAACCTCTTTCTCCCCAGATGCCCCCTTCTTGGTAAACAGCAGTGAACCTGATAAACAGGAAACTGGGAGTTGTTTTCATTCTCACCCCTCTCCCCTCCCACATCCACTCCATCTGCAAATCCTGTCGGGTCTACCTCCAGACCCGGCCCAAATCCACGGACTCCTCACCTACTGCTGCTGCTTACCTGGCCGATTGTGAGCGTCCCCTACTATCCCCCCTGCTTCCGCTCTATCCCCCCACCGGCACAGGCTTCGCACGGTAGCCGGAGAAAAACCTGAAAAATTATAAGGCAGATCCCATCACTCACTACCCTGTTTAAACCTCCCAGTGATTTTCCATTGTACTTGGAATCAAATCCAAACACCATCCCTTATAAGGCCGCATCCCTCTGGCTTCAGCTGTCTGCTCTCTCAGCCTCTGCCTCGCTGGGCTTCTTCGACCACTGCAAACCCTTCCTCGCCTCAGGGCCTTTGCACAGTCCTTCAGATGGACAGCTGCCTTGCTTCCTTCCACTCTCAGCTTCCCACCCCTGTGTCAGAAGGGCCACCCTGACCTCTCTGTCTCAGTAGCTCCCCCATCACCCCTCACCACGGCCTCCTTTCTGTTGGACGTTGTGTTTGCTCATCATTTCCCTGTTTGCTCCCCTTCCAGCCGCCACTTCCCGGTGCCTGTGTGCGAAAGAGCCCTTCTCTCTTTCACAGCCCTCTCATGCCCTGCAAGGTCCATTGCCAAGGTCACGGACAACCTCCAAATCGTCCTATTCTGCAACTCCTTTGTCTTCCTCCTTCTCTCGCTCTCTGCAACTCTTGACGCCCCCTCCTTCTTGGAATGCTTCCCTCCACCCTCCTGGTCCCAGTTCCTTGTCCTTCTGCCTACTCTCCTCCAAGCCCTAACTGTAGGCAGGCCCAAGGTTATTGCTGGCTCTCTGCCCTTCCCTTCAACCATGAACTAATCATACAGATAAAAAACACAATATCCAATAGTAAGGAAAGTAAATGTGATGGTTAATTTTACATGTCAACTTGGCCAGGCCATGGTACAAACATTACTCTAGGTGTTTTTACATGGGATTAACATTTAAGCCAGTGGAGTCTGAGGAAAGCAGATCACCCTTCATGGTGTGGGTGGGCCACATCCAATCAGTTGAAGGCCTTAATAGAACCAAGACTGACATCCACTGAGCAAGAAAGAATCCTGCCAACAGTCAGCCTTGGCACTCAAACTGCAACACCAACTCTTCCCCAGGTCGCCAGCCTCCTGGCTTACCCTGCAGATTTTGGACTTGCTAAGCCTCCACAATTGTGTGAGACAATTCCTTAAAATACACACGCACGCGTGCACACACACACATTATCGGTTCTGTTCCTCTGGAGAACTCTAATACACTAAGTGATAACTTAAAGTTAGCCAAAACAATCTGAAACTCTTTTCCTTTTTTTTTAAGTTTATTTATTTGTGAGAGAGAGAGAGAGAAAGAGCATGCACGTGCCCGAGTAGGCAGAGAGAGGGGGGAGAGAGAGAATCCCAAGCAGGCTTTGCACTGTGGGCGTGTGGGGGCCAACGTGGGGCTCGAGTTCATGAACCCGTGAGATCATGACCTGAGCCGAAATCAAGAACAGGATGCTTAACTGTGCCATCCAGCGCCCCCCGCCGCCCGGCCCCAAACTCCTTTCCTTAATAAGATTATTCTCACAGATCCAAGTCTGTTGGGCCTGAGAGTCTGGATATCTAGGCGTCAGTCCCAAGTCTGCCACAGGCTGGATGGATGATCTCATCTAAGCTCCAGTCGTGCTCATATCAATAAAAAAAGCACCTTCAGTCACCTGACCGCTCGAGGTAAAACCTGAGAGATTCGGTTGGCAGCTTTCCTCCGATCCCCAGGTCTGGTCCACTAGCAAGTTGTCTCCCTTCCACCTCCAGAGGGTCTCCTGGCTCCAAACACTGGCTTCCATCGGCTCTGCTGTCATCCTGGTCCCCGCAACACCGGCACCTGCCTGCCGGAGCTGTCTGCCCCGTTCCCTCCTGCTTTACAGTCCATGGCAGCCAGAGCGAGTTTTAAAATCGCTCTGATTTCTAAAAAACATAAATCCTACCGTAGTGCTTGTATTAGTTTCCTGTGGCCGCCGTAACAAATCACCCCAAACTCAGTGGCTTAAGACACCCAAATGTATCATCTTACAGTTCTAGAAGTCAGAAGTCTGAGATGGGTTGCTGGGGCTGCGTGCCTTTTCCACCTTCCAGAGGCTGCCCACACCCTTAGCTCATGCCCCCTCCTTGGATCACTTTGACCTTTGCTCCTCTGACTCTGACCCTCCCCACGTCTTTTTAACAAGGATGCCGTGATTAGACGAGCCCACCTGGATGACCCAGGATAATGTCCCCATCTCAAGATCCTTAACATAGGCACAGGTTTTGGGGATTCAGATACAGACATCTTTGGGGGGTGTCTAGCTCAGCTCTTTAATCCTCCCAATGGGTCCCCACTGCACTTAGAATTAAAAGCAAACATTTCCCCTGCTTTACAACACCCGCCCCCCCTCCCTGGGAGCCGGCCCGTATTCACCTACTCTGCCCATGGAGGCAATGTTGGTGTCCCCTGCATGCACCAAACACAGTCCTGCCATAAAGCCTTTCTCTTGCTTTCCTTTCTGACTCCAAAGTTCTTCGGCTCCGTCTTGTCTTTTAGGCCTCAGCCCTCCTCAGAGAGGCTTTCTCTGATCCAAAGTGCCTCCCATGGGCCATTTGAAATTGTTTTCTTCGTTGGACTTAATCTGTGCCTGATGTTTTCTTGCTGATTATTTATTTGTTGGTTGTTCATCTCCCCCATTAGAACGCAGATGTCTTCAAAGCTAGGACCCTGTCGCTCCAGTATGCCGGCAGTGGAACTCAAGTAGTATTTGTTGGATACATCAGTGAGCCTTGGCTTCCTCATTTTTCTTTTCTTCTTCTTCTTCTTCTTCTTCTTCTTCTTCTTCTTCTTCTTAATGTTTATTTTTGAGAAAGACAGAGTGTGAACAGGGGAGGGGCAGAAGAGAGGAAGACACAGAATCCCAAGCAGGCTCCAGGCTCTGAGCTGTCAGCACAGAGCCCGACGCGGGGCTTGAACCCACAAACTGTGAGATCATGACCTGAGCCGAAGTTGGATGCTCAATCGACTGAGCCACCAAGGTGCCCCTCCTCATCTTCCCAATAATCTTACTTTCTGTCTTATCAGCTTCTTTTGAGGAGTAAATGAGGTAATGATAGCTACCACTTTTTGTTGCCAATAATGAGTCAAGCAATGCACTAGGAACTTTACGTTTAACATAGAATGTTCATGTCTTACGGGCACCTGGGTGCCCCTTAGGGTGCCCCTAAGACAATGTTCATGTCTTAGGAGCCTGCTTCGGATGCTGTGTCTCCCTCTCGCTCTCTGCCCCTCCCCCACTCATGCTCTGTCTCTCAAAAATAAATAAACGTTAAAAAAAAAAAGAATGTTCACGTCTTAGTTCAAGGTCATCAGTGACAAGAGAAAGAAAGAAAGAAAGAAAGAAAGAAAGAAAGAAAGAAAGAAAGAAAGAAAAGAAGCCCTCTCAAGCCAGCTCAAGGAAAAGGGGGTTTATTGGAAGGCTGTAACCCATGATCTTCAAGCATCCAAAGAGAAGAAACAAAAACGAGAGACGGGCTGCTTCCTGAGGACCCAGAGGTGATAGCTGTCACCCTCCATCCCTCCCACTATGAGGCTGCCTGCTCCTTCATCACCACTTCTGTCTGCACTCACTGGGCCTTCTCTCTGAAGACCAGCTTCTTCTGCGTAGACATGGCCACCCATGGCTCATCACGGCCTCAACTCTCTACTACCCTACGGCATAGCTGCCCAGGATGAATTTCTGTCTCCCGGGGTCCCCAGCCTCTTCCAGAAAAAGAGCATCCAATTGCCCTGAATAGAGTCCACGGTACAATCACCTGTAGGCGGGATGTGGAGATCATGAGGCACATGTGGCTGCCTGGGCACGTGCCTTCAGGAGGGGTTGTGGATGGGGGCCGATTCCAAAGAAAGGAGCGTGACCAGGTAGTGACCCCCCAAACACATCTGCTATAATGCAGAGCACTTGGCACAGCCCGGCACATAGTGTGTCCTCATCAAACATTCTCCCCTTCCCACCTCCCTTCCGTTTTACTGGCCCATAGTTCTCTGGCTTCCCAATACCTCTGTCTCCAGCGTGGCTCTCTTATCTTTACACCTGTCAATACTACAGGCTGCCCTCCATGTCTTCAAATTCAGCTCAGAAAAAGCCAGATTCTTCTTCCCCCCCAAATTGGCTCGTGTCCCTAGTTCTCCTGGCTCTGCCCCAGCCCAGCTCCAAACCCTGCATCTCCCTTCACCCATCCGAGAGCCTCGGACAGAGTGTCTGCTTTCCTGTCCCCACCCAGCCTGCATGGTTGTCTCCTCCTGACCCCTGCCCGGTCCCCATCCCCAGAGAATGAGTGTGCACATGCACGTGGGGCAGAGTGGTGAAGCCCCACGCTTTGGAGCCAGACAAACCCAGGTCCAAATGCCAGCGCTGCTCATTTTGTCTCTTGAACTTGACAAGTTCGGTCTCCTTGTGAGTGAAATAATAATAGTATGACATAGGGGCGCCTGGGTGGCTCGGTCGGTTGGGCGTCTGACTTCGGCTCAGGTCACAATCTCACTGTTCGTGAGTTCGAGCCCCACGTCGGGCTCTGTGCTGACAGCTCGGAGCCTGGAGCCTGCTTCGGGTTCTGTGTCTCCCTCTCTCTCTGTTCCCCCCTGCTTGCGCTCTGTCTCTCAAAAATAAATGAAGATTAGGGGCGCCTGGGTGGCGCAGTCGGTTAGGCGTCCTACTTCAGCCAGGTCACGATCTCGCAGTCCGTGAGTTCGAGCCCCGCGTCAGGCTCTGGGCTGATGGCTCAGAGCCTGGAGCCTGTTTCCGATTCTGTGTCTCCCTCTCTCTCTGCCCCTCCCCCGTTCATGCTCTGTCTCTCTGTCTCCCTCTGTCCCAAAAATAAATAAACGTTGAAAAAAAAATTAAAAAATAAATGAAGATAAAAAAAACATTTAAAATAATATAATAATATAATAATAATAATATAATAATTATTATTATAGTTCCTGCCTTACAGCGTCCTTGTGAGAACTGATGTCGTTCATGTGAAGCAGGCCTATGTATATTTTCTCAGCGACTGATTAGTTTCCCAGCAGCGTGCCAGGAAAACAAAGATAAGTGAGAAATAGTCCCTTTAAGAAACCTGAAGTTTCCTGACAGGTCTGCGTCACTCACTTGCAATAGCTTTTTGACTTCCTGCCTGGCAAGGCCCTCCTGGCAATACATGAACCATTAATTATAGTATATAGCTTTAATTATATATAACTAGCTCCCAGTTATGAGAGCAATTATAATGATTTAGAAAACATACAGGAGGATTAGAATGACCCTTAATCCCCCCTTTGCGGTAGAATCCACTCCTTCCAGGTACGCTGTTTTGCAACCATTCTATCGCTCGTCGTGTGCAGCGTGTATCAATGATCATTTTACAAGCATTGGGCTATGTCACGAAGGGGCTTTGAAGGGCCCCTGTAAGCAGCTTCTGTAGGTGAAGTGGCGAATGTAACAACACATATTTGCCCCCTTTGGTTGTCGGGACGCGTGGGCGGGCTTCTCCCCCACCACCAGTAATGCCCAACGGGTAGCAGGCCTTCACAGTCTCTGCCACTTGAGGCCTGGCGTTTTATGCCTGCGGTTCGTTTCGTGCTCAGGCCAATGCTGTGAGCGGATATCATTATCCTCATCTTACAGGATGAGGAAATAGGCCTTGACCATTCGGGCAGCTCCCCTGCGGTGCCGCGGCCACGAATGACACACTCCGGGTTTGGATCCACATCCGTGTGAACCACCGCCAGGCTCAGTCGTGTCAGTCAGTGTCACAGGCACGACTCCTTTTTGCATGGCTGGTGTGAGTCCTCTCCAGGCCCTTCGTCCATATTGCCGATGTGCTTACCAGAACCCGGACGGTGCCGGGCACGCGGTAGAGGCCTAAGAGGTACTGAATTGACACGTGAAAAGGGGGACAGTGTTTGTCTTTCTCATTATGGCTTCACTACACTGGGTATTCTCTTTAAAGGAAAAAAGGGGCGCCTGGGTGGCTCCGTCGGTTAAGCGTCCGACTTCGGCTCAGGTCACGATCTCATGGTCCGTGAGTTCGAGCCCCGCGTCAGGCTCTGTGCTGGCAGCTCAGAGCCTGGAGCCTGCTTTCGATTCTGTGTCTCCCTCTCTCTCTCTGCCCCTCCCCCGCTCACTCGCTGTCTCTTTCTCTCTCAAAAATAAACATTAAAAAAAAATTTTTTTAACAAAATAAAGAAAAAATGCTTTGCTAATTTGACAGGCAGAAATGTTATCATTGCTTTCACTTGCCTTTCTTCGATGCTTGAGAAGACATTTTACAAATGTCTATGATTTCTCTCCTCTGAATTTTGTATCCGTATCGTTCGCCCGTTAATCTACCGGGGACTTTGTGGGGCTGTTTTCCCCCTTAAGCTGTATAAGATTGTCATATGGTCAGAATATTAGTTATCTGCTTATCATGTTCATTGCAACTGTATTCGTCAGCCTCTCATGGGCCCTTCGCCTCAGATTACATTATTTTGTCTCCCAGGGCTCCTGAGCAGGCATCCATTCGCTTGGTTAGACCATCAGGTTCAAAAAGCAGGCAGCACGTTCACCTCAGACCTTTCCCGTATCTCTCAAATCCTTGTCAGGAGCCTGAGCACAAAGCAGATTTCTAATAAATCGTTCTTCTGGGTCACATGACGTTTCGTGTGCTTTGTGGACACTCTCCCTCCTTTTGATCAAAGGCTCCCCCACAGGGAAGGGATTACCATTTCCATTTTGCTGACGGGGCACAGAGAGGCTGAGCGACCCACCTGTGGGCAGCACTGATTGTCGGCGGCCAAGCCTGGATCCGAATTCATACCGCCTGACCCTCTGTCCGTGCTCCCTCTGTCACTTGGAGATGCTGGGGAAAGCCCAAATCAACAACGCGCAGCTGGCGTAGGCCCCCAACCCCTTCTTCTTGCAAGCTGGACTCACGGGCTCCGGCTGAGCTGTGGTTTTGCCCACTGTCCGTGACCGTGTGTGTGTGTGTGTGTGTGTGTGTGTGTTGCATGAGATGAGTGGAGGGAATGAAATAAAGAAGAGAACGGGGCTGAGAACAGATTGTGGAAGGCCCCGAATGCCAAACCAGAGTCAGGCTTTATGGAGTGAAGGATGCTCAGATTGACCACACACATCCTCGCCCCTCCCAGAAAACAAGACCCAGCCCCGCCCAGACCACAGGGCCCACAGTAGGGAAGCCCGAGACCTTGGGGGCACGTGAAGTGGCACGGCTAGAAGGAACTTAGGAAGCACGTGGCATGGCCATCGGCGTCCCTCCACCTCACAGAGAGGGAGCCAGGCCCAGCAAGGGGAGGTGCCTTGCCCAAGGTCACACCGCAATTTAGAGACTGGAAGCCAGGTGTCCCCACTCCTCGCTGAAGCCCCCATCTCCTAATCCCCCAGCCGCTCCAAGCAAAACCAGGGACGCAGACATTTCATTTACTCAGTTCTTATGTGTGAAGCGTCTGCTGTATACCAACTTCTCAGCTAAGACCAAACAAAACTAGAAATAAAATGGCAACACGACAGTCTTCATCTCTGCCCGTGAGGGCAGCCCAGAGGAGGAGAGGGACAAGGAAGGTAGCTATTACAATTCAGAGGGGTGGTGCTTCCTTTGGGATGAATTGGAGGTAGTGGGACCACTGAGCAGAGGTGGACAAGCCATAAAGATTCCTGAAGACAGTGACTCTCAAGCTGGCACCAGAGAGAGAGCGCACGCTGGTTAGGCCAAGAGTGGGGAGGAGAGGTCTCTCTCTATTTTTAGTGTTTTATTTACTTTCGAGAGAGAGAGAGCATAAGAGGAGGAGGGGCAGAGAAAGAGGGAGACAGAGAATCCGAAGCGGGCTCTGCACGGACAGCAGCGAGCCCGAGCGGGGCTCGAACCCACGAACCGGGAGATCATGAGCTGAGCCGAAGCCAGACGCCTACACGACTGGGCTACCTACCCAGGTGCCCCAGGAAAGGTCTATGAGGGCAAGAGCACATGGGAAGTCCTGGAGGCTGAAGGTAGATTATCATCAGAGACCCAGGAAGTAGGAGATGGCCGAGTTCACACTGTGAAGTCGGAGTGACAAGAGATGATGCTACGTGAGCAGGGCTGGTGGGGGCTGCCTGAGTCTGGGTGCACAAAGGCTGTGCCTGCCCCTCCTCCGGCCAGCCTGCCCCAGACAGGAGTGACCCAGAGTGGCCACGGAGCCTGTTAGGTTCAGGCGCCGCGGCCCCTGGACTCTGGGGAGGCCCCTCACCCATCCTTTAGAACGAACCCTCCGTTCCGTTCGGTCTAGCCTCCAATGCAGTTCAGGGCCTGGGCGAGCTCGGGTTTGGGGAAAAAGCGTATCGGGGCAGGGTGCATGGGGCAGGTGCAGGGGCAGGAGCTCCTCCCAGGAGCATGAATCTGTCTGAGGACCTGCATACGTGTGGCCGCCTGCTATGTGCAACATGAACCTGCGTCCCTGGGGATGGGAGCCCGTGTCCGTGTGTGCATCCATGCACGTTTGCACACGCGAACACGTGTGTGTGTTTGTATGTGTGGGAATCAACGGTCATAGACACGTGCTTGCACCCGTGTGTGTGCTTGTGTGACCGTGTGTACTTGCGTGTGTATGTGTTCTCACTTAACTCTAGATCTGATGCGCCCCTCTTTTTCTGGGAGTGGGGAGGAGGGTGAGCATTTGCCAACCCCGGCCCAAGCATTACTCTGCACCCCCGGTGTCCACCCCCGGCTGCCTGCTCTCTGATACACTCCTACCCGGTGGCACCAGGCCAAAAGCTGACTTCTTCTGCCTTCTTCGTGCAGCCTTCCCAGGACCCTGTTTTGTCTGTGAAGAGTTGAACGCCTGGGGCCAGGTGGGCCAGGGTCCCCGAGGCAGAGAAGCAACTCACGGCCACATGCACACGCGTGCCTACCCAACACGCCCACACGGGCAGACATGTGTACACGCGCGTGCACACCATGTATGAGGACAAAGATGCACACACATTCACACTCTTTGGGCGCTGGTTCAAGAGACGGAAAGAACCGACCAGGTTGCGGTGTGCCCCAAGCGGCCCGGGTGCCCTGTCCTTGTCCTGCGTCCTACATCCCACGTCCAGTCCATAGTCAGTGGGTGCCCAGGTCACATGAAGCTGGGGTTGGTGCATGCCCAGGTTTCTGGAAGCCCTCATGGGCATGCTGAGACACAAGAACGTGTAAGGACTTCTGTGCGTGTCTATGAGACTGTGGGGGACAATGTACCCCTTCACAGGACACTCTCATGCCAGGGCACCTACCCACACAGAAGAGCTGTGGTCCTCTGGGCCTGTTTAACAGTGAAGGGGACAGAGCAAGGGCTTTATAGCCAGACAGGCCCAGCTCTGCTGTTTTTTTTTTTTTTTAAAGTTTATTTATTCATTTTGAGAGAGAGGGCATGAGCAGGGGAGGGCAGAGAGAGAGAATACCAAGCAGGCTCTGCACTGTCAGCGTGGAGCCCCACACAGGGCTCAAACCACAAGATCACGACCTGAGCCAAAACCAAGAGTCGGACGCTCAACCGACTAAGCCACCCAGGTGCCCCCCCGCCCCCCGAGCTCTGCTATTCACTTGGCTGTGTGACCTTGAGAGAGTCACCTAACCTCTCTGAGCTTCAGGTGAAGATAATAACGGCACCTACCTCACAGAGTTATGAGAGCATGACGGGTACAAATTCCTTTGTTCAACACGTATTTACATGCCAGTCACTGTGCTTTAGGCACTGCGCTTACAACACTGACCAAAACGGAGAAAAATCTCAGCCGTCCTGGAGCTACATTCTGGTAAGTGCATACTAACATGCGCATTGTCCTGAAGCAATGCCTGGCGCACAGTAGGTACTCAGCAAACGTTTACTTGTTACCCTTTCCTCCCATCTGGTATCATTTCCCCGGCAAGGAGCCCCTCTCACTCCCCCTCCTCCCTCAGCAGTTCTTGACTCCAGCCCAGATTCCTGCAGAAGCCTTCTTCAAGGGCAGGAATGGGGTGGGTAGAGCTGTGAACCCTTCAGGAGTGCAACAGTGAAAAGCACAGCAGTAGCCAGTGCTGCCCTTGGCCTTGGGGCAGGGAGGGGAAGAAGGGCTTCTGTCCTGACTGCCCTCCTTGCGCCTGCAAGGAGAGGTCCCCATCGGGGGTCACTAGGCAGCTCCAAACATCACCAGCACCACCTGCCACCCAGCAAGCACCCCTCCTTTCCCAATGGCGTATGGCTCCTTAGGATTCCGGGGACCGACAGGAGAACCGTAAGAGCCAGAAGAGTCTCCTTGAGGGACACGCTGCCCCTGCTCATCCAGGCAGGATGCTCTCCGACCGAGGTGGACGCCCACATGGGGGTGCTTGCCAAAGGATGGGATTCCCGAGGGTACAGCCTGCCCTGGACTGGAGACAGGTCTCGCTTCAGGATTGAGTCAACGAGCTTTTACTGAGCACCTACTCAGGGCCAGGTGCTTTGGTGACCCAGAGGGTCCTCGCTTGCAGGGAAGTAAACCAAAGCTCGGAGGGGTGAAATGCTTTGCCCCAGATCACAGAGCAAGTCGATGGCAGAGAGGATCTGAACTTGAGTCTGTTCTGACTCTCAGAACAGAAGGAGGAGGCCCTGGTTTGCCTCAGAGCCCAGAGTGTGAGCAGGGAGGGGAGGGGCACCAGGGCACTGGCGGGGGCTGGGGGGGGGGGGTAGTCTCTGGCAGCGGGGCTCACACGTGTGCCGAGTTCTGCTGGGGAAGGGGCTGCTCTGGGCTCACCGAGATCTAACGAAGAAAATCCTCCCACCTGCTTTGGCGATCTGGGCTGGGGGAGCAGGGGCTGTGACTCACAGACAGGAGGGTGAGCTTGGGGGGAGCGGAGGGAGGAAGGGTGGGCCCTGGGGGCCTCAGCTCCTTGCTCTCCGGTTCTCAGAGCTCCTCAGTCCCACAGCAGCCCAGCACTGTGCCCGCCCTCTTAGGGGTTCAGAGAGTCTGCCTGGAGTGCCCCAGGCAGGAGCTATCTGATTTGGTCTGACCGAGCCATGATGGAAGCCACCTGTGGTTGGCGGGAATGCGGAGGGGGGTGGAAACTCTTATTTCCAAGTTCATGGCTCAGATCTGGGAACTAGTGTTGGTGGACAGGAGGTGCCAACCCATGGACTCTTTGGGCAGGGGAATCATCACCTTGACCCTTCACCCTCCTGATTCGCCCCTCCTCCCACAGAGATTCCCTTTCACCTGGAGCTTCTGGAGAGTTCTCCTGGGGTGTGTGTGACTGGGGTGAGGCCTGCCACTCCGGGTGTTTATCATCTCCCACCCTACCCACCCCGGGCCCCCAGAGTCAGGGGGGCTGGTCCCCCTGTCGTAATGTCCCCAGCCTGCCCAAGAAGCAGGAGAGCGGTTGACTCCCTCCCTCAGCCCAGTAACCGCCCCCCTCATCTAATCCCCAGCTCCTCCCACCCCCCCAAACCTCCCAACTGGGTAGGAATGTGTGAATGGGCTGAGAGGAGAGTGTGAGTGTGCACTATGGTGTGGGTGAGTGTGTAGGTAAGTGCGGGTGTGTTAAGGAGCGTGGATGTGGGAGGTTTCACTTCTGAGTACAGGTCCACTCGTTCACGTGCGTGTGTATGCGTTGGGGAGAGTCTGGGCTGCCGAGCGCGTGAGTATGCACAGCTGTGCTCCTCTGGGGTTCTGGGATCACGGAACCCCAGTGTTCCCAGGGACCCTAGAAACCTTTCAGTCCCACCCTGTGCCCTTGCATTTAGTGGAGGAGCCAATATGCATGTGGGGTGCATGTACGCAGAAGATAGAACGAGGAACAGTTACAATAACCAGGGTTCTCTTCTAAGAGCAGCAGCTGGCCTGCTAGGCACCAGGCCAGGTGCTTGCACACAAGATTTTAAACAGCACAATAGTCCCATGAGGTAAAGAAGGTGATGACCACATCAAAAAAAAAAAACTTCTTTCTTATTTATTTTGAGAGAGAGAGAGAGCGAGCGAGCAGGGGAGGGGCAGGGAGACAGGGAGAGAATCCCAAGCAGGCTCCACACTGTCAGCACAGAGCCCGATTCAGGGCTCAATCTCATGAACCATGAGATCATGACCTGAGCCCAAACCAAGAGTCAGACACTTAACCAACTGAGCCACCCAGGTACCCGGGTGACGACCCCCCTTTAAAAAAATTTTTTTTAAGTTTATTCATTATTGAGAGACAGAGGGAGACAGAGCATGAGTGGGGGAGGGACAGAGAGAGAGGGAGACACAGAATCCGAGGCAGGCTCCAGGCTCCGAGCTGTCAGCACAGAGCCCGACGCGGGGCTCGAACTCAAGAGCTGTGAGATCGCGACCTGAGCCGAAGTCGGATGCTTAACTGTCTGAGCCACCCAGGCACCCAGGTGACAACCCCCATTTTATAAACCGGGGAACTGAGAGGCTCAGAGGGCTAGAGCAAGGTCACAGGACTCAGAGGGTCAGCGTCCAGGCTGGAGCCTAAGGCTTGATCCCGGCCACCCTCTGGCGTGCGAGGCTCACCTGGGACTCGTGAGTATTCAGATGGTGGAGGACCTGGGGGGGCGGTGCGTGCGAGGCCCCAAGAGGGGACAAGTGCCCAAGATGTGTAGGCGTGAGGCTGTGCACGCTGGGCGGTGTGTGTCGACTTGTGCACATCTGCGGAAGCTGGGGCTCAAGGGTGGTGTGCGTACCCACGTGAGGTGGGGTGGAAGTGAAGGAGACCTGAGAGTGGACAGAGCAAGGGAGCGGACCCTGAAGGTCTAGGGTGGGGGGGAGGGGGAGGCGGCTGGGGAGGGGGGTGCTAATGCATGTGCTTTTGAGTGAGGGTGTGTGAAGCGTGAGTTTTCCTTTCTTCTCTCTCTTCTCTGACTTCAACCAGGAACAGATGTCTGAGAGGCTAACGAATTGGAAACATCTGAAACAACTGTCCGAGCCGAAGTATAATAAATAGACCTTTCATCGCATTCCCTGCAAGGGGGTTGCTGGGGACGGGCTCCAGGGAGGATCCAGAGGGGCTGGGAATTGCCAGTGGCCTGAGGATGTGTGGGTGGAAGGACAGACAGACTGGCCTCCCCTCTCCCCGGAAGGAATGGCTGCCCCAGAAGGACAGGAAGGCCGACCTGCCCCCAGCTGCCCTCTTAGCAACCACAGGGCTTGGTACTTCTATCTGGGTAGTGGGCTTGGCGTTAGTTCTGGGGTCTGAAACATGGCACCCTAAGGGAGAAGCATTTTGAACTTGGAGACAGGGTAGCAGTTGACCAGACATGGTGCTGAAGGCTATAAGCCAGGACTGAGCAACCCAGCAGACAGATCGATGCCCTCACCACCCACCCCCTCCACACCCCCCCCAACCCCCCGGCCCTGAGCTCCTTGGGCCTGGCTTCTGCACCCTCCGCAATGCACACCAATGCCTCCTCCTGGACTTCAGCTTTCCAAAGGAAGATGCATCCCTGGATATATTAGTTTGAAGGGTCTGGTAAGAAAAGCACAGAGGCTGGGGCTGGTGAGGGAAGGCAGGGGGCCTGGAGGCCAGCATCAAACAGGGGGTATCCTGGCAGGCCTCACCCCAGGCTCACATCTGCCACAGCAGATACACGCTCCTGAGAACTGCCCAGAGGCCTCAACCTGACAGGGGCCAGATGCGGCACCCAACAACTCCAGGGAAGGAGACATGGGCAGAGGCGGGCCCAGTAAGCGGGAGAGTCCGGTCCAGGCCATCGAGAGGCTGGGTGTGGGAAGAGGTCAGACCACAGGCTTAAGGATGGACAAAGGTCCCCTAGAAATTGGGGCTCTGGGGATTTGGGCCAGGTTCTGGGCTAGACTGTGGAATTTATAGCCATGACCTGTTGGGTCTCTGGGCCTCTGCACATGCTGTTCCTTCTGCCTGGAACACCCTTCTTCCCACTCTTCAGCCGGCTTCTCCTACCCACGCTTCGGGTCTCACCTTGAAAGTCCCTGCCCCAGGAGGCCCTTCCCCCAATCCAATACCCAGGTTAGGATCCCCTGCTTTGCGTTCCCTAAAGTCCTGCCTTCACCCACTACAACACTTCTTGCACATTATTGTGACTACTTGATCAAGGATGGCACCCCATTCTGTTCTCTAGCCTCCAAAACTTTGAGCTCATTGAGAGCAGGCACTATGTTCACCTTACTCATTGCTGTATCCCCGGCACCTGTCAGTGTTTAGCATACAGCTGTAAATTTTTTTAATGTTTCTTCAGTTTTTAGAGAGAGACACAGAGACAGAGACAGAGTATGAATGGGGGAGGGCCAGAGAGAGAGGGGACACAGAACTCAAAGCAGGCTCCAGGCTCCACGCTGTCAGCACAGAGCCCAACCCGGGGGCTTGAACTCACCAACCGTGGGATCATGACCTGAGCTGAAGTCAGATGCTTAACCGACTGAGCCACCCAGGCGATCCCAGTTATAAGTTTTTTTTTTTTTAAGTTTATTTATTTATTTTTAGAGAGGAGGGATGGGGGATGGGGGAAGGGGGAAGGGTAGAGAGAGAGGGAGAGAGAGAATCCCAAGCAGGTTCTGTGCTGTCAGTGCAGAGCCCAATGTGTGGCTCAATTTCAAGAACCCTGAGATCATGAACTGAGCAGATATCAAGAGTTGGATGGGACGCCTAACCTAACCTCAGATGGACGCCCAACTGAGCCACCCAGGCTCCCCCGAAGTTGTAAATTTCTTTAAGCTAACATTTACCCGGCACTTACTTTGTGCCAGTTGGTGTGCTGTGAGTTTACAAGCCACAACTCATTCAATCTTAACAATCCTTGAGGAGGATACTATTACCACCTATCTTTTAGAGAAGATAGTCAGTGGCTGCAGGTGGGGCAGCTGGTAAGAGAGGCTGAGTAAATAAATGAATGAGCCCCAGAAGCCACGCCCTGGGTTAGAGGAAGGCTCTAACCCAGGAATGAATGAGTGGAATAAATTAGTGGAGCCAGGGTCACCTAGAGCTCGGGCCTTAGGCCCAATGGAGGCGAGTTTTGTTCTAGCTCATTCTCGAAGTGTTCATTCTGATCTCTTTAGCCCCAGACGGGGCGGGGAGGGTGTCTCCTCCTTCAAATGACCCTCATCCCCTTCCTCTCCCCCACCTCAGAGCCCAGGATCCTGTCCCTCCCTGCTAAGTCCCTGCCCAGACGAGGGGGTCCAAATCAGCTATCCTGCCCAGGTTTCCTGACCTTCCCCGCCTTGTCCCCGCCCCCACATTTTCCCTGTCGGCCAAGGGCATCCGGCATCATAGGGACAGGGGCCTGAGCTTCTTACTTCTCCTCCTTTGTTTAAGCAAACAAGCCAAACGTTCTCAGCTTGGACCGGACAAGGTGTCCTCCCTAATCCAAACCAATGCTTCCCTTTGGCAAGGGCTCCCTGTGAATCCTCCTCCCGACCCTCCCCTCCCCAGAGCCCCATCTCTTTCAAAACCAGCCTCGGGCTCTAGCACCTGAGGCTTTGAGTCACTGGAGGTGGATCCCAAAGGACCAGAACAGTAAGATCCATCTGACCAAAATCGGATGTGGTGAGAGCTCCTTGACCTTGGAGCCAGGACCAAGAGCCGGTCTCCCCCCGGGGTGATATTGCAGCAGCTGGGGAGGGCTGGGGAGAGCCTGCCAGGCATAGGCATTTTCAAGGTCCATACACTTTCAAGGTCCCTTCTAGCGCTGGAGCCAAGGGTTCCTTGCATATAACCCTGCCCTAAGAATGAGGACACGCCTGAGTGTGTCTGCGACAGGCGTTAGCGTGTGCGTCATTGAGTGTGCCTGTTTGTGCATGCCTGAGCACGTGCCCCCAGAAGCGTGTTCGAGTGTGTAAGTGACCCTTAAGTGTCTACCTAGGGTGGCTGTCTGTGTGTGTTCACGTGTTAGTACCTGGCATTGCGTGCGTGTGACTGGAAGTACAGGCAGCTGTGAGTGCCTGTGTGTGCGCGCACGCGCGCGTGTACGGGTACACGTGACTAACCAGGAGTGAGGGTCTCACGTGTGTCTCCATGTGCCCGTGCGGCCGGGACAGGGCGTGTTCGTGTGGATTGGGAAGGGATGAGGGGCTCCAGCAGCTCGACTTTCACACCCTGCCCTGTCGGGGTGGCCTCTGCACTGCCGGGAACCTGGCTCGGACTCAGAGGATTTCAGACCGTTGGAGAAGGCGGCATCCTGGCCCCTTGTAGTCACCCAGACAAACCGCTGGGTGGGGAAGAAACCGGAGCCTTTGGAGGCTCCCGTGGGCCTAACTCAGTTATACGCTCATTACACAGCTTCTCCACTGTGAACCCAACGTGCCCCCATCCTAGCAGCTCTGCAGCCACTGCCCCCCACCCCCCACCCCCATGTCTCCTTCAGGGTATGGGGAGAGGCTGAGGGAGAAAGCGTTGGTTCTGGAAGGGTGTGAGGGGCCCCAGCCCTGCCTTCAGGGAGCCCTAATCAGAGAGATGGTATAAAGATGCCTTTGGCTGGATGTTTCTTCCATGTCCCTAAAGGATACAGATGAAGGCAGTGTGGCCTGGTCTCAGCGCCACCCCCCCGCCCCCAGCTCCATGCTTTAAAGGACTCCCCTCAAAAAGCCTGTTTGTTCCCTGCCTCTCTGGACAGCTCGCGAGGGCTGGGGGCACAGCTCCGAGTCACTCTGGGAAGTGGGAGAGGCCTGACGGCTCTCCCCTCACACGAGATGCACAGTTACTCACACCCCCAAACCTTCACAATTAGACGTGCGGTTTGCAAAACCCAACGCCGGCCTAATGAGAAGCACATTGTCTCCCAGAAGAAGCTGGGAGGAGAGGAGAGGGCAGCTCAGCGCCCTGCCGCCCTGGGGAGGGCCTCCGAGCCCGAGGGAAGGAGGCCAGCCAGGCCCTCTGCCCATCTCCTCCAGCCCCCCACCTCTCCCCTCCTTCTCTTGCAACAGGGTCCCCAGGCCTTCGCCTTCCCTCCTGGGGGGTCATTTGGGAGCCAGATGTGGAGCTCCAGCCTCTGGGAGGGAGGGGGGAGCAGAAGGAGAGAGAGGGAGAATGGCCTTTGGAGTCAAACAGATGTATACACTGGAATTCGGGCTCCACCACTTGCACATGAGCTGTGTGATCCCGGGCATGTTTCCGGACCTTTCTGAGCCTTTGTGCCAACACCTCCATGCCCAGGGGTTGCCCGGGGATTAAAGTAGATCATTAACTCAACAACTGTGAAGCAGTGCCTGACACGGTAGGTGCTGGGCACTTGGAGACTCCGGGGGGGGGGGGGGGGGGGGGGGGGGGGGAATGCAGGGAAGGGGGTCTTTTTTTAGCTAATGTGGGTGGAGGCCAGTCTCGGGTGTTCAGATGCGAGGCCTATGGGAAATCCTGCTCTGCCCCTCAGACTCCCCCAGGGTGGTGCGCAGGTCCCAGCACCTGTACCATAGGGTGTGCAGGACAGAGCGCAGGGCTGGGGCCAGGTGCCAGGCTCGGTCCCTGCTCCACGATTACCAGGTGTGACCGGGGACAAGCCAGTCCCCTCTGGAGGCCGGGATTTCCTCCGCTGTAAAGCAGAGAGGATCACAGTACTACCTACACCAGAGTGGCGACGGGAGAACTAAATTACCGTAAAGGGCTCCTGATGGTGCCTGGCGCTGGGTCAGCCTGCAGAGAAAGTTCTCTCTCTCTCTCTCTTAATCTATTTAAAATTCTCTGCGATTTACTGATCCAATCACTCGATAGACAGGATCTTATTTAACCCTTGAAACACCGTACAAACAACCCGAATGTCCGTCAACTGATGAATGGACAGACAACACGTGGCCCGCCTGGAAACAATAGGACTCAGCAATAAAAAGCCACTACGTGCTGCTACGTCTCCAACATGGGTGAGCCTCAAAACGTGATGCCAAGTGAGAGAAGTCAGACGCCAAATCCCACATATTGTGTGACTCCGTTGATAGGAAATGTCCAGAAAAGGCAAACCCATAGAGACAGAACCCGGGGTGTAGGGTGGGAACAGGGAGTGGCCTCAAACGGGCACAGGGGACATTTGGGGGGTGATGGGAATGCTCTAAAATTGGACAGGGGTGATGAGCACAGCTCTGTATGTTCACTAAAGATCACTGGATTATACACTCCAGGTGAGTGGGTTTTATGAGTGAGGGTTATACCTCAAGAAAGCTATTTAAAAAAAACATACAAGACGAACACTATTAGTCTTTTTGTGCTTAAGAAAATTCATAGGAAATTTCTGGAATTCAATGCCAGGGTTGTTTGCTTCCAAAGCCCAGTATTGCAGTCCTTCAATCTGGGAGACAAAAACCAAACGAACAGGGGCGCCTGGGTAGCTCAGTCGGTTGAGCGTCCGACTTCAGCTCAGGTCATGATCTTGAGGTTTGTGGGTTCGAGCCCTGCATCAGGCTCTGTGCTGACAGCTTGGAGCCTGGAGCCTGCTTTGCATTCTGTCTCTCTCTCTGTCTCTGCCCCTCCCCTGCTCACACTCTGTCTGTCTCTGTCTCTCTCTCTCTCAAAAATTAAAAACGAAAACAAAAAATGAACAAACAACTGGAGGTGGACATCCCGAGTCCAGTTTACTCTTTCCACTCAGTAGCCAAGAACTGACTCACAGAAGTGAGGTGAGGAGCAAGGAGGGGGTACCGAGCCCCCAAAACAGGCCTTCCCCGGGGAGGGGCCTCTGCCCTCGCCTTCCCAAGGCACCGCTGAGTGCCTGCTGCCACGGCCCCCACGCCCTATATACACAGGTAGCATATACCGTGCATTTAAAGCCGTATTTTGAGCGCCTCTTAACTTCCAGGCTTTGCACTCAGTACAGACGTGTTTCTATACTTCACAGTGATGCTACAAAGTAAGAATTATCCTTTCCATTTTGCAGATGAGGAAACTGAGACTCAAGTAGACGAAGGAGCTTGGCCAGTGCTCGCTTCGGCAGCACATATACTAAACAAAGCAAGGCCACACGACTGCATACCAGGTGGGCCTTTTAAAAGAGGTTGAAAGTGCAAAGCCTCCATTTTTGCCGGTTCACCAAGGTGCCCCGGATGAATCGTCGGCCATCTATTTCTCTCTGTCTCTCAGAGTCTCTGTGTCTACCTCCCTCGGTCTCTGTCTTCCCAGCTCCCTCTTCTATCTGCCGGCCTTTCTTTGTCTCTCTTTGCTTGCCTCTGTCTCTGTCTCTGTCTCTGTGTGTGTGTGTGTCTCTGGCTCATTTACTTTTTAATAACCACAATAATGAGAAAAGCTCCTTTCCGACCCTCCTGGGGAGGGAGACAAAAGGAGGGGAGTTCAGGGAAGAAGGGGAGGGATAACCTCCCCTCTTGCTCCTGAGAAATTTAATAAAGGGCCTGAGAAAGTGCTGGGCTCCCCCGGCCAGTACCCTGGGAAAGGGGGCGGCCCCCTCCCCCACCACAGACATCAGCTCTGCACGGGCCTGGGGTCAGGGGAGGGAATGTCTCCGGGCTGGGCCCCCTTCTCCAGCTCACAGGCTTTATCTCTCCCCTCCCTGCTGGTGGGAGCAGTTCCCCCAGCTAATCCGCCCCTGAATATGGTCCATACCAGACTCCCTCCCCTTGACCCAGACCTGCCTGCTTTCCCAGGAGAGCTGCTCAGAGGGGAGAATCACTTATGAATTGTAGCCTCTGGACGCACAGGAGGTCAGGCGGTCCAGCCCTCCCCTGCCGTGTCCAGGCCAGCTCCCCACAAGGCCGTGCCCAGCCCCCCACCAATGTCTGGCAAGAGGGGGCTGGGCCTGCCCACCCCCACCCCAGCCTATGAGGAACCTGATGCCAAAGTGTTCAGCTGACTCCAAGACCCTCCCTGGACTCTCTAGCCCCCAGCGGGAGAGAGCCCAAGATCCTAGGAGAGAGAAGGCTCAGCCCTCCCTTCTGCCCCCCTTGAGGACCAACGATGCCTACGATAGGTTACAGGCGTCCACCAGCCTCCCTGCACCCTCCAAGGGTCACCGGTGGAAGACTGTCCTGGTCCAATCTCAGGGAAAGGAAGACCAGACGCTGCCATGCAGCTGACACGGACCCACAGTGAGCAGTGGGATTGGTAAGATGAGGCCAACTCATCAGACGGAGCACTGAAGCCAAGGGCGGTGGTACAGGTGGGCAAGTTTGGCTCGCCAGCCAGGAATGTGCTCCAGGGTCCTGTCTGCCCAAGGAGGCTGTCCGGGCATACTCATCCTGCTGCTCCCAGGTGTCTGGACAGCCTTTCCCGTCCGCCAGGAAACCACACTTTGGCAAAGCTGACAGGGTCTCCCACCTGGCCAGGAACTAGAAGGGGGGGAGCTGGGGCGTGGGGCTGAGGACTGAGCATGCCTTCACGCACTCATTGGCTTGCTCTACTGTTCCTGGTGCTGATTCCCAGGGATGGAGGGAGAGAACTGACAATGGCTTGTTCTCCAGGCGGCTTGCAAAGCACCAGGTACCGCATTAACGCCTGATCTCACCACGCTGTCGTGGCGATGTCACATGCCATCTGCACTTTAAAGCTGAGAGAGTCAGGGGTGCGGAGAAGTTAGGCCGCTTGTCTAACGTCACGCAGCCGATCAAGAAGAGTCACATTTCAAACTTGGCATTGAATGGCATTGATTGGAGCATGGCTGCCTCGGAGGCCTGGGCATGCTGAAAGAAAGTCCCGCACAGAAATGAAGCAGGACTGGGTTCTGGGAGGCACTGGGAGGGGCAGGAGGATGGGAGCCAAGAGACAAGAGGGTTTTGGAGATGGCTTCAGCTGGGACTTAGTCCTACTTCATTAGGAACAGGGAGGCAGAGCAGTGACCTCACAGGCACTGTTGACAGATCCTGGCTGCTGACAGGCTCTGCTCAGACTAATAGAACTGCCTGCCTGCCTGCCTGCTCGCGTCTCCGGTGCCCAGTGGGCAGCCAGAAGCAGCCCACACCCCTGCACACCTGGACCAAAGGGCTGGCCTTGCCTTTCCCTGGGCCCCTTGCCTGGGGCCATGGGCAGAAGAAGGGAGAAAGGGCCAAGAGATGGATGGAGTGGGGAAACAAACACATCCCCAGCTCTCAGCCTGATTCTGCGCTGTGCTGGGGCCTGCGATGTGTATCGATGAGGCCCCTGGGCAGCTCCCTGCCCCACCTCGAGGAACCAACAGTCTGGCATTCTAGAACCTTCCAGAGAGCTGTGGCCGTGGTAAGTGGAGTTTGGTGGGCACCGAGTGGAAGGCAGAGAGGCCAACTCACAGAGTGTCTGAGCTCCCAAAGGCCCCTCTCTTGGGCTGTCAGACAGCATGGTGAGGGAAGGCCTGGCTGATTCCTTTTCTAAATCTGCAGAAGCAAAGGCCAGAAAAGTAAAATATTTCCCAGCTACCCTGCCCCCACTGGCAAAGCACTTTGTGCCTTTTAAGACCCTTCCTTGTTCTCTCAGATTATTTTGGTCCTCCAGTCCTTCAAGATAGGAGTTACAATCCCCATTTTAAGAAAGAACCTGAGGCCCAGAGAGGTAAAGAGCTTTGCCTGAAGACACACAGCCAATAAGGAGCCGTGTGCGGAAGCTGCATCTTCCAGCTCCTTGTGTCTGGAGTGGGGAGGCCTCCAGGAGATGCTGGGGTTGGCCCAGCTTGAGGGAAGCTGAGCTGGTTCTGAAGCCTTCTCTCCTGGGGAGGAGCGGGGTGGGGGGGGGGGGGCGCAGCTGCAGGTGGACCGGCCCAACTCCTGCCTGGAGTTTAGCATCCGCCCGCCCCACCCCCGTGGCCGGTGGGCGAGCAGAGGTTTTTCGGGACACGTGTTTCCACTTTCACTGGAGTTGGGAACTAATATCAGAAAAACCTGTGAAGCTGCTAATGGGATAATGGAGAGAGTATTTATTTATTTTTCGAAGGAGGCCTGTGAAGACTGGGGCAGGCTCAATGTGAGGCCGCAGAGGCGGGAGGTCAGCCTGCTGTTAACAGGGATTAAGCAGATAGCGTGGAATGAGGGGGTTTCCGGGGCAGAAGCTGGAGGCAGGGGCTGGCCCGGTGCTCTCAAAGTTAGCTCCCCCAGGAGAGAGCAAGTCTGGACACAAGGACTCAAGTCACTTCTAGACGGGGTCGGGGTTCGTGCTCGGAGCTTTCCTCCACGCCTGCTTCCTGCTGTCCCTGCCCAAGGTGCAGGCCCCCAGAGGTCATCAGATCGGTCTCCTCTAGGCAGTGTGTCCCCAACGGCATCCCGAGGAAAGTCCGGGTCTGCCTCCGTGCACAGCTTCAGGAGGGAGGCGGTTCATTTTGGTCCTTCAGGTGGAGCAGGACATCCCCAGGAACCTAGTTCTGTTTGAGAAATGTCCTCTTCACAAGCATGCCACAGCGGGCCTAGCATCCTCTGTCCCCACTACTAAACTGGGCTCTAGCATTGCCCTTGAACCTCCCAGTCCTAACCTGCTTAGGAGCCCCACTGAGCTTGAGAACAAGTGTCTTAGAGACCATGCAGTCCCATGGCTTCTAGCCATGAATTTGGCAGAGATGCTCAGAGGCACAAGGGCATGGTGGGACCCCAGGCCCTCCCCCACCCCAACCAGAGCAGCCCCACTTTTATTTGTTTTCCTTCTGGGCATTCTACCTCGGATTTCTCTCCAAATGCTAAAGTGCCTACTCCTGTAAAAAGCAAGAAGCACTTCATCGTCTCGCCCCTCACCCACTCCGTGTGGCAGAAATAACTCAGGGCTCAGAGAGAAGAGACTTGCCCAAGGTTACACACACTGGGGCCTGACTTCAAGTTCCTTGCCTCCTGGTCCAGGGCTGTCCCACCACGACCCTGCTGGAATCACCAGCATGAATTTGGGAGACTGAAAACATCACTTTAAGGAGCGAGGAAGTGGGGAGGAGAGTGTGGGTTGCGGTTTCCTGGGCCCCTGTAAATCCGTTTCGTCATCTCTCTGGGCCAGCACAGGGCCTGCTTTTCTTGCTGGGCTGCCGGGGGGCGAGTAGTCCTGGCCCGGGTTCTGGGGTCCTCTGTCCAGGTCAGGCTGCATTTCTCTTTTCGACGCCAGCCTGGGAGGCAAAGGTTCTGGAGACTTCCACCCCACTGCTTCCTCCACTACCACCTGGTAGGCATTCCAGGATTCCCGCTGCCTCAGGACATGCACTTGCCATGCTTCGGGGAGGCCTGGCTGCCCATGGCTTGAGAGATCACCCCCCTCCATCATGGGTGCCTCTCCACCAGGGAAGCTCTTAAGGTTCTGGTCATACACAGCTCTGCTTTGCCAAGCCCTACTTACCACAACTACGTTCTATTTCCTCGGGAGCATGGGCTTGACATTTGAAAGTTCCACTTCCAACCTGTCCCTCACCCCCACTCGCTTTCCTATTCTGGTCCCTGGTGCAGTCTTTCCCTCAGGGAAGCAAGGAGAGGTGTTCAGGGAGGACACCCATCTGCCCCCATGCTGCCTGGCTGTGGGACAACAGGCTTAAGTTATTCCTGGAGATTTAGGCAGACATCGGGAAGAACTTCCTGACCAATAGGGACTTCGAAACCAGAACAGAAACCAGAGGAAGACGGCGAGATCATTGGCCCTGGGGATAGTCCATACTGGCTGGGTGTGGGGGAAGCCTGAGGGACTGTCCAAGGTGGAGGTTGGTTACCTCTCAAGGGCCCCAGTCCTACACCTGGTCACAGGCCCAAAGTCCGTGTTTCACTCCTTTGTTTGACAAATATTTGTGGAGCACCTACTCTGTGCTGGACATCTACTGGTTTCTGGACAAGAGTAGACAACAAGAGACACGGTGCCGACCCATCCGAGGTCATGGACAAGGAACTGGGCAATGTCAAGGTATACATTGTTAGTGATAGAGAATGGGGAGCTGATGACAGGACACGTGAGCCAGTCAAGAGGGGAACTCGGAGGACTTCCTGGAGGAAGAGGGCTTGGACCAGAAAAAGAAGGAAAGCCCTGAACAGAGGAAGATCCTAGAACTATGTGGGCCTGGGACCTGTGCCCCAGTGAGATGCACCCAGAACCTCAGCTGGGCTCGTGTCAGGGAGCCTTTCCCTTTCATGGGTGATTTGCAGAAAATGGATAGCCCAGCAAAGAGGAAAATGAAATCACCAGATCACATGAGTGATAGTATCCTGGATAGACATCCCTATCAACTGTACATTTTGAGCCTCGCGCTTGGCACACACTAGGACCTCAAGCAATTTTTGTTAAATGAATAAGACATTTGGTCAGTCTGGAACTCAGTCCTCCCCTTCCACTGGCCTCCTTTCTCCTCCAAACCTGCAACTCGTCTCAGCTCAGGATCCCACCAGGAGGAATAACCTCCAAGACATCCCAAGAAATGTGTTTACCAGGTCTTTCTCCTATAACTGTGCCCTACAAAGGAGTAAAACCAAAGACAGCTGTGCTAAGAGTATAGTGACGTGTGCTGAGTGCTTTCTATGTGCCAGGCACCGTTCTGATCACACCCCATTCACGCTCACATCCAGCCTCACAACCGCCGTGGATGATGCACTCCATCACGGTCTCATTTTTGCAAATGAGGTCACTGAAGCGCAGAGAAGCTGTGTATCTCACCCAAGGTCATGCAGCTAGTACATGTGGGAAGAAGCACTTTCTGTGTTCTGCAGGGTGTCAGGCATAGTTGGGGCCTTTAGTTCTTAGACGAATTAAGAGAAGCAGGTATCATCTAAAGCTCGGAGAGTGAAGTGGCTTACCCAGCCTGGAAGGATGCTCCTTGCCTCGCAGTACAGTGCTCTCTCCTCTGCACCCCATCAGTTCCCTGGGGTCTTTCTCAAACCGGGGTGCGAAGAGCTGCCCCTGGCCAGCTTTGGGAATGAAGCAGCTCCAGGAGGAGAACTGGCCCAGTGACTCGCCAGCAGGATTTATGTCCCGTCTAGGGCGGACAGTTTGGCTGCTGTATGAAAGGCTGCGCAGAGCTCAAAGATGGAACTTGTTCCCATTAAACGATTGCAAATGTCAGGCAGCACGGCCTGGGAGCTCCTTGTGCACGCACCCAGGCGGCTGGGGGCCAGGCCGACCGGAACGAGCATGCCGTCTGACCTCATGGTTCCCCCTAATGCAATTAGAGCCCACTAGGAGACAGTGGGTTCCAACACAGAGCCTGAGCAACGTGCTCTCCAGGGGACACGGGGCACCCCGCCCCCCTCCTGAGAGATGGCGCTGGGACAGAGGGTGTTGTTCTAATTAATTGACTGAGATCCATTCCAGTGCAGATGGATGCAGAAATTACCTGCAGATGTGACTGTGCACAACCATTTTAACTGTCTGGGCTGTCACGCAGGCTCGGGGAGCCAAGGCTTCTCGGAGCCGGGTTCATTCCATGCAGCCCCCTGTCGCCGGACAGGGCAGACTTGTGCCAGCCTGAACTGATGAGTGATTGCTACCTCGTTCGGGCCTCCTGGCCATCAGCGCTTCTAGGGTCTGTGTTGTCCAGAGGCCCAGCCGGCAGGGGGTGACTCCCCCGTGGTGCTGGCTAATGGCTTCATGGAGGGCTTCTGCAGGGGCACCTGGAAGCAAGGTGCCATGCTCCTCTGCACACGTTCTTGCTCCCGGGGGGCCTGAGTCCTCCTCCACACGCTGCAAAGTCCCTTCCCTGGGTCTTCGAGTCCCTATGCACTTTTGGATTGTACAAAACCAGATAACAAGCTATAGCAGTGCTTCCCACACTGATGACACAAGATCCATGAGAACACTGATTGATTCTTCCTCCATTTTCAGCACCCATGAGGCTCCCGATTCTGTTCCTTGCTGGGACATAACGGAGGACCGGGCCTGGCCCCTGCTCTGGAGGAGCTCACAGTCCAGGGGAAGGAGTGTATAAATAGCTGGTCACCATAGAACGGGATGGGCTGTTCTCCCGGAGTATGAGGTACTGGGAAGCCTCAGATGAGGGAGGCGACTCGGCCTGGGTAATCAAGGCAGACTTCACAAAGGAGGTGATGTTTCAACCGTAAGCAAAAAGAACGTCCCTGGGTGGATACAGGGAGAAGGACTTCCGGGCAGAAGCCTGCGGACAAAGGGATGGGGGCAGGGGAGACCTGAGCAGTATGCTGGGAGATGAAGAGAGGGGTCAGCAGGCTAAGGAGAGGCTGTGAATATCCTGCTCGTTTCATGAAGAGTTTGGGTCTCTACCTGGACACTCTGGGAATCTTTGAAAGACTTCAGAAGTAAGAGGACCACATAGTTAGAGCTCCACTTTGCAGCAACCCTCTTGGCAGAGGGTGGACTGGAAGGGGGGAGACTGGGGGCAGAGGCAGCAACAGTCCCGGCAGCAGGAAAAGGGAAGGACAGATTTGTGAGAGGGGTGGACAGGGCCACCTCACCTGGAGTGGGATGGGGGAGGGGAACGAGGAGGCAGGAAAGAAGAGGAGTCAAGGTGGATAAGCCTGGGAGGGAGCCCTGGCGGGGAGAAGGAGGAGGGTTCTGCTGAAGGCACGACCCCGTGGGTCCCAACTCAGGGAAACGACAGCTGCATTACGGTCCTGGCTGCGTTCAGTTTTGTGAAGCCTTCCCTTCCCTCAGCCTCTATTTCCCCATATCAAGTGAGATGTTAATTCCTACCTCTCTTCCGTCCATTTCCTCCCAATATGGAGAGGGTAAGTGGGAAATACTAGGGGAAGGTATGAGGAGCTCTTTGAAGGGAAGTCCTTCTTCAAGCCAGTCTGTGGTGTCCTCTGAGCCCCTGGGTCCACTGTGGGTGGAGGGGGGTGGGGGTGGGGGCAGAAGAATCCCAAGCCAGGCTTTCTGTGAGCCCTGAAACTTCCTCACGTAGCCTCCTTGGCAGCCGTCCAAACCTTCCCTCTCTCTTCAAGCCCCCGCTGGCTGGTGCCCCATAGCAAACCACCTTGCCTCCTACCTGCCACCCAGATGATGCTCCTTCCCTTTCCTCCCTCGCCCCACACCCATTGGGACTGCTTGTGTCCTTCCCTGCCCGGGCCTGAGCCAGCCTCTCCACCTGTGCCCTGGGACTCGGTGCCACCAACCATCCCCTCTCACCTACACAAACAGTTCCTGTCCCCTCCATTCTAACAGAGCCTCTACACCTCCTTCAAGCTATTGTCTTCCTTTCCCTCTTGGAAGTCTGCACTCTTCACTCCGTGGCCTCATCCCATGTCACCCCTCAGTCCATGCAAGCTAGCTCCCCTACAACCCAAGAAACTCATCTTTTTTTTTTTTTTAATGCTTTATTTATTTTTGAGACAGAGACAGAGCATGAGCGGGGGGAGGGGCAGAGAGAGAGGGAGACACAGAATCCGAAGCAGGCTCCAGGCTCTGAGCTGTCAGCACAGAGCCCGACTCAGGGCTCGAACTCACAAACCGTGAGATCATGACCTGAGCCGAAGTTGGACGCTTAACTGACTGAGCCACCCAGGCACTCCAAGAAACTCGTCTTAAAAAAAAATTGTTTTTAATGTTTTTTTATTTTTAAGAGAGAGAGAGAGAGAGAGAGAGAGAGAGAGACAGATCATGAAAAGGGAGGGCAGAGAGCAAGGGAGACGCAGAATCCGAAGCAGGCTCCAGGTTCTGAGCTGTCAGCACAGAGCTCAATGAGGGGCTGGAACTCACAAGCTGTGAGGTCATGACCTGAGCCAGTCAGATGCCCAACCAACTGAGCCACTCAGGCACCCCTCTCCCCACCAAGAAATTCTTCTTACAGAGATCATGGCCTGCGTGGTTCTGTCCTTACCCTACAGAACCCCTCTGCACTCTTACCAGCCTAGACCTTCCTCTCTTCTTGGAACTCTCCTTCCTTGGCTCCTGGCCCCCCAGGACCTTCTGGTTCTCCTCTGACCCTCTCTGACATCAACTTGGGCCATGTAGTCCAGGGTGAGATTCCCTAGCAAGGTCCCTCGGATGCCTCTTCTTCTCTCTGCACACATTCTCCCAAAGCTTTATCACTCTAGTGCTGACTCCTCTGATGATGTCCAAACCTATCTGTCCAGAAATGGGCTGGGCATCCCCCCACCCCTGACACTACTCATATGCTGTCTCCCACCACCCACCCCAAAGCTCATTCAGCTCCTGTGTCCCCGACCTTGGTGTATGGCTAACAACTTGAAGCCATTGTCCCTCATTCCCTACATTTATTACCAGCTTGGTTGACCCCACCCTCCAAACCTCTCTGGAATGGGCTTCTCTTCATCTCCACTGCTGGAGCCCTGGTTTGATCTTCTATCTCACATCTGGACAGCCTCTCTGTCCTCCTCCGCCTGGGGTGACCCTTCTTCCAGGTCCCCGTATGCCTGGCCTTGGGCTTCCCCTCCCACCTCATCTGCCACTGACACCTCTCTCCACTCTGCCCCCCTTGCCTTCCTGCTCCTTTCTGAACATACCAAGCTGGCTTCCACCGCAGGACCCTCTGGAAGACTTTTCCATCAGATCAGCAGTTTTCAAACTTTTTGGTCTCATGACCCCATTACATTTTTTTAAATGTTTATTTTATTCTGAAGGATGGGCAGAGTGGAGAGAGGGAGAGAGAGAAAATCCCAAGCGGGCTCCGCACTGTCAGCACAGAGCCTTCATGGGGCTCGATCTCATGAACCGTGAGATCATGGCCTGAGCTGTAATCAAGAATCGGACGCTTCACTGACTGAGCCACCCAGGCGCCTCGGCACCATTACATTCTTAAAATTGAAGACCCCAAGAAATACAAATCAAAACCACAATGAGATACCACCTTACACCTGTCAGAATGGCTAACATGAACAACTCAGGCAACAACAGACGTTGGCGAGGATGTGGAGAAAGAGGATCTCTTTTGCATTGTTGGTGGGAATGCAAGGTGGTGCAGCCACTCTGGAAAGCAGTATGAACGTTCCTCAAAAAATTAAAAATAGAACTACCCTACGACCCAGCAATTGCACTACTAGGTATTTATCGAAGGGATACAGGTGTGCTGTTTCAAAGGGACACATGCACCCCGATGTTTATAGCAGCACTATCGACAACAGCCAAAGTATGGAAAGAGCCCAAATATCCACCGACGGATGAATGGATAAAGAAGATGTGGTATATATATACAATGGAGTATTACTCGGCAATCACAAAGAATATGAAATCTTGTCATTTGCAACTACGTGGATGGAACTAGAGGGTATTACGCTAAGCAAAATTAGTCAGAGAAAGACAAATATCATATGACTTCACTCACATGAGGACGTTAAGACACAAAACAGATGAACACAAGGGAAGGGAAGCAAAAATAATACAAAAACAGAGAGGGGGACAAACAGAAGAGACTCGTAAATATGGAGAACAAACAGAAGGTTACTGGAGGGGTTGGGGGAGGGGGGACGGGCTAAGTGGGTATGGGGCATTAAGGACTCTACTTCTGAAATCATTGTTGCACTATATGTCAACTAATTTGAATGTAAGTTTAAAAAAAAGAAAATTAAAAGAAAAACTGAGTAATTTACTTGTTAAATCAAAAGGATTATGACATAAAAAAAAAAAAATTGAGGCCCCCAAAGAGCTTCTGTTTGTGTTTATGAGGGTTACGTGGGTTATTAGAAATTAAATCTAAGATGGGGCGCCTGGGTGGCTCAGTCAGTTGGGCGGCCAACTTTGGCTCGGGTCATGATCTCGCGGTCCGTGAGTTTGAGCCCCGCGTCGGGCTCTGTGCTGATGGCTCAGAGCCTGGAGCCTGTTTCGGATTCTGTGTCTCCCTCTCTCTGACCCTCCCCCATTCATGCTCTGTCTCTCTCTCTATCTCAAAGATAAATAAACATTAAAAAATTAAAAAAAAAAAGAATTAAATCTAAGAATGTTTGAAACAGTCGAGCGCACAAGCACGTGTCCTATTAGCTGTCAGAGCAATGATGTCATTACATGTCATGGGGCATTGCAAAGCCCCCTTGTACACTCATGAGAGAACGTGAGTAGAAATAATATACAGTGTGTCAGTGTTATGCCACGTTTTCACCAGCGGATCCCCTGAAAGGGGCCCCGAGTCCCAGACACACTCTGAGAACCATTGCACCAGATAACGCATCTCTGTTTCTTTCACTTCATTTGTGCACACGTTACCTTCTCAGAAAGCCTTCTCTGCCCCTCTTGGCCCCTCCCCGAGTCAGTCTATCCCATTACTCTTACCATCAAAATTATCCATTTTCTTGCCTCCTTTGTCACTCCCCACCAGGATGCAAGCTCCATGTAGGTGGAGGTCCAGACTCTAGTTCAGCTTGGGGCCCAGCATAGCACCTGGCACAGAGTAGACACTCAAAGACCGATTTTTATTTATTTTTTTTAATGTTTATTTATTTTTGAGACAGAGAGAGACAGAGCATGAATGGGGGAGGGGCAGAGAGAGAGGGAGACACAGAATTGGAAGCAGGCTCCAGGCTCTGAGCCATCAGCCCAGAGCCCGACGTGGGGCTCGAACTCACGGACTCACGGACCGTGAGATCGTGACCTGAGCTGAAGTCGGACGCTTAACCGACTGAGCCACCCAGGCGCCCCAAAGACAGATTTTTAAATGAATGAGTTGTTCTCAAGCCTTTGCCGTGTATTAAAGTCATGGGGGAGAGGGCTGTGCTTTTAAAATGACTGCATTCCCGCCAATTAAACCAGAATTGTGGCGGTGGATGCAGGCATTGGCGCTTCTTAAAGTGCTCCAAGTGACTCCAGTGTGCAGCCAAGAATAAGAACCACTGGTCTAAATTTTTTTTTAATGTTTGTTTATTTTTGAGGGGGGGAGGGGCAGAGAGAGAGGGAGACACAGAATCCGAAGCAGGCTCCAGGCTCCGAGCTGTCAGCACAGAGCCCGATGTGGGGCCCGAACCCACGGGCTGCAAGATCATGACCTGAGCCGAAGTCGGACGCTTAACCGACTGAGCCACCCAGGCTCCCCTGGTCTAAATTCTTAAATCCTCGCCGATGGAGAGGCTGTTTTCCCTGACTCGGTCAGAGTTACACACAGAGTATAAATGATGGCAGCTCCAGGGCTTGCCAGTCTCCTGCTGGCCCCCGCAGCCAGACCTAGGGGTGGTGAGTTGGAGGAAGCTATTAGGTTAGAGTCCTCCAAGGGGGAGGAGTGCCCTCGGATCCCACGTCTTGGACCAAAGCGGCGGGTCCACAGCGTGCGTCACTGGCACTGGTTATGCTCACGCACGTCCACAGAGCTCTCTGCACCAGGTGCACTTGCCCCCATGCAGTGGCATGGAATCCTCATGCTTTGGTAACTCACGGAGAATGACGGTGACTTCAGCGGATAGACACAGAAATGAGGCAGGTCCCCAGATCGCCCTGGGCTGGGGGAAGTCTCAACATCCACCGCCCTTGCCTCTGAAGTATAGCCAAGTGCAGCCAGGAAATGACACACCTTCCTCTCCTATGTGAGCAACGCTTCCCTCACCTAGCAGTCACCAGAACCCCTGCCTGCTTCAGGGACTCTCAGGCCCGTGCTGGGAACTTCTGCTCAGGGCTGGTGTCAGCCACCATGCGGCCCGGAGCAGCTCCTGAGGCGAGAGTTCCTAGGGAGAGACGATGTACCCAGCACCATGTTGGGTGTGCTCCACACGCGGGCTTGTTTTATCCTGGTGGTTGTCAGAGGGAGGTAATGGTCTCCATTGCCCAGGGGAGGAAACTGAGGCACGGAGAGGTTTAGATGACTTGACCAGGGACACCCTGCCCGGTCTGTCTCAGACGACTATGCAGTAGATTGAATACTGGGGCTCGTCAAGGATGAAAATCGCAAATCGGCAGTGTGACCTTGGAGAAATCACATGACCCTCCTAAATCCGGCTCCTTAGGGAAACAGTGCCTACCCCACGGGGTTGTTATAATGGATACAAAGCTCTCGATATAAGCATGAAGCAGAGAGATTGCTCAGTAAATAGTAATTACAGGATTATTCCTGTTGGTTCCCCAATCCTTTCCATTACACCCCGGCACTTCTCAGAGGAAAATGACTTGTACTTGTATAAAATTTAAAGTTCTTCCTCATGTATCAGCCCATTTACTTTTTTTGCAGTGGCCCTACGAAGTTGAAACTTTTGTCCACCCCACTGTGTTTTTGGTCTTTTGATCAAGACAGTGGGGTCCAGAGAGGTCAAGTTACCTGCTCAGGTCCCCCAGGGGTGAGTGGCAGACGTTCCCACTCCCGGTCCAGAACCTTCTCCCCCACACTGCAGCAGCAGCTGCAGAGGCCCATGACCGACCCTGATCCCAAGCAGAGGTTACGCCCTGGGTTCCTGGGAAGGAGAGAGGCGGGGAAGCCTGAGGTGGGAGGGGGTGCAGAGAGGAGGGTGGAGCTGTGTCCTTGATGTGGTGGCTGGGCCCATTCGGGGTTGTCGCCACAGTCCTAGGGCTTGGCTGGGGCAGCAACCGCCGTTTCCGCTGGTGTGGCAATGCCGGGTGGATCTGGAAACCCACGCCAGGCGAGGTTGGGGGAGGGAGGATGCTCTGCCTGGCCTGGTCCGTGGCTCTTTGTCGGGGTGGGGGTCCACTCCTGGCCTGTTTGATTTCCATCATCTGGCCCTAGGGTGCTCCTAGACCCCTACTTCCTCCTGCTGGAGTGCATTAGCCAGAAATCATTTCTGAAAGGTGACAATGGGCCAGGAGCAGCTGAGTGGGACTGGGAAGCACCTCTTCAGGGCCTTTGAAGACATGGTCGCATGGTGGGGATGGCCTGTAACCAGAAGGTCGGGTAATAGGAGCCTTTGGGAGCGGAGCAAGGCCAGATTCCTCACTGATGGATAAGTCATCTGCTCTGCGCAGGCTCAGACTTGGGAGGAGAGGGGGTCTGTCCACAGTCTGAGGGAGCTACTACCAGGAGGAAGCAGGGCAGGACCAGCAACATACTTTGCAGGGCCCAGTGCCAAATGAAAATCCCCCCTTCTTGTCCACAAGCTATTAAGAATGTCCAGCAGGTGACGGCAGAGCATTTAGCCAAGGCGGGTGACCCTTAGATGCACAGGTCACATGTCCATGAAGCCACCCTGAAGTGGGATCGAGGGAAAAGTGAGCCAAGGAGGAAGTCGCACGAAGGGCAGCCACAGGGGTCTTCTTTCGGCCCTGATGACCTCCTGACCAAAACAAAGAGAAGCTGCAAACATAAAGACGAACAGGTCTGGAGCCACACTCAATGTTTCCTAGACCGACAGCACGCTCCACTGGGGCATTTGTAGCTCTCCCGAGTAACCCGGTCCACCTCGGCCAACCAGCGTCCTCAGAGCGTCCAGGTCTTGCCTTATTTGGAGGAGGGAGGGCATTCAACTTGTATCTCTGTCTTGGGGGAGTTCGAAGTGCTGGGAAAAGATGTCATGCCTTTTTTTTTTCTTCCCCCATTTGGGAAAAAGGCGTCTGGAGCTATTCCTTTAGTTTACGGAACTGACAACCAAGGATGGTGAGTACAAAGGGTGATGGCCCAGGAAAGAGTCAAAATATTAATAACGGGCTTGGTTGGCACTGTCCTCCAGTCCCCTGCCCTGGGGTTCGTGTGGCCGGGAAGCCTGATGTCTCTGTTTCAGCAGTGGGATCAGAACCAGCTTTCAGAGCAACATAAGCCAGGGGTAATTTTTAGCACAGACGTAACTTTCTAGTTCTTTTTCCCTACCCCTCATTTTTCAGTTGCCTTTAAAGAGGCCGCAGAGAGCTGAAAAACAAATCCAAGTTTAAAGAGACAAGTGCAAAAATGCAAACCGGGCAAGGGGACAGAGCCACCAGCTGGACAAAATGTGCCTGGAAAATAGCATCCTCTGCTTGGCAGGTGCTGGGAATTTATGGCTGAGTTTTGCAGACTTTCACCACGTTACGAGCCAGCTCAGGAGACCCTCATAAAACCCTGCTTATATGAAAGAACAAACTAGCTGATAAAAGTCAGCTGCTGCCTATAAACGCGCTGTGGGGATTGCAATTGAGTGGTGGATTTATTAGTCTGGGCTCTTTGTGCAAGTTAAGAACTACTGCCCACGGCAGAATCGGGAAGGGTTGCTCTCTGCTCACATGACGACAAGCGGGCCATGCTCACCCCTCCCCGGTTACTTTCTCCATTAGAGACCGGAGGGAAGATTCTCGCTGAGATTAGGTTGCTTGGGATCTACTCTTACACTCCCCTTTCTTCCCTCCCACAAAAACCTACTAAAAGAATCAAGTCACTCTCCATCTGCACTCCACACGTCCTTTATGACAGCAATTCTAACATGGGCTTACCTATCTGCCTGGCCCGCTGGACCATGTACTTCTGTCTCTTTGTATCCCCAGCAATCGGTTCTGTGCTGGGCACGCAGGGAGGCCTCTGAAGGAATGAATACAGATCTGGCAGACTATAAGGTGCCATATGCAGAAGTTACTCCCAGCCCTCTCTCTCTGCTGCTTTTTCTTAGGATTAAAGCCATCTTTCTTTCTCTTTTTTTTCTTTTCTTTCTTTCCTTCCTTCTTTCTTCTTTCTCTTTCCTTCCTTTCCTTCCTTCCTTTTCTTTCTCTCTCCCTTCTTTCTTTCTCTCTCCCTCTCTCTCTTTATTTTTAAATGTTTATTTACTTATTTTGAGAGGGAGAGAGAGAATCCCAAGCAGGCTCTGTTGTCAGCACAGAGCCCACCCCGAGGCTCCGGCTCACAAACTACCGGATCATGACCTGAGCTGAAAACATGAGTTGGACGCTTAACCAACTGAGCCACCCAGGCGGCCCTGGATTAAGGCTCTTTCTTTAAAAAAAAAAAAAAGAAAAAAATTCTTTTAATGTCTATTTTTGAGAGAGAGAGAGACAGGGAGCGAGCAGGGGAGGAGCAGAGGGAGACAGAGTCCAAAGCAGGCTCCACACTCTGAGCTGTCAGCACAGCGCCCGACGTGGGACTCAAACTCACGAACTGCGAGATCATGACCTGAGCCAAAGTCAGCTGCTTGACTGACTGAGCCACCCAGGTGCCCCCCAAGGCTCTTTCTTAAAGAATGACCCTGCAACAGAATAAAGGTGCTTGATAAGAATGCAGGCATTTAGCCCCTCCTCACACAGGCCAGATCAGAATCTCTGGGGCTGGGGCCCTAATATGCTGTACCAGGTACCAGTCTCAGAAAAAAAAAAAAAAAAAAAAAAAAAAAAGGCTTTCTTTTGCACTCTATAGAAAACCAAGCGGCGTTCAGGAATGATGGGGAGAGAGAGTGCCTGGAAGATAAAACCCATCATTCCTTAAGGACTGGCTATCTCCTCCCAGCCCTGGCATTAAGGGCAAAGGTGCAGGACTCTGGCAGACGGTCTAGGAACTCACTCCTGCCCTCCTGGCTATGGGTCCAGAAGGGGGGCTAACTGGCAAGGTCACGGCCACCCAGAGAGAACCCTGCCTGCTTTCATGTGCCACTGCCGCACCTGATGGGGTCAGCACTGCACTCACCTCTGCGTGGAATCCTGTCCCATGCAGGACCCCCACTCCTTGTCACAGCTGAGTGGGGTGGCTGGGGGCATTTTGCCCTCTGCAGCAGAGGGGAAATGGTGGTGAAGGGAAAAGACTCCTCTCATCAGAGCCCAGAAAACCCTGATTCAAATGTGGCGATGTCACTGATAAGCCATGGCGCTTAGGAAAACGCACCAGGTCTCAGAGCCTACTTGTTTCACGGCTTGTTGTTAAAGAGGATCACAGAGCTACCCGTTTAGGTGACTCAGAGTCTGTAGTAAATTTCCACCCCCTTACATGTTTACAAATTTGCCCAAACCCCTTACATGTCTCCTCATCACTTAGGTCCTGTAAGGACCTATACCGTCATCTCCATTATACACACGAACAAACTGTAGAGGAGAGAGGATGTCCCCAAGACTAGCTGGTGAGAGGCTGAGCTGAGACTTGAACCCAGGTCTGGGTCACTCACGATTCAGCACACTTTCCCAAGTGTATTATCTTCCTCTCCTCCCTGAGCTTGTTCCTCTAGATGCACGCCCTCCCAGGCGAATGTGCACAGAGAGAAGGGACCGACAACTCAGCACTCGGACAGCTGGGGATGGTACCTGGCTCCTATCATCCACATTAAAGTCAGACAATGAAGTCACCATGCAATCTGGACACTCTTTGGGCAGGGCAGAAGTCCTCTTCAGAGCCTAGGATGATCCCACCGGCTTTGAAAAACCCCTTCTCCACCATGAGAATTTTGAGGTCAAATTCTAAACGTGGATGCGGTAGAGACAGGAAAGAAAGAATCCTAAATTCTTCATTTCATCCCAACAGATTGTCTCATTGACAGGGAAGGGGTTCTGACCCCCAAGAGTCTATTTCCCCAACTAAAGGAAACAGAAAAGAGCTCCCATCTAATATCTCAACCCCTATGCTATGGCATGCTTAAGGAGGGATCACTGGAAGCATTCCTGCTATGAGTCTGCTTAGTTTAGAAGTTAAATAGGAGTCCAGTAAAAATACCAACAGACTTCTTTCTTTATTGGGGGTGAGCCGGTGCAGTGGGATTAGCTAGTTGAAAAATTCCAGGGAAAACAGACATAACGAACGGGGGTGGGAGTACAGGAAGGTGGTGGAAACCCATAAGACACTAAGACTTTGAAAACAACCTAAATGTCCGTCGGTAAGGGGCTACTTAAATAAACTATGGTATACCCAAACAACAGAAAAATATGCAACTATTCTAGAAAAAATTAAGGAAGCTCTTTATGTATTCACATAGAATGATCTTCGAGATACAGTAATTGGGGGAGGGGGGAGAGGTGCAAAGCTGAGTACACAGTATGCTACAGTTTGTACAAAATTTGGGAGAAAACAAAAAAACCCATTTGCTCGTTATATTAGTTATCTATTGCTATGCGACAAATTACCCCAAAACTTAATGGTTTAAAACGAACGTTTATTATGTTTCCATGGGTCAGGAATCCGGCCACAGCTCAGCTGGTTGCCTTTGTCTTAGGTCCTCATGAAGTTGTAGTCGAGCTGTTAGCTGGGGCTGTGTCTCACCAGAAGGCTTAAGTCACAGGGGTGCAGGGGTTCTGCTTCCAAGCTCAGTCACGCGATTGCTGGGCAGGCATCGGTCCTCTCACACAAGCTCTCCACAGGGCCGACTTGGAACACTGCAGCTGACTTCTCCCAGCGTGAGGGAGCCAAGAGGAGGGATGGACCAGGATGGAGGCCTGCAGTCTTAACAGCTAGTTTCAGAACGAACACCCCACCACTCCTATAGAATCTAGGGCGCTGCCCCCCTCCCAGACCTACAAAATTAGGGTCTAAATTTAACAAGAGCCCAGTGATTCTATACACGTTAAAGCTTTGAGAAACACTGGTTTAAATCTCTCCCTGGTTGAACGATTAAACCTTTCTAGGGATCTCTTTCATCTGTCCTCCAGAGCACATCATAAGGCTGACACCCAATGTCTTTAAGTTTTATTTATGATTATTAACGTATGTGATAGATTTTTTAAATTCCTGGGAGAACGTCTACCATATTGTTAAAAACAGTAGACAGTGTGCATTTTCACTTTCTTTAATACTTCAATCTTCTACAATGAGAATGTACAATCTTTATAAGTAGAAATACATGAAGATTTTGAAAAACAAAAGATATAATACATTCCTAAAATTGTATATGAGATGTACACTGGTGTATATTGTGTTGAGCTATTTTTAGAGATACGAAAGTGAAAAGATGGCTAAAAAAGTTTTTTTGAGTTTATCTAGGGACACCTGGGTGGCTCAGTCAGTTAAGCATCTGACTTCAGCTCAGGTCATGATCTCGTAGTCTGTGAGTTCGAGCCCTACATCGGGCTCTGTGCTGAAAGCTCAGAGCCTGGAGCCTGCTTCAGATTCTGTGTCTCCCTCTCTCTGTGCCTCTCCCCAGCTCATGCTCTTTCTCTCAAAAATAAATAAAAATTTAAAAATTTTAAAAATAATAAAAAAGTTTATCTAAAAAAATAATAATCAAAAAAATAAAAAGTTTATTTAACAGTATATACCAATGATGCCACATTTGTGGGGTTTTTTTTTAATTTGTGGATATGGACACAGAAAGAGCCATATATCAAAATATCTCTGATGGAGTTTGTGTTTCATACTTTTCTACCTTTAAAATTTTTCCTACAATTTTCCTCTGATTTTTTAAAAAGCATATAGATCACTTTTGTAGTAAAAAAAAAAAAAAAGTCATCTTCATTTTAAAAATATCTACACTCTTTATTAAGCCTCTCTACATCCAGTGACCCAGATTTTCCCACAGCCTAGGAAGCTGACAGGTCTGGAAGTACCCAACCATTTCACAGATGAAGGCACTGGGCTTCAGAAATAACGCTGATGGCCTGATTCTGGGCGCTCTTCTCCCACCGTGCAGCTACTCCAAGATCAGAGGGATGTGGAAAATCAGGTGCCAGCTTTGGTCAGAAAAAAACCCCCATCATTTTAGCAGTCTTACTATGCCCAGTTACTTAACTCTCAGACAGGGAACAGAGGAACACCATCGAAGACAAAGCACTGAGAATGATTCACGCTGCGCCACCTCCCCCTGGTGGCGGACTCCGGAAACTGAATGACGACGAGGAGCTAAAGCAGCTGGACAATGATAGACGACTCTGACTTACGAGTTTTCAAACTTTACGATGGTGCAAAAGCAATACGTGTCCACTGGAAACCGTACTTCAGATTTTGAATTTGGATCTTTTCTCGGACTGGCAATACGCGGTCCGATCCTCTCTTGTGACACCGGGTGACAGCAGCAAGCCCCAGCTTACGGTCAGCCCCAAGTTCACAAGGGTACACAACTTATACAGCCACTCCGTGCCCATACCACCCTTCTGTTTTGCAATCAATTACACGAGATATTCAACACTTTATGGTACAACAGGCTTGGTATTCAATGATTTTACCCAACTGTAGGCTAATGTGAGTGTTCAGGGCACATTTAAGGCAGGCTAGGCTGAGCTATGACATTTGGTAGGGTAGGTGTATTAAATGCATTTTTGACTCACGATATTTTCAACTTACATGATGACATTATCAAGATGTAACACCATTATAGGTCGAGGAAGATCTGTACTGTCTTCCATCAATATCACCCTTATTTCTTTAAATCATCAAGAAGAATCATCTTGCGTCAGGGAATCAGGCACTGATACAAATACACATAACAGGGCCGGGTGTCAACCAAGCTCAGAGCTTTGGATGATGCTCAGAGGGATGCCACCCTCTCCCCCGTCCTTTCCTTCCCTACCACATCTGTGGCTGTGGCTCCTGCCCCCAGTGTTCTCTTGCACTGCCTTTCCTGCATTCTCTCTGCCTCCATCATCCATTCCCGAGCCTAGAAAAGGGCAAGGGGTGTCCACGTACTTTCAACCATGACAGAGCAGAGGGAGGCCGCAACATTAGAAACATCTAACACAACCCTCCCAAGGGCTACTCCTCCGGCCCCAGGCACTAATCTTTCAAGTATGTTAGGTTACAATATTGACATTTCTTTAGAAATACCAGAATGCACCAGTATCAGCCTTCAACCGTGTCTCACTAGTATGCTGATAAACACACCACTTCCTTACTCTTCCAAGAAGAAGGAAACATTCAGTAGGGTATCTGGAATAGGAAGAGAGAAAAACTGTGGCATCAGATTTATAAAAAATATGGAGGCACTGCAAGGGCATCTCTGTAAGACAGAGAGACACAGAGAAAGAAAGCAGACATGAAGGCATAAATGAAAACCAGTACCTTGTACAAGGGTTTGGTGTTCATCTTCTGAAATCCGGTCCCAGGCCTTGGGCAAAGCTTGGATGTTGGCCAAGTCTCCCCACTGGATGGAGGACAGGAGGCACTTTCTCTTCAGGTAACTTCCGGGAAGTTAAGGACTGCTCAAAAAGACAACGAAATATGCTGAAGGGAAAAATACCCTGGGGAGAGCTACGAGAAGCTAGAAGGGTAAGGGGTAGCTCTCTCGCACTCACCTATGTCACACATCTTTGCTGAGCACCTCTTCACTCACAGTGCTACAGGGCCAGAGGGATGAAACATCACCCCAACAATCTAGGATCTCACCACGCTGAGCAGAAAAACCAGAAAGTAGAAAGGGAGAATCTCAGGGACACAAAAAAGGAAACTCTGTGGCGGTTCAGAAGTTGAGTGACGAGTCCCTCCCATTTGGAGGGCCTCAGGAAGATTCCATCTGGCAAGAAAAGCATAAGGTGCAGAAGTGAGGAAGCATGGAATGGTTTCAGGGCCGAGTAAATCCTCCAATCTGGCCGGCTGGAACACGCACAGCAGTCAGAAAGGTGGCCGAGAAGGCAGGCTGAGCCAGAACACAAAGAGCACCGAAGACCCACATGGGGATTCTGGAAGCTGTCGAAAACTCCTCTATAAGCAACAGGCAGAACAAAGATGTCTTCAGGCTACCGTTGAGGTCCCTAGCCGGAGCCGGCTTAGAGGGAAAGAAGGCAGAGACAGAGAAACCTGTCAAGAGGCTGCACAGATCAAGGGGCCTCACGAGAGGCAAGAGACTATGGAAGAGGCAGTGCAGATAGAGAAGAAAAATACAAGAAGCGCCAAGGAAACGGATTCAAAACACCTGACAGGCGGCCGTGTGGACGTTGGGAGAAGAGTACCTGGCACATAGCGCTCAGTAACACTGGCTGCGGCTACTGCTCCCCCGCCTAGGCTGTCCCACTGCCTCCACAGCTGCCACCGCCACAGCTGCCACCAATGCAGTGAAAAAGGAAAGAGAGAGGGAGAGGGGGAAGGGGCTGCTGGAGTTCCCACACAATGATCACACAGGGTTGATCCTACACCTGGAGGGAAAGGGGACTGAGTGTGGCGGCGGGACCGAGGAGCTTGTGCTCCCAGGAGCGACCCGGCTGGAGGCAGCTGCCGGAAGCTGAACATCAAGGCTAGAAATGAGAATGAAGGGCGGATTGGGGAGTTACTCAAATGAAGGCAGAAACTGAAGCTAGAGCGGAGATGCGTGATTCAGGCAAGACTTATGAGAGGGGCGCCTGAGCGGCTCAGTCAGTGAAGCGGCCGACTTCGGCTCAGGTTGTGAACTCATGGTTCAGGAGTTCGAGCCCTGCATTGGGCTCTGTGCTGACAGCAAGGAGCCTGGGGCCTCCTTTTGGGTTCTGTGTCTCCCTCTCTCTCTGCCCCTCCCCTGCTCACACTCCGTCTCTCAAAAATAAATAAACACTAGGAAAAAAAAAAAAAAAAGAATTGAGAGAAAAGGGCCAGAACTCCAATGAACTGGTGGTATTCCTGCAGCTCCCCTGGCTCCACACCACCCCAAGTCTTTCCTCCGAACTCAGCCAGGTGATACTGTGAGAAAACACAGGCTGATTATGTTATCCTTCTTCTCAAAACCTTCTAACAGCTTTCCACCTCACTCTGAGCAAAAGCCAAAATCCTTTCAAAGACCTCCAGGGCCCTATGAGGTCCAGCCCCATCTCTCTGACCGTGTCTCCTGTTAGGCTCCCCGTCCTCATCCGCTCTAGCCTTGCTGGCTTCCGCACTATTTCATGAACGTGTCAGGCATGCTCTCCCCCACAGGGCCTTTGCACTTGCGGTTTCCTCTACCTGGGACACGCTTTCCCCAAATATCACATGGCTCTCTCCTTCGCTCTCGTTAGGTCTTTTCTCAAATGCCACTAACCCAGTGAGCCCTCTCCTGCCCACCCTATTTCAAGTCAGGACTCAATGCTCATCCCTCACTTGCCCTGCTTTATTCTTCTCTAAGTTCAGAGATCAAAGAGAACTGACTGACCCATACTATGTAGTGGTATAATCTCACGAAAACTCAAAGACTTCCTGAAGCAGCTCTGGACGCTGCCTGAAACATGTGCAAAGGATACGAATTTCGATAATGTCTCTCAATATCTTGCAACCATTCCAACATGTCAGCCACCGAAGGGCTCACAACCGAAGCCTGGAGGACACCATCCATGCCAATCGTGTCTGCATGCTGCTCATAGGTCTGAAGCACTCGCTCCACGTGGCTGCTGACGGTGTCACGCACCTTGAGGAGGGCGGTTCTGGGGGAAAAGAAGTCTCGTATTAGGCAATATCATGAGAAAGGCCTAAGGCAGGGTTCCTCAACCTCAGCACACTCACATTTTGGCCTGGATGGTTCTTTGTGGTGGGGAGGTTGCCCTGTGTATTTTAGGACGTCGGGCAGCATCTTTGGCCTGCACCCACTAGATGACAGGAGCAAACCATGCCCCCACCCTCCCCGAGCTATGACGATCAGTAATGTCTCCAGGTATTGCCAAATGTCCCAATGGGAAAAATTGCTCCGGAGGCACAGACTACTGTGGATCCTCGGAAAGTTACTTATTCTCAATCACGTATAAAAATGGTCTGTCTTGCTCACTGCACACCCTAAGTACCTAGAACACGGACACTGGTACACACAATGACAAATACTTGTTCAATGGATGAATGAGCAGAACGGGTTCTTATGAGGACTAAGTGCAATAACACATATAAAATGCCCAGTAGGAAAGTGCCCACCTTATGGTAAATATTTTTATCATTCCACTGGTGACTCCAAGGGACCAGCCACCAAGAAGAAGGCTACAACTTCCAAAAGGACAAAGAATTCCCTAACCTAGAAGTGGGGCTTTCAAAACGTGTGGCCTTGACTCACAATTAAAAAACAGACTCAGGGGCGCTTGGGTGGCTTAGTCGGTTAAGTGTCCGACTTCAGCTCAGGTCATGAACCATGGGTTCGAGCCCTGCGTCAGGCTCTGTGCTCACACCTCAGAGCCTGGAGCCTGCTTCAGATTCTGTGCCTCCCTCTCCCTCTGCCCCTCACCTGCTTGCTCACTCGCTCTGTCTCTCTCTCAAAAACAAATAAAACATTTAAAAATTAAAAAAAAAATGCCAAAAAAAAAATAGACTTAAAGTAACAGCCCAATCCTCACAAATATGGTAACAACTGAAATAAAAGTACCTTAGAATACCACAACATAATTTAATTGACTGATGGTCTATCTCTTCTAATCAACTAAGAAACTAGGTCTGGTTCGTTGCTGTATTCCGAGCACCTTGCACTCGGCATCCCGTAAAGGCTTCATGAATGTATTCTGTACAAATGAATACAAAGAAGGGCCCCATCTTTGACCATTTTCCAAGTAGTCTATGGCACAGACTGTATACACTAGAACCTTCTCTTGCTCTAGTCAAGGAATGGCCTACATGCCCTGCCTCTTGTCTATCCTCAATACTTAGAACTCTTAGAGGGTCTCCCGTTCGGCATACTAAGAGTTTAGAGATGTGCTATGCTTGGGACAGAGACATCAACGTATAGCAGAACAGAGTGGCAGCGGACCACTCTGGCCTTGACGTCAGGTAAACTTGAGTTAGATCCCAGCTTTACCATTTACGAGTTGTGTGACCACAGGCAATCTGATGGAGCCTCGGTTTCCTCACCAGCAAAATGGGATGAAGTGAGGTTAAGTTAGAGATGCTGAAAAGATTTTATGAGATAATACCAGGGTAAAACCCTTGCCTCTTAGCACCTCTGAAGTTTAAAGTACAATTCCTCACTGCTTTTTACAAAAGAACTGTAGAGGGGGGCTAATAAGCTTTCTCCATGGCTTTTCTCTTCTCCTTTTGTAACTTCTCCCAAGGCCACCACTGCCATGCCTTACGGGGCAATGGAAATGCCATAAAATGACTTTCTGACAAGAGGTCCCATTGTGCAACAAATGGGGGGGAGGGTTGGAAGGAGGGAAAGGTTGAACAGAGGAGGGAAGGTTGGGACACCTCCAAATATGCTCTCAAGTAAGGGAGAAAACTCTCTTCTGACTGATACTGGCTACTTATTAAAGACCAAGTTTTCCCATTTTTCCGCCAAGAAGGAGCGGCACTGAACTCTTACAGCCTCTCCTCTAACTTGTCCAAGACAGTGTCGCCAGCCCACAGCTGCTTGCGCCTCAGCCGCTCCTTTAAGTCTGGGAAGGCCCGAAGTGGTGGCACGTCCTCAAACCGCAGATTCTGGGCCGCCTGCAGCTGCTCTGCCAGGTTGCTGAGGGACAGCAGGAGGGGCTGGCAGTCGCTTAGCGCACTCTGCCACAGGCCCTGCTGCTCCTCCACCACCGGGAAGCACTGCTTCAGGGCCTCCTGCACCGCAAGCAGAGGTTGGTCTTGGGTCATCTGCCGGGAACAAAAGCAGAAAGAAAAGAAAAGAAAAAAACCAACAACAGCATTAGGGCCGCAAGTGGGCGGGAGAAGTACCGGGTCCAGGAGTGATTCTCGTGTTCAAGTGAGGTTCAGCTAAGCCAGGGTCTCCTCGCGGGGGGCTGTCCATCCCTTCCGACATGAAGTCCTGGCGCGCGGCGCTGTCTTACCTTCAGAGGGGCTCTCGGAGGCCGGGCCCTCGTCTCCCACCTCCGGAAGGGTGTCCGCTCTACCCGTCGGAGGAGGTGAGTCCGCGGCTAAGGCAGTCTCCGCGGTTTCAGACCGCGGGTTCCGCAGGCCGGAGGGCTCTCTCCAAACGCGTGCTTCCCGAGCCAGAATCTTGTCTCCTTTCCTTGAAGCTGCCTTTCCGTAAACCAGCGAGAAAACTGAAAGCTAACACCGTCAAACTTTGAGGACCCGCCAGGGCTGCCCCCAAGCGCCCGCAGTCTCGCTGCGCATGCCCCTGCGAGGCTGCTTAGTCGCGAACCTATGTCGTCACCGCAATGCCTTCTGGGTGTTGTAGTCCTACATGTGGACGGGCGGCCTGGTCGCGGAGCTTCCTTGTGATTGGATGTTGTGGGACCCACCTAAGACGGCGGCTTCTCATTCGTCAGTCTGTGGCAGTTTGAATTTGGTGGCGGCGGTCTCACGTCCGGATAGCCACGGAGCCGCTCCCTCCTCTCAGCTGCAGCGGCGAGGTTTTTCTCAGCCCATATCGCGACCCGCAGGTACGTGCCTCGCGACTCCTTTATGCTCGGGCCTCCAAGGACAGGGCCTCCTACCAGCCCTACCTGTAGGGCGCCCTCCCGCCTTCTCCCGCTCCTCCGCGGCCCCCGTACTTTCCCTCCCTGATCTCGGCCGCTGACCCCCTGTGGCTGCGTCCCCAGCTCCCCGCAGCCTCCACCCGAGCGCCATGGCTCCGGCTAGGAAGGGCGGCAGTCGGGTCGCCAAGACCAACTCGTTACGGAGCCGGAAGCTCGCCTCCTTTCTTAGGGACTTCGACCGTGAAGGTAAGGGGCGGCGCCCGGGTCGTTGCCGCTACCCCGGGGCGATCGCGGGGGCCCGGCGGGCTTGGGGTGCGGGCAGCACGGGTTCCGGGCCGCGTTCGTGACCCGTGTTCTGTCGCCTCTGCCCTCTCGCAGTGCAAATCCGATCCAAGCAAATTCAATCAGACAGGCAGAACCTCCTCAAGGAGATGGATAACCTGTACAACATCGAGATCCTGAGGCTCCCCAAGGTGCTGCGCGAGATGAACTGGCTCGACTACTTTGGTAAGAGCTGCTGGTTTCCCCCGGCCTCGGCCCGGGGCGCCTCTGTGGTCACACCTGAGGTCTTCCCCGATCGCTTTCGAAATTGCAGTCCTACCGCTCCCCCCGCCCTCTTATCTCCCTTCCCTGCTTTATTCCTGCGTAGTACTTAATTAAACACTCAACCCCGCAGGTAGGCGGACGTCCTTTCTAGGAGACCGGATAGTAAATATTTTAGGCTTTCTGGGCCAGAGGGTTCTCTATGGCAGCTACTCAACGCAAGCTGTTAACAGTTACGAAACAGCTGTAATGAATGGGCATGTATGTGTTCCAGTAAAATGTACTTATGGACACACCAAAATGTGAATTTTGCATGAATTTCACGTGTCACAGAGCACTCTCTTTCCTAAAATTATCCCGTCATCTAAAAATGAATGAATGAGTAACTCGTTTGTTACCAGAGCTCCGAGGGGAGGATAACCCCAAGCAGTGCGTTCCGTATCTTGTGGAAACTGTCAGTTTAAAAACTGAGCAAATCGGGGCGCCTGGGTGGCTCAGTCAGTTGAGCGTCCGACTTCGGCTCAGGTCATGATCTCACGGTCCGTGAGTTCGAGCCCCGCGTCGGGCTCTGTGCTGACAGCTCAGAGCCTGGAGCCTGCTTCAGATTCTGTGTCTCCCTCTCTCTCTGACCCTCCCCCCGTTCATGCTCTGTCTCTCTCTGTCCCAAAAATAAGTAAACGTTAAAAAATAAATAAATAAAAAATAAAAAAAACTGAGCAAATCAAATTGGGAAGTGCACGCACTAGAGTTTTTCTGCCCAGAGAAAAATCGCAGCCTGTTCACTCCCTTGTTAAATGTCCAAGGAAATGCAAGAGGTTGTCCTTTCTGCTGGGACACCCTTACTTTTCCTATTATCCTTATTATCACCCATTGTGTAGCCTCCTTCCTGACTAGAAATGCATGTTCTGTTCAAATAGTAGATATTTAATGATCCTTTGGCTTGCCCTTTGTTTGCACATGTCTACAAATATTCACGGAGCATGTCTCTGTCACGATGCTAGGTGCTGAGAATGCTTTGGGAAATAAAACAGACTTTGTCCCTACCCTCAGGAGCTTACAAGTTAGCAGAGGAGGATCATTTTTTAAAATGCACATGTGGGGGCGCCTGGGTGGCGCAGTCGGTTAAGCGTCCGACTTCAGCCAGGTCACGATCTCGCGGTCCGGGAGTTCGAGCCCCGCGTCAGGCTCTGGGCTGATGGCTCAGAGCCTGGAGCCTGTTTCCGATTCTGTGTCTCCCTCTCTCTCTGCCCCTCCCCCGTTCATGCTCTGTCTCTCTCTGTCCCAAAATAAATAAACGTTGAAAAAAAAAAATTAAAAAAAAAAATAAAATGCACATGTGATTGTATAATTAAAATTACAAAAGAGTAGTGGTCAGTAGGCACATTTAGAGAGGGCTTCCTGTGCCAGACAGGCATTGTACTGAGTGTATTATGTATGTTAACTAATTTTATCTTCATAACAAATGTGTTACTTGTTAATATTGCCTCTGTTTTATAGGTGACAAAATAAAGTGCAGAGATGTTCGTTACTTTGCTCAAGGGCTCATAAACTAGTTAGTAGCAGAGGGTAGTTAAACCCAGGCATTCTGGTTCAAAGCCTGAATCCTTTTCTTTTTTTTCTGTTAAAAAAAATTGGGGTGGGGGGGCACCTGGGTGGCTCAGTCAGTTAAGCGTCCGACTTCGGCTCAGGTCATGATCTCGCGGTTGTGAGTTCGAGCCCTGCGTCGGGCTCTGTGCTGACAGCTGAGAGCCTGGAGCCTTCTTCAGATTCTGTGTCTCCCTCTCTCTCTGCCCCTCCCCTGCTCACGCTCTGTCTCTCAGAAATAATGTAAAAAAAAAAAAAATTTTTTTTTTTAATTTTTTTTAATGTTATTTCAGTTTTTGAGAGGGAGAGAGCGAGCATGAGCAGGGGAGGGACAGAGAGAGAGAGAAATACAGAATCTGAAGCAGGCTCCAGGCTCTGAGCTGTCAGCACAGCGCATGAATGCAGGGTTAAAAACTCACGAACCGCGAGATCATGACCTGAGCCGAAGTCCAGACGCTTAACCGACTGAGCCACCCAGGGGCCCCAGGCACCTCCAAAGCTTGAATTCTTAACGGTTCTATAGGACACTATGAAAGTTTCTAGAAGGAGGATTACCTCTACTTTATTCTACATCTAAATCTTGCACAGACCTCTTCCTTCAACATACATTGGCTACGTACTTACTCTATGCCATATTTTTTGCCAGAAACTGTCCTCAAGGAATTCAGTTCAAGCAGGGTGGACCCTTAAACAGCTCTGAGTAGTTGTTGGGTATGATGAGAATGAGCACGAGCTCAGCACTTTGCAGGCAATCTGTTGTGACAGAAAAATAAACAGAGTTTGGATTTGAACTGAGTTTTGAAAGATGAATTAGAAATGTGTCAGGCACAGCGGAGTATTTCTGGTAGAAGAAATAGTACCAAGGCAGTGAGTCATAAGAGGCAGAGGCACATTTGGAAAATAAGAACTTTGGGGTGGTGGAACGTGGAATATGTTACGAGGGGGCCAGTCTAACGTGGAGAAAAAATTAAAACTGGTTTGTGACTGTCCTTGATGTTGAACCAAGGGCTTTTAATCTGGTCCAGTTTTAGACAGATAACTGGTTATATCAGGGAAGATGGTTTATCATTAAAATCCGATAGTAACTAAATAAAATGTTCTTTTTAAAGCCCTTGGAGGAAACAAACAGGCCCTGGAAGAGGCAGCAACAGTAAGTGTTGTCCTATTTTGGAACTGTGGTTCGTTTTTAGTTTATCCAGTCACAACATCCAACCAGTGAGTGCTTACTGTGGAAGAGGTTTCATAGGGGATCTGTTTTGTTTAGGCCAACTGAAAAATTATGGTTATCCAATGTTGAGTCCATAAGGCCCAAATAGTTTCAAGTGCTACAAAAGGAGGCAGTTCTATTTTTGGCGGCCCTGCCCTGACCTCTGCAGGCAAAGTAGAAGCCTCAACTCCAAGTTTCTTTAAGCCCCTGGGCCATTACCTAATGACCTGGCTTGCTAGGTGTCAAGGAGACTCCTGCTCAGTAGGACTCGTGTCATACTGTAGAAGCTATGCTCTTATTTGGGACTTTCAGGTTTCCTCACTCCCTCTCGCCTCCTTCATCCCGCATCACTATCAGGACTGAGACAGTAAGATGGGAAGCAAAATAATTTAGATCTTAATCTGCACTGTTTAGTACAATAGCCACCAGCCACAGGTAGCTATTTTAATCAATTAAAATTAATAAAATTAAGACTTCAGTCCCTCAGACACATTAGTCACATTTCAGATGTTCAGTAGCCACACATGACTAGTGGCTCCGTATTGGTAGCTCAGAAATAGAGCATTTCTATCCTTGCAGAAAGTTCTGTTGTACAGTGTTTGGGAACTAGTCCATAATGGGCTTCACAGAGACCCTGAGCACTCTAAAATCATACATAAACAATGTGTGTATATACATGCGTCGGTAGTATATCTGGGGAGAATATGTATTACAACCTTTATCAGATTTACAAAGTGAACCCAAAAATCTACATCCTTCTGTGCACTGATCAGAATCCCTTGGATTAGAAAGGACCTGACTATAAAGGGTATATAGTAGCATTGAATAGCAGATCTCCACTGGCCTCAGAAGTTGAAGGTATTTCAGAGCCGGTTATCCAGTCAGGAAAAAGCTAGAGAGTTCGGGGGTGAATATTATAGGAGAGGAGTGGAGATAACTGAAAAAATCAAGAGCTAGTAAAACGTTCTCAGTCCTGTTTTTTCTTTGTGCTATGTTCCCCCCATCTGCACACCCAGATCTAATGTATCAAAAGACTTAACCTCTGAGATGAATTATACTCATTAGCTAATGCATCACCCTCTTTTTAATTAATCAGACATACAGAACTACAAATCAGAGAGCTTGTAATGTTACATGAAATAGCCAGTGTCATCATACCAAGTCAAAAGCAATTGTAGCCTCAGCTAATATGATTTGAAACTCAGGGAAGAAATGATACTTTGGTACAAAAGCTCATAATTATTAGGTATGTGGGGGGGTCTCCTGAGACTATTTCCAGGAAGACCCACAGGGCTCGGCATATAGTCATTCTCATGGCCATGATTTATTATAGTGCGAAGATACAAAGGGAAATCAACAAAGGGAAAAGGTACATGGGCCAAAGTCCGGAAGAAACCAGGCGCAAGCCCTCAAGAGTCCTCTCCAGTGGAGTCACATGGACACCTTAATTTAACCACATGTCAAATATCTACCAGAAAAGCATATTAGAGACTCCATGCGCAGAGTTTTTATTGGGGGCTGGTCACATAGCCATCTTCTGCCTAGCACGTACCAAAATTCCAGACTTCCAGAAGGAAAGCAGCTATGCAACGTAAGTCATGGTGTTTGTACAAAGCTTAGGCTCAGAGGAGCCATTCTTACCAGGGATGGTGGGAACCCTGAAATCCAAGTTCTCATGCAAGCCACCAGCCAGCCACGCAACAGGCCTTCCTATGGGTATCAGTCTTGGGCCTGTTAACCTCTTCTGCGTGGTAGTGATCAGTGGCCTGCCACCACCGATACCTTCATAACATGCGAGTTGTTTCTAGGGATGGCAGATAGTTGGCCACTACTTTCTATTCCATTAGCCATTTCAGACATCACTAATCTCCTACAGTGCTGTTTCTTACTAAGATTGGACAGTCTCAGAATCCTTCTTTCAGCACTCCACAGATTTGCCACCCATCTGGAGATGAAGCCAGCGTCATTCCTAGTCTGTAACAACTCTTCTGATATTTACACGTGCCCTATAAGGAAAGGTATAGGATCATGCCTGCTCGTGGCTGTTTTCAGCCTTATAGGTAGTTACCACTGGGAACGCTTAATTAGAATGACGGTGACTTTTTGAAGGGCTCAGGAGTACAACAGAAAACCTTATCAACCCTCTAGATTTTAAAAAATCAAGAGAGAGAGAAGTCTAATACAGCACCGAGTTAGAGAACGTGAATCATCAGGATCTTGTATTGTTTGCCAGTGGGACGTAATCAAGTGCGACGTCTTTGAAACATGGTTTGGCATAATATCAAGGCTGAACATTTGTGTACCCACAACCCTCCAGTGCCCTATCCCTGAGGGTACAGCCAAGAGAAAATTGAACATGTGCATCAGACACACGTAGAATATAGTTCAGAGTAGCAGTGCTGGTAATAGCAAAAGACTGTTGACAAGAGATTGGACAAATTCATTCTGGTAGAGTCACACAGTGGGCTATTACATGGCCGTGAAAACTAACTACAACTACAAACAGTGGTCAAAAATGAGACCAAGTAAAATATTATTTCAGCACATGTACATTTGTAAAAACTTACACGCGCTTTCTTTTAAGTAAATGAAAGGATAGTGGTTACCTCTGGGGAATGACAGGAAACTGGTCACCTCTGAGGGGAGACAAGGATGTAGAGCAGGGCAGAATACAGAGCTGGAAGCAAGGTACCAGCAATGTGTTAGGTCTTAGGTGGTACAGTGAATTTATGGGAATTCACCATATCTGTTATAACTAGTATGTAACAATCTTTGTATGTATCAAATAATATGTTTTTTTAATTGTTTCGAGTCTTAAAATGCTCCTCGTAGTTGATGGAATATGCCTGGTGTTTTCTGGCTGTGTTTGTCACAGGCTGACCTGGATATCACAGAAATAAACAAATTAACAGCAGAAGCTATTCAGACACCCTTGAAATCTGCCAAAAGTGAGTACTTTTCAAAACCCTTTGTTGAACTGAGAGAGTGGAGGCTCGGGTGGTTGGCTGGTTGCTCAGAGAGGCCTCGGGGGTAAAGCCTCTTCCCTCTAATGCCCAGTCTTCCGTCTTATAAATCCGATAACATGATTTTGGCTGCCGCATTGAGTTGATTGTATGCAGGACTGATAGGAGCAGACTCCCAGTGATGTGGGAGTGACAGTGAGAGTGGAAGGAGCGGGAAAGCTGCGTGGGGACCTTGGCCGCCTGCTGGCTCCCCCAGTTAAACAGGTTGGCGGGACTGAGAGGCCTTACGGGACAAGGTAAGGCCAGCCAAGGAGCTCCCGTGTGACCAGAAAGGTTAAGAGAATTGCAGAAGGACCGGTGTCCCATTGCATCATCCCACATTCCTGGATTCAGGGACCTGCTTCATGAAATCATCTCACACACACCTGGAGAGAGGCTGTCCTGGAGGGACAGCAGGTTGTGGTTAGTGAACATGGACTCAGGACACATTGGGCTCTGTCATGGATTTTAAGTCACTGTCATTAAGCTTTCATAGCTCAGTGCATCCAAATCTTGTGAGGATAGGCCTGACCCATGGCCTGGATTTGGGGCTGCCCACCAGCGCACTTTCCCTGCTGGGTAGGGTCAGAAACACCGTCCGGTTCTTAGTCCATCTTGCTTTCCATCTTGGCCTTGTAGGGTGTGGGGGGCAGGAGATTTTCACTTCACCGTTGTCACATTCCCGTGCTGCCTTGGTGAGATTATGACATAATTGGACTGGGGTATTCCTAGAGTTCCTCACCTGCACATTTACAATCTGTTAGGTCACTCTGGGTTATCTCTACACTTAGGTAATACTAGTTTCTCTTCTGAGTTCCACCAGTTTTGCTTATGTGGTTGGGGAGGGGAGGGGGTCTTTTGATTTCACCCCTGGGAGCCAAACACATCAGGACCAATGTCATCCAACAGTAAAGATTTTTTTTGTGTGCTCCCTTGACCATTGGACTTTGACTACATTGTGCTGCTTCCAAAAAAAAAAAAAAAAAAAAAAAAAAAAAAAAGATAAATATATTGTTTAATGTGTCAGAAAATAAAAAGCTGTCTAGTCTCATCCCCTGCCCCTCATGATTAGATGTGTGAATTTTCTCTGTGGAATCCCTGCTCAAGATTGTCTGGCTCGTGGTTGTACATATTTAGCAGTGACACTACTATCACTAAGCAGCTGCAATGCTTAGAAAGTTTTTTCTAATCTATGTAAATAATATTTGATTGTAATAAACAATACTTCTGACATGGGTCCGGTACTGTCCAAAAGGCTTTTACATTGATTCATTCCACAGACACTTAGTAAACACAGGCACAATTCTAGAGTTTGGGGGTACAGGGAGTAACAAAGACCCTCCTCTTGTGGAGCACATTCCAGGTCTCATAATACCCCTAGGAAGTGGCTATTCCCTTTTGTAGATGAGGAAACTGAGGCTCCACACTAAAAGCCCCATGACTTGGTTAGTGCTAAGACCAGGCCTCAAGCTCAAGTCTGGCTGACCCCAGCATCTGTGCTCTTACCAGAATGCTGGGCATCATGTGGGCTTTTTTAACCAGCCTGGTGAGTTTCCTCTGTCTAAACCTTCTTTTTAAAAAAAAGTCATCTTGTATATTCAAAGTCTTTTTCTTAATTACAACCTCAGATTGCGTAAGTTTCATTTCCTATAAGAAACATGAATACATGATAGGATGCTTGGGTGGCTCAGTCGGTTAAGTGTCTGACTTGAGCTCAGGTCATGATCTCACGGTTGGTGAGTTCGAGTTCTGCACTGGGCTCTGTGCTGACAGCTCAGAGCCTGCAGCCTTTCTCGGACTCTGTGTCTCCCTCTCTCTGCCTCTCTTTCTCAAAAATAAACATTAAAGGGGCGCCTGGGTGGCGCAGTCGGTTAAGCGTCCGACTTCAGCCAGGTCACGATCTCGCGGTCCGTGGGTTCGAGCCCCGCGTCGGGCTCTGGGCTGATGGCTCAGAGCCTGGAGCCTGTTTCCGATTCTGTGTCTCCCTCTCTCTCTGCCCCTCCCCCGTTCATGCTCTGTCTCTCTCTGTCCCAAAAATAAATAAATAAAAAAACATTGAAAAAAAAAATTAAAAAAAAAAAATAAACATTAAAAAAAAACAAAACATGAAAACATTAAAGTTTATTCCTATGAGAAATATCACTTTGTTAAAACTGTTTCTTATAGCACGAAAGATAATAAAAGTGGATGAAATGATAGTAGAAGAGGAAGAAGAAGAAAATAAAAATAAGAATCTTCAAACTGCAAGAGTAAGTAGGCACTCAGGTTTGAGGCTGGGAGAGGACAGGAGACAAATACATAATATCCTATTGCCCAACCCCCACCTGCCAGAGTTCAGTTTAGTAGAGAAGATCCCACTTAAATGGCTAAAAACAAAAGCAATCATAGATGTGTGTATAAGGTACATAGAACATAGAAGAGGAAGCTATCAAAGCTATTACCTCGCTGGTTAGGATACACCAGGCCTTTAAAGGTGAGGGAGATTTCACCAGCTGGAAAAGAAAGGGAAGGGAAATCCACAAGGAGATAGGAAAGTTCCATTTAAGGAACAAGAAGCAGTTTGGGATGGCAAGGATGTAAGCTGTGAGGGTGATCTGCATAGAGTAGGGCCAGACAACGAATGGCCTTGTGTACCAGGCTTGGAAGTTTCCATCCCACCAGGTTGGTCATTTCAGATTGGTATTTCAGAACAATATGCAGGGTAAATGGGAGAGGGGAAAAACTGGAGACAAGGAACCCAGTTGGGAGGCCATTGTAATTCTTAAATGGAGACACCGAGCCTATAAAAAGAGAAGGACGGTTTTGACATAATGTTTTAAAAGGGAGAATGAGCTTGGTGGAGGAAGGGAGGAAGCAGGGATGATCAAATGGTTTCTAGCTCAGGCAGCCATCATAGGTGGAAGGTGGGACATGGGAGGAAGAGCGGTGAAGGGGAGCAGCCACTGTCCCAGTTTTTGTTCCACACTTCTCCGAGTTTTCAGCCTGGCGCTCAGGGAGCAGTAGGAGGTTGTGAGACCCACTGTCTCCCATTGTGGCTGTTAGTGAGGTTGTGCAGGGAAGGCGTGGAGAGGGGGCTGAGGATGGGCACTTGGAGGGATGCTAGAAAGAGGACCTCATGAGGTAGCCTGCACAGGGACAGCCAGAGAAATGGGGAAGGTGGGGTGGAGGACAGGGATGGACAGAATTGTCAGAAGGTAAGGAGTGATCCTTGTCAGGTGCCCCTGAGGACTTGGGAGGGGTGAGGACTGCCGAGTTCCTTAGATTGGGCACCTGGGACCGCCTGAGTGACCTTCACAGCAGCACTTAATGGCAGAGTGACAGGGAGGTGAGGGGATGGAGAGGGGGCAAGCCAGGCCAAGTCAGTTCAAAAGAGATTTCCCTTTAATCTTGGTCAAAACCCTCTGCTTTGAAGACCCAGGCCTTAGTTGGTCAGTTTTGTTCTGTATTACCTAAGGCAACTTGATTCTGGGAGCAGACCTCATATTCGGTGTTAGTTTCCTTTTCCAGAGCTGGTTCCCCCTCCCCTACTTTTCTTACCCCTCCCTTACCTTTGCCCCTTTGGGGGCTTTTTATAATCACAGTTTCATTTGATTGTGAATCCAGGTCAAAAGGTGTCCTCCGTCCAAGAAGAGAACCCAGTCCGTACAAGGAAAAGGCAAAAGCAAAAGGTAATGGGTTTTCCAAACTTCATTGTGTGTTTTGGTTTTACTGGGGAGACCCACTCAGCGTGGCAGAAATCGGGGGTGAAAGGGCTCTCGTGGCCTGTGCTCCAGTGGAACTTGAGTCTCCAAGCTGGAGGGGCTTCTAGAAATGAACATTTCTCCAGTTCCGCCCATGTTCTCTGTCCTCCCCCACTTTTTTGGTTCGTTTGTTTTCATGCCTCCAGCCGCCGAGCTCCAGCCAAGAGGCCTACCGGGGGCTGAGAGGGTGCCTCCTTCCTCTTGTCCCGTTAGCCTGAGAAGTCGGATTCTGGAGGCTGGCCGCTCGGCTTCAGAGCGCTGGCTCCGCCCTAGTTGGCTGTGTGATCTCGGCCAGGTTGTGCGACTCAGTGTGCTGGAGTCTGCATCCGTACGCAAGGATAACAGCTGTGTTTCCCGGGTTGTTGGGGAGCTTCACGAATGAGCATGTGTGAGGTGCTCGGGACAGTACCCGACATGATCGGGGACTTCTGCGTGTGACCTGCCACGCTGCTGCTGTCACTGCGCACCTCATGGCCACTTCTTACCTGCAGGTCCAGCCACTGTAACACTGTCACCCCAGCTGGGGGCCGGTTGGAGTTGTCTATGGTGAAACCAACTCCAGGCTTGACACCCAAGTTTGACTCAAGGTGAGTGATGGGAGCGGTGCCTGTGTCTGGGTGGGAGCCCACCAGTTAACATCAGCCAGCAAAGAAGGGTGTGCGAGAAAACACTCGACTCCTCGGCCTGGCAAAGCGCTCTTGGAGGAGGGCAGCCGTCTCGGCTTCCAAGTGTTTGCCCCTCCCCTGGGTGCAGGTTAGCTGATTTCAGCGACAGAATGACTCTGACAAGAGGGAGGAGGACATTCTGCCTCTGATGACTAGGAAGCCTCTGGTGATTCTTGGTCTTTTCTGATTCTGACCAGGAAACGTAGTTTTTAAAACTGGGTAGGTACTCTCCTATACCCTTGGTAAGAGTGACAGTGGACACCACGTCACATCGGGAGACCAACGTAACCCAGGCTCTAAGCCAGTGTCTTCCAGCGGGCCGGTCAACTGGACAGGAAGTGCCGTCTCACCATTAAAGTGGATGTGCGTGTGCCGATGTGACAGCTTCGTGATCACGGGCGTCTCCAAGCACGTTGCAGAACAGCGTGTCCTAGACGATCCCATTTGTTTTTATATACATAGAACGTTTCTAGAAGACATAAGGAATTGAGAGTAGGGATCTCTGGGGTGAGGAGAGGGAGGAAGCCTTCTACTTTTAATTCCCATTCTTGAACTGGTTTTCACATGAGCGTATAGCAGAGGACATGTAGAGAAAAACAGGTAGCAGAATTCTAACTGTCTCGAGAAGGTTAGGTTGGGAATTAATATGATGTAGTCTCTGGATCCTCCTTTTTTGACCCCGGAAAACTCTTCTTGATGTAAGCACTTAGCCACTCTTGGAAATGCATTAACCATAGTTTATTTCTGGCTTTGTGGCTGGATGGATGACTGGCATCCATACAGAGCTTTGGACCTGAGATTTCCGTGGGTAAGAACTGACTTTGGCTAGATGTATGTTTGATAATTACAGCCTCCCTTCTCCAGCTGTGTTTAGTCATTACTGTTTAAAAAGACATTTTTTCCCCTAAATTTAGAACTCGCCTTCTTAGAAATGTGGGATTTGAAAACTACAGCTTGAGGCCAGATGGGGGCTGCAAGGGTTCACAGCGCCTCATGTCATTCAATCTGCCAAGCCATCTTGACGGGGATCTTCCCACTTTGTAGGGTCTTCAAGACCCCGGGCCTGCGCACTCCAGCAGCCAGAGAGCGGATCTACAATATCTCCATGAATGGCAGCCCTCTTGCCGACAGCAAAGAGATTTTCCTCACGGTGCCGGTGGGCGGTGGAGAGGTGAGTGTCTCCGAGGGATGCCGGGCCACCACGCTGCTCGCTCAGCCCTTCTGTCCTGGGCCCATCACCCACTTCTCACCCCCACAGTCCGTGGGGTGGCATGGATCCCGATCTCCACATCTCTGCAGGACTCAGAACCCAGTTTTCTCGCCCAGGTTAGAGGCCCAGGCTGGGATCCTTGCCCGGCTCCATGTTCCTATTTGTTCCTCAGCTAACATTTGCCCAGCTGCCTTGTGGCAGGCCCAAGGTGTAGAAGACACGATCCCCGCTCTCGAGAAGCTGTTCAGTAGTCAAGATAGGTTCACCGTCAAGAACAGGATTATGTGATGTGTGCAACACGGGAGGTTATTAAAGGGAACGCAGAGGAAGGCACCGTTGGGGTATGTGCTTAGTCTAGAAAGGGGACCAGGAGCTGTGTCTTCCACTCTGTATAACTCTGAGGGGTTCTGAAGCAGGGTGATACCCGTTTCTCTGGGTTGAATAGAGGAAGTTGCTGACCTCGGCTCCTCGGAGGGAAGGAAGGTGTATCTCAGATGTGTCTGCAGGGCATTTCTAAGCTAAAGTACATGCCCTTTATTCCCCGGGTGGTCCAGCCAAGGTCCAGTGATAAGCACTGATGTCACTGACGCCTCAAGGCACTCCTTGCCACTCCCCCCACCCCCCACCAAGTGTGGAGTATCACGGGCACCCCTGGGGCACACTAAGGCACTGGGTGGAGGGCCCTGCCCTAGGGGACATGGAGGTTGAACCCATTTTGCCCTCCACACAGAGCATGCGATTATTGGCCAGTGACTTGCAGAGGATGGACATCGCACAGCTGGACCCAGAGGCCTTGGGAAACATTAAGAAACTCTCCGTGAGTCTCGTAACCCTCCGCACACAAGATGCCGCCAACGGCGTTCTTAGTTTAGCCGTACTTGGGACTGTCTTTTGGGGGCTGGGCTTCATCTTTAGCACCGTGTTGTCCTCTTTCCCCCAGGGGATTTTTACCGTAATCCTACTTCCCTAGCTGCAATTCTGTCCCTAAATTGAGGTTGACCTCAGTCCACCCCAGAGTGCCTGCCACAAAAGTTCTACAACAGAATCAAAATTCTACGTCATTCAGGCAGTTGGTGTCAGTGTGTGAGGGCAGATTGACTGCCGGAACAGAAACCTCCTAGAGGGAGGGAGGGGCTTGTTCCAAGGGGTCCCACGGAGTCCAAGAAAACGCCGAACAGCCAGGCCTCCGGAGCAGTGGGACCCTCCTTGACAGGAGTTTATGGAGGTGCACCTGTTCCTGGAGCGTCTCTGTCTTTGAGGCCCACGCACCCATTTCTCTGACATTTCCTCATTCCTCCCTTGGCAGATCATCTTCTCCACAGGGCTCTCGGTTCCGGGCTGTGTCCTCCTTCAGTACTGGCTTGCGTGTGGCTTCAGGCAGCCGCAACTCTGACTTCACTAATGCCCGGCACTGACTGTCCGGCTTCTGGCCTCCGCTTACGTTCTCGGAAGGGCATTGAATTGGCTCAGCCTTGGTCAGATGGGCCTCCGTGGTCCAGTCAGCATGGTCACCGGTGGTGGATGGGAGCACTTGGTGCGAACATGGCTGCCTAGGCGCCCCCCTACTGGGGGGGGTCTGTGAAGGGTACCTCCAGGGAGGGGGGCAAGGGCGGAGCTGCTTTCCCAGCCCGGTCCTGTGGAACGAGGGCCCCGGGCTGGGATCCCACATGTACCCAGCTACCCGAACCTAGTGACAGCCGTCCCCTAGCTGTGCCTGCAGCACTACTGTCTCATCTGAGGTCTTGTTTTACTGCTTCGTTCAGATGAGGAATGGAGGTCCAGGACAGGTAATTCATTAGTTCGTGATATGAGTAGAGAACGGAGGGCTGAGATTCACTCAGACCTGCTGACCCCAAGTCCAGTGCCACCCGAGGAGACTCTGAAGTGGCCAACAGGCAAGCGTGGCCGGTGCCGTGTTCACTCAACGACCCGCTTCCTTTCCTTTGTAGAGCCGCCTTGCCCAGATCTGCAACAGCATACGGACTCACAAATGAGGCTGCTGTCTCAAGAAGCCAAACTTGACAGGATGGACCTTCAACGGGCACTTCTGGGACCCTGAAGAGACTTCTTCCCTTCAGGCTTATTGTTTGTTGGAGCGTGAAGTTCCAGAGCAGGGAGTGGTGTTCCTCTGGGAGAATTTGGGAAGCGGGGGAGACGCGCTGCTCCCCCCATCGGTTAGATAAAGCTTTGCTCTTCACACCTCCCAACCCAACTGCCTCCCGCATCCGTGCAGTCGAAACTTCCTGTCATTCTCCTGGCAGAATTCTCCTTCCTGCTCTGAGCTGCCACCTTCTGCCTCCTGTAACCCAGCATCCTCTCTGCCCCGCCCCTATCCCAGTGGAGGTGGCGTGAGAGCAGCTCATGTTCCCAGGAAGACCGCCTGCTCCCCCTCGTTGGAGAACCCTCTGCTCGAGGCTGGGAATTTTAAGCTCAGGGAAGCGTGAGCTCTGGGCCATTGGAGGACAGATCCGGAAAGCTGGGAGGAACTGTACAGATGGGAACAGGACAGCAGGATGGGATGTATCCTGGCAGTAACCACAGCAGAGCACATCTCACCCCGGCCCCCATCCCTGCTTTCTCCTGTGGTGGATACTAAATGGGCCTTCAGGATCTTCTACCCGCTGTGCCCAGTAGGCTTTTCCAAGCCGACTTGTGGAACAGTGTTTTGTATTTATCCCTTTACCGAAGACCAAAAATTGGTTTGGAGGCAGCTTCCATGTCTGGCTTCTCTACCTCCCTAGTTGGTAGGAATTTGGCTAAGACAATTCTAGGGCTTAGCTTAGTCTAGGGTTTTTATGGGACCGGCTGCAGAGGAACCGTCTCCAAGCTCTCTCTAGTCCAGTTGTCCCTGCCAGGTTCACAGACTTTGCAGGGACTGCTTCCTCTTACGGGGTTCATTGGGGGGCAGGTGTAACTTGCCTGGTGGCCTCACTCCCCATGTTTAGCCTGTCCTCCGGGCATTGACTAGTTAATCAGAGTCAGCACCAAGATCCCTGTGCTCCAGCCAGCACCTCCGCCCCAAAGAATCATGAGATGTGGTCCAAAACTAGGGGAGCCAAGAGTTCCCTCCCCGGGCTCGAGGGCACTGGGATCTAGGGTGGCTCTGTGTTCTACCTGGTGTTACTTTGCTGCGTGGCCCTCCTAGCGATCCAGTCCTGTTGCAGCTGTATTCCTTTTAAGCTGTTTTATTCTCCCTTTCCCGAGACTGTGCATATTGTGTTCCTGAGCAATGGCATCCCTAAGCTGTTCTAATTCGAGCTACTGAAAGTTACCTGTTTTCAATAAATTGTGGGTTTGTTTTTAATCAGTATTCAGCCTGCCTGTCATCTCCAAGCTGTGCTGTCTGGACTAGAGACTGTTTGGGAGCTGAAGCTATCAAGTGGGGGTCCTCAGAAGCTGCGGAAACCCATCCTTAAGGCACAATCTGACGTCTGAAGAAGGGGCCCTGACCCCAGCATCCAGGGCATAGCTGACCCACCCCGAGCAGGTTTCCCCCAACACCTTTGTTCCATGAGCAAGAAATTGACATCCGGGAGGACAGAATCCAGGGTATCTGTAGTTTGCCAGTAGTGTCAGAGCTCGTTGGCCAGGAACAAAGCAGGGGCGCGGGTAATGAATGCAGCGATCGTGTTTCTCGCTTCCCAGAATCCGTAGGCTCTGGCAGATCTGCCTTCCTAAAATTCTTTCTACACTGAAAATGACCAACACGGAACTAGTGGCAGAAGAGAAAAACGGGTCATTAGCCCCACTCACCTAGCACTGACAGTGACTGATGGGGGAAGGATCCCGTGGTCAGTGACAGCATTTGGAATAAAGGCTACTCGTTTCAAGTAGTTCAGTCACCAAACCTGAGGCTTCTGCCTTTCCCTTCATCTGCTGTGGTGTCAAGAGCCTGACATCAAGGAAACACTTAGGACCTGACGTGCCCTACCCAGAGCCACCCTCTCCGTTTTATTCCGCTTGCACCACTGCCTAAAAGAACCCAGCTGTAGGAAATGTGTAGTATGCAGCAGGTGCCTAATAGGTGCCCATCCTGTGCGGTGAAGATGGAGCAGTCGTTCATTCCACAGAAGGGCGGACTTGGAGGGTCATGAGTTCCCCCATCCCAGGATTTAAAGCACGGTCTGATGTATCACAGGGCTGGGATGTTGCAAAGGAAATTTAAATTGAAAAAAAAAATTTAAATCCTACTGCCAGTCCGCAAACCAGGGTTCACAGACACAATTTCATTGGATTTTGTTTTTTCAAGTTAGTTACTAACAATTTAAAAATGGTGAGATTTCACAAAAATGATTGCTAGCCTCCAAAAAATAAGATCTGGCAACACGGCCAGCTGGAGCTGAGAGCAGCTTTCCTTAGAGAATCCTCTCCATTCAAAGCAACCCCGGCCAGATTACTGCCCTTTGTTACAGACCTCGCCCCGGTAGTTGACTCAGTCCCCGCCGCTGTGGGTATCAAGCAGATGCAAGCGGAGCTGCTCTGGGTCCTCCCCTTCACCAGGGCACTGAGGCAGCTGCCAAGAGCCCTAGAGATCCAGTAGGCACTAGGTTCATTCTTTGCCCCGCAGGCCTCCTGATCTTTCCAGAAGCCCTATTTTGGGGCTTCCTATTGAAAGAATTCCAAACTTACCACCTCATATGAAGAGCTAGTTCTTGGGGTATGAATGGGTAGGACATCACCTAAGCAACTGTTATTCGTGGTATCAGACACACTTTTTAGCTCAAAGGAACTAATGGGTTTGCCTGCAATGGAGAACAAAGGTACGTCTTAGCACCTACACGTGTACGAGCTCCGCTGAGTGTTTTCCTTTCTAATTTTACACACTGACAGTTATTGACCCACACCTCAAGTTCAAGATGACACACGTGCTGAAGGTTTTAACGGTAGATCATTCATGAGACTTCAGAAATGGGAGGTGCCGGGAGAGACTTCATTAGAACTGGGGCCCACATCGGGCTCTCCACTTAATGGGAGCCTGGAATCCAATTTGGCAAAAAGGTGCCTCCTCCCTTTACAAGATGAGGCATTCCCCCGGCCTTCTCTCTCCCCCACGTGCATTGCCTCACCTACTGAACAAGTCCCTTAGCCCCTCGCCCACTCCCTGAGAGCTGTCACCTGCACTGCCTGCCTCTACACTTTGCCATCATCTAGCATTTTCTGACAGATGATGCACATGGTGGAGGACGTAACCTATCCTTGGCACCGGGGTGCCAGGAAGACCCCAGCTCCCCATCTGCAAATTTTCAGTGCCCACAATCACACGCCGCGTGCCACGATATGCTGAGAGCCATCGGGGTGGAAACGGGACACACCGAGGATACACCCCTTCAGAGGGTCACATGTCAACCGTCCTCACCATGCCCCGGCTGACTGTCAAGGACGAGTGTGGCGGGGAAGGGAGCGGATGGGGCCAGATGCAGTCTATCTGGGAAGGGGTGTGATGTAAGGTGTCTGCAACGGGGAAACAAATTTTGGGTTTCTGGTTTTTCTCAACTTCCACGAGCAGTCTCAGTCAAAACATATTCCTTGGAGCGAGGCTCGAGATACCCATCATCTGCCCACAAGATGCAGGTCAGCATCGAGGTCATCCGTGAACTGAAAGTTTCTGGCTCTTCTCTGCTGCCCAAGACCCCAGGGGGCCCAGCTACTAAAATGGGCCCGGGAGGCACCCTGAGGAGACTAGCAAGGTTTTGCCTAGATACTGGCAGATGCTGGAGGGCTAGATGGTAAGGGTACCAAGAGATTTGAAGAGAGGGCGTCATACAGTAAGGAGTTGTACTTGCGTCCTGAGCGGTGGGAAGGGGGCAATGGGATCCGCTAACCCAGTCGTGGTTAACACGGTTAATACTAGGTTAATATGGACGGTGAACATGCTACACGGTTTCCCCTGGGCCCTCCTGCACCTCCCTGGGGACTGGGTCAGGTGGAAGGTCCCTAGACTCCCACAACACCTAGGATTTATCCCTAATGCTGTGTCTTTCGTGCTTTTTACTTAACCGACCCCCAACCTCCCCCCGCCCCTCCATTAGGCAGCGAGGTCTTCACATCCTCATGTCTGCGACAGGGTAGGTGCTGGGTTCGCTGAATGACCAAACAGCTTGTGAAACCACAGCAGCAGCCTTGCTGCCCGGAGATGCTCCTTACTGCCCATATACTATACATCTACCCGTTGCCTTACACCTTCCTAAGAATGACATTTTGTGGGCACTTGCTGTGCGCCAGGCGCTGTGCTCAGTGTTGGTGGGGGTCCTCCACTCCTTGTCTCCACGCCTCTTACTGAGCAGCACTCCCGCCGTCCCCAACCTACCCTCGGGGAGAAGTGACTTACCCAGTGGGATAACCAGCTTGAATCGGTGCCACCTGGCTTGTCCCGCAGGTCTGCGTGCTCACGAGCCGGGGGCACGCTGGTCTGCTCCCCGTCCTGCAGGAAGTTGGGTCGGGCAAAGGTGCCCGTGCAGAGGAGGCTTGTGGCTGCCTGGCTCAGCCCGGGACTAGGAGGGTCTAATTCAGGGAAAGGCCCTTGGCCCCGATACACCACCACTCATTTATCGAAGACGTACATTTTACACATTTTAACATCTCTGAAGTTGGGATGCATCTTCCAAGCAGATGGCATGATACAGTTGAATTGGCTGTGATGTTGCTTAGTGGTACATCTCACACTCAATGGCATCTTTGATTCGAAGGAACATAGTGAGCAACAGTCTCCAGTCAGCCTTATCAAGAAGCTGGTATCTTGCTGTCCGTCTGTCCCAGTGACTAGTGCTCAACTGGTTTTGAGCACAGGAAGGGAGGAAAGGGGTCACGTGTTGCCATCCCTGCCACCCCAGCCCCGGCCCTGAGCGCTTCCCGTGGCCTGACGAAGCAAATAAAGAAGACACCTTCTCCATGCTGGGACCATGGACATCCTGGTGCAGGGAGTGCAGAAGCACTAGCAAACCGGAAAGGGCAGGGGCTCACGTGTATGTGTGTGTGTATGTGTGCGCACGCGCGTGCACGCACGCGCTCAAGGGGCACTCCAGCACTCAGCCTGCATCCCCACTCCGCCCTAATCACTCTCTTATCCCACTCTCCTCCCTTTGCAGCACACCGCAGGAGATTCCCAAACCCCACTCCTCGATCCTCAAGTAAGGGTTGAATTACGTCCCCTCAAAATTCACATGTGGAAGTCCTAACCCCTGGTACCTGAGAAAGTGACTATTCGGAGACAGGGCCTTTCCAGAGGTCATCAACTTAAAATGGGGTCATTACGGTGGGCCAGCCCAGTACTTCTGAAAGGGGGGAAATCTGGACGTGGAAGGCGATGTGATGACACAGGGAGAAGCCGGCCGTCTGCCAGTCAAGCAGAGAGGCCTGGAACAGATCCTTCCCTAAGTCCTCGGGAAGAGCCAACCAAGCCTGCTGACACCTTGACCTCGGACTTCTAGACGCCAGAACTGTGGGCGAGGAGCTCTGTCCTGCAAGCCCCCTCTTGAGGTAGGTTACGCAGCCCCCCGGGGAACATCCCCCCACCCCAGCCACTCCCCCACCTTCTGCTCGCGAGACTTCTCCGTATTTCACACCCACACTCACTGCTCCTTCGCCTCGATGGCTGACTCCTTCCTGGCTTCTCCCCATTTCTCCCCTCAGGCTCTGTCTCCTGCTCTTCCTCACCAGACTTGGGCAGTGTCACACTTGCTCCAGAGCTCCCTCTCCTCCCAGTGCTCCTCAAGGAGCCTCCTCACGGAGGCATCAACTTCGCCCCACCCCGGCCCTCAAAGCTCCGTCTCTAGCCCGCGTCTGTGCCAAGTTCCAGACCCAGCACCCACGATCTCCAGGAGGGGCATCTCCACCCGCACCTCCCGCAAGACCTCAAACACATCTAAAATCTAGTGTGTCGTTTCCCGCCTTCCCCGCACACACCTTACCCGACCTGCTCCCCTCCCCGTGACTGTCTAGCTCAGAAAATGGCACCATCACCTGAGTGTTGCCTGGTGGGGGCGGGGGGGGGGTGGAAGCCTTCTTTGGTTTGCTACTTCTGAGACCAGGCTGCCCTCTCTAGACTGGGAAGCCTTCCATGGCAGGAGTCATTCAATTAATCTCACAGACCTCAGACACACACTGGAGACACCCCACGGGGAGTTGGGGGAGGGTGGAAACCCTCCCCACATAAGCTCTTAACAGTTAAGCAACTGTCACTGAAAGAGGTACCGTATCACAGACAAGTTTTTATTATTTTGTCCTGCATATAGAACCCAGGAAATATAAAAACATCTCCAGAATTAGTCAAAGGAACTGCATCCCCAGCCAGCCCCTGCCCTCCCTGGATGGGCTCAGATGGGGGAGCCGGAGGGTTGCAGGCCACTTCCCTCTGTCCAGTGAATAAATTCCATACAAAAATAGATCTGTAAGGGCTCCCAGAGAGCCATCGGCCTGCATCTGCACAGGGCAGAGGCCTGGGAGCCCTCAGGATTACGGGACCTCGCTCCTCGGTGGAGGGGAGGTCTACCCTGGACACCGAAGTCCTGTCACCACAGCCAGAGGGCCCTTCTGCAGAACAGCTAGGGGATGGGGAGGGGCCTGGGACCTTCAGAGCATGATTGATGTAGCTAGAGATGGGGATGAGGCACCCTTCACCCAAGAAGGGACACTGGTCCTTTCCAAGCTTGGGTGGGGGGAGGGGCGAGCCTGGAGGGCACCTGGCAAGGGGCCAGACCCTCCAGCCCCGGCAAAGGTAGAAGCAGGATCTCAAGTTCCCCACCCCCCCGCCCGCCACCCCACCACCGCTATACCCTCAAAGTCACTGACTGGGGCAGTGCTTAGGAGGTCAGGAGCGGAGGGAGGGGCTCCAAGGAGAGAAGAGCAGCTTCTGGCAGGGCGAGGCCAAAGGCACTGCTGTGAGGCACCATCCCCCACCATGGGCGCTCCCCAAAAATGCGCTGCATCTTCCAGCCTCCAGCCTCCTCCTCATGCCGGCCCCTCTGCTTGGATGCCTCTTGTCCTAGGCCCTCCGCCTTGGCCTGTGCAAAACTCCACCCACGCTAAGGAAAGACAGCCCCCACACCCACCTTCCAGGCCTTATGCATCTGCTCTCAGCCAAGAAGCCCTTCCAGACACACCTCCGTGTACACAAATCATGAGTGTCCATCTGCCCTCTGGCCCAACGGCCCACAGACCCTGAGGTCTCCCGTGGGGCCTGGGGTATTTTTGGAAGGTGCACCTGTAGTACTTCTCGATGCCCGAGCTCATCTCCCCACTTAAGCTGAGCCCTCCAAGGGCCAAGGCCAGCTCTGTGTCTCATTCACACCCTCCTCCTTCCCACCCATCTCACCCCATGCCAAACCCAGGGTAGGCATATGCCAGGGATGTCCCGGACAAACTCAGCCCCTGGGACCCTGTCCAGATCCAGCTGCCTTCCTGCCATCCTGTGAAAGCCCCGGCCTCACGATCACCACTGCCTCTGGCAAGCCCTTCTGGATAAGGAACTCAGGAGTTAGCTCAGTGTGGCCCCTCCTGCCAGAGGGAGAAGGCGCTCTCCCACGGGAGGCTGAATGGTGGCCAGGAGACAGAATTTGCAAGAAGGGGTCACCTCAGAGCACCCCTGGGCTACCTTGGGGGGAGAGTGTTGGTGTCACAAAATAGGACCAAGGACCCTCTCTCCAGAGCCAACCTCATCCCTAGACTGGGAGCTGGGGGCATGGGTTCTAACTCCAGCCCCGGCCCTGACTCCTCAACAGGCCTCGGTTTTTCCTATCTGCACAGTGCGGCTCAGAGCCTGTCAGAGAGAGAAAGTCCACCTCTGAGGCTGGAAAGCAAAGTTCACGGGTCCTCTGAAGAGAAGATGTCTCCCCTCATGCTCTCTGCAGATGTCCGACCAGTGAATGTATAAAAGGAATGCAAAGGGGAGGCCACGATGGGCCTCAGGGGAGCACCAGGACCTTGATGGCCTAGTCAGGACCCTCACCCTCACCCTGAACTGTCAGCCCAAGGGCAGGGGAAGCAGAAATCAGCTCCTGAGTCTAGGGCCCTTGGGGTCCAGCCCCTGAGTTCAGCACCACCTCTGCTGCCTGAGCCTCAGGACCAGTGTGCAGACAGGGCCGAGCCCAAGCGCAGGCCCTTCAGGATGGGCTGCCGGGCAGTTGGGGTCCTCGCCAGGTCTCACGGAAGCCCACTAGGGGCCCGTGCCGCCAACCGGCCAATGGGTCTGTGGGGCAAAGGGGCACCCACTGGGGTAGGCCCCAGGCCCCAGTGGGTGTGGAAGACAGAAAAACATGAACCAGGTGATTTAAAGCTACATTTCCCCTCCCCGCCCTGACCACCTTGGTCTCTGGGACCACATCTCAGGGGTTCTCCCCAGGGATTTAAACCCTTTGGCCCCGGGGGACGGAGTCAGCAGCCAAGGTGTCCAGACTGGGGAAATGGGAAGGGTAGGCGGAGGAATGGGGGGACCGCGGTCCCGAACAAGCTCTGGGCCCGAGTGCAGGGAGAGCATGCTCACTTCCACACCCGTGGAGCGCAGCTGGCCAGGGTCCTTGACAGGGCTGGGGCCGCTCACACCTGCACCCCCTGGCCTTGCATCTGGAGCACTCGCGCCCGCAGTGCACTGATCCCGCTGAGGAGGGCCTCCCGGTGTTCGGCCGAAGAGATGCCCAGGCTCACCAGGTCCCTGAAAGAAGGGCCGGTCAGACCCAGCAGGCTCGGCCCTCTTCCACTCTCCCTCCCTCTGTGTGGACAGGGGAAGGGTCTGGAATTAGGACAGGCAGGGGGTGAGGGGGAGGGTCCCGGGTAGACAGGGGCAGGGCCCCCGGGGTTCCTCGGACTCACTGGGCGCCCATGGCAGCCACGGCCTCCAGGCTCCCAAAGCCACCTGCGGCAAAGCTGTCCTTGTAGCGGCCCAGGTCCAGGGCCTCCAGCCATGCGCCCACGGAGCCAAAGGAGGGAAAGGTGGAGAAGGCACGGTCTGCCAGGGGGGTGGGAGGCCTGGGGAGCAGAGGGGCTGTGGTCAGTTGACAGCAGGGATCTGGTGCCCAGACCTGGTCACTCTCCTGAGGAGAGGCCACCTGAGAGAGGACAGGAGATGGGGAAGGCGACCCAGCCCCAGGGTGGACGTGGCTGCATGGAGCATGAGGCACCCCCAGAGCAGGTGAGGGTTTCAAGATACCAGTCAGGTAGGTAGAGAGTGGATTACACCTGAGCCAGCCAAAGGTACTGGGAGGATCTGGAACAGTCTGGGGGACAGGACACACCTCGGACAGTCTGGGAGGTGACCTATATTATACCTGGGGCAACTAATATTCGTTTCACTTATTCTATTTATTGGAACTACAAGCTTGTTAGAACGATTTCCACACACATTCACCCAGTCAGTGATCACTGTACTGGGATGTGTGAGGCAAAACCCAGGACAAGCAGAGTGACTGAGATGGATGAAAATGTACATGAGTCTGAGGCAGGCAGAGTATTAGCTCTATCTGGGGCAACTGGGTGAGCAGGCGTAGCTGGACAGGTGGGGGAGGACGGGGTGGGGGGGGGGAGCAGGACAGGTGGGGCAGCTGGATGTGGGCCATGTGGGGAGGCCACTCACGGAGAGTGAGAGGTCGGCCGGCCAGATCTGGCGTGGTTGGGGATAGGCGGGAATGTGCCGAGGCATCGGCTATACCTGGGAGAAGTGGTCGCGGCACACTTTGGGGGTTCTGGGTCCTGCGCCATCTTGCTCAGGACGCTGTGGATCTGGGAGAACCTGGGTCGCTCGCCTGGGTCCTTCTGCCAGCAGTCAAGCATCAGTCGATGGAGGGGGGAGGGGCAGTTCCTGGGGGGCGGCAGCCGGAAGCCATCCTCCACTGCCTTGATCACCTGGGCCACGGAGGTGAGGGGCAGACAGGAAGCTTTAAGTCCCTCCAACGCATGCGCACATCCCATCCTGAGGAAGACTCAGGCAGTGGCCAGGCAAGACCGGAAGCAAGCAGACAGTGAAGTGGGGTCTCAGGCTAGGAGGTCAAGGGTCACTGGGCAGGGGTCAGGAAGTTGGGGCCTGAGGTCACTCACGTCTTGGCCAGACATGTCCCAGTAGGGCCGCTCCCCAAAGGCCATCACCTCCCACATGACGACACCAAAGCTCCACACATCACTGGCAGAGCTGAAGTGTCCAAACTGAAGCGTCTCAGGGGCGGCCCACAGTGCCGGGCTCCGGCCGCTCTGTGGACGGACAAGCACGTCAGGGGCAGGAAGGGACCGGCCCAAGTACACCCGGGGCTCCCCGCCCCACACAGCCCCAGATCCAGCCCCACCTGCCATCCTCTCAGCTGCACGTCTGGGGAAGGCACATAAGCTGACCAGAAAATGAGGCCCATGCTGGCCTTTACTCGGGACCAACTGGGGGCAGGGACGGGATTGCAGGCAGCGGCCCCGACACAGCCAGGAAGACAGGAGAAGTGGGTGAGGGGGACTCTGGTGCAGTCTGATGGGCAGGTCTGTCTGGGAGACGGGAATCCTCACCATGGTGGTGTAGACGGCCTCCGCTCGGTCCCGGGGCCCCCGCCCAAAGCCAGAGATCTTGCAGATAAGGCCACTGCTGACCAGCACACGGCGGGCCGCCAGGCCCCGGTGAACGTAGCCCATTTCCGACAGGTACTTCATGGCTGACGCCAGCCCGGGCAGCAGCCCCATCAGCTGCCCGGCCACCAGCTGGCCTTCATGCCGCTGTGGGAGGAAGTGCTACACACTCAGTTCCCTGGTGCTGTGTGACCTCAGGGAAGTCACCTGGCCCTCTCTGGGTTTGCCCTGTGACCCACCAGGCCAGCCTGGCCAGTGGGCACCTTTTTAGGGAATGATGCCAAGTGCAAGTCCCACCAAAGAGAAAAGTGAGGGACGAAGAATAACATGGCTATCAGTACCCTCCCCCACCCCAGAGACCCAGGCCACTCACCCTCAGGAAGCCGTCGAGGGCCCCATGGCTCATGTACTCGGTGACGATCATCAAGGTGCTTCCTGTGCCCAGGGAAGGGGAACACACCCACTGAGCTGCCTGCTCCCCTCTGCCTGCACACGTGCTCCCCCACCTGGGCCCCAGCCCGGGGCCAAGACGGCCAGAAACAAGTTTCCCCAGTCGTGCCACCCTCCTGTGGGGCCCAGGATCCTCTATGCCAAAGAACAGAAGAGGAGACCTCCGTAGGAGGACCACAGTCAGGAGCTGCAATAAGTTTGCTAAGAAAGATCACCCAAGGTCCAGGCGATCCACCCCACAGAGTCACTGCAGGTCAGAAAGGCCTTTCAGGGTCAGAAGGGCCCCCGAGTCAGTGAAAGCAAGCTGAGGCCTTCTCTCCATCCTGGGCGGCCTAGGAAGGGCCTAAGCCTTCCATGGCTGAAGGAAGGGCACCCCACCTCCACCCCGTGTCCACCCCCATACTTGCGGAGCACAGGGCCTTACCTCGGGTGACGACACCCTCCAGCCGCACGACGTGGCCATGGTCGAACTGGCCCAGGGTGAGGGCCTCGGCCAGGAAGCTGAGCCTCTGAGAGTCGGAGCAGCCGTCCCTCAGCGTGTGCACGGCCACGGGGAGCTCCTGGCGGCCAGGGAGCTGCAGACAGCCGAAGGACAGCTCCCCGAACCGCCCTGTGAGGAAATAGCACCTCAGACAGTCCCCCGGAGGTCACCCGCCCCCGGCCAACCCAGGCAGGGTGAGCTGAGGCGAAAGCAACTTTTGGATCACAGGCTCTTCTTGACCTGGGACTCAGAGCTCCTGAGTTCAAATCATGTAAACCGAGTACCAGCAATGTGACATGGGCTTCCTCTCTTTCCTCTCTCGGCCTCGATTTTCTTCCCTGTGAAATGGGGGTTCCTCCCGGCCCGCCTCAGCAGGAGATTTCAAAGACTCACAGAGAGGATACTGCACATGCAAGTGTATCAAAGACTATTAAAGCCCAGGGTGACCCAGGAAGGGTGACGATGACATCTCCTCTGCCACACTACCCCTTTCTGGCTTCTATCCAGTGGGTCTGGCAACGGTATCGGGGACAGTGTCTGGCTCCTGGTAAAGTGGCTGCCTTCTCTGAGCCCCGGGGCTGAGGGTTTGCAGATGGGAAGGAAGGAGGCCAGGAGACTGAAGAGCAGAGAGCAAAACACCTGCTATGAGCCAGGCCGGGGTGCTGAGGGCTGCAGAGTCCCCACCTCGGCTCTGCATGAGGCAGCTATTGCACTCATTTTACAGACAAGAAACAGGTTTGGAGCAGAAAGGGCACGCGCCCCTGGTCACACAACTGGGCAGAGGTAGAGCCAGGGCAAAAACTGAGGTTTGGTTGTCTGGTCCCAAGTTTGCAAAGGCCCCTCCCCACTGCCCCATGAAGGCCCGGGACTAAACCTCTGCCAGTGGCAGTCTGCAGAGGCCGGCTGGAAAAGGGCAAGAGCGGGGAGGTCTCAGTGACCTTGGGGACAGGGAGGGTAGGAAGGCAGGGTCACGGACTCCTCTGCCATCCCCTTCCCTGGAACCTGGTGGGCGGAGGTCCCGTTTGGTGTGGAGCAGGGGCCTCCTGGCCAGGTGGGGACTGGGGTGAAGGCAGGGCTTCCGGAAATGGGGGAGGGCCTCAGGGCAGAGGCGGGCTTGCAGGATGGAGGTGGGATGGAGTGGAAGGGGGCGGTTCTTGGGCTATACAAGGGTCCCTGGAAGCCCAGCTTGCCTGCTCCAAGGCTTCTCTCTAGTGTGACGGTTTTTGCATCCAGCTCCTTGGCAAACAGATGAACAGCCTGCAGCGGGTCCCCACAGCTCTGGGGGTCTAAGAACGTGCGGCGTGTCGGGACTTTGACTGCAATGCAGAGAGAGACAGAGATGGGCCCGAGGAAGGGGGCCCGTGGCCGGGGGGGTGGGGGGAGTAGTTACGCAAGCACAGCAAGGAAGAGGGCTAAGGAGGGGCCAGGCAACAACTCACAGTGGAAGTACAGCTCCTCCTCGTCGTGGGCATCCTGACCTCCTTTGCCATAGGGGCAGGGCCTGCGGAGGTGCAGAGTCCTTCTCTGAGCTGGGCAGCATCCCCTTCCCATCTCACCAGCGCCCAGGGTGGCAGCTCCTTATCCCTTCCAAACCACAAGATCTGTGCCCCAGATCTTGCTTGTCCTGCTTTGAAAGCAGTCAACCTATAACCCTAGCCCCAGACCTAACCCCTCATCCTAATTATTCCTCATTATTTTCGCTCTGAGACACGATGCACGTTCTTGCAATTCCAGAGGCACCCAAATCCATACCCCCGACTTTGAACCCAAGCTGCCTGCCTGCCTGCCTACCGGTGAGCAATTCAGGTGGCCCTTGCACTCAGGGGGGCCTTGGTCTAGCCAGGGAAACAAGCACTGAGCATCAGTCACAAGCCCGCTCACAGGTACCAACAGGGGAGAAGGGCACAACGTTGTGAGAACACACGGCGGAGGGACCTGACCCCCTAGACCATCAAGGGCGGCTTCCTGCAGAGGCAGTCACGGACCAAAGTACGGCATCACCATCAAAAGCACCACAGACTGGATTTGGGGCCCCTGAGGCAGGGCCTTGCTGGCCCAGAGGAGAGCCCCCGGGGTGCTGAGGTGTCATGACTCAATCTGTATTTTAGAAATATCATCCTGGCTGCAGCTGTGGCCCCGCAGGAGCTGGCCGTGGCTCAGGCTACAGGGTGAGTATGGACACAGAGAACAAAAAGCAAGAGGACACAAGTGACGTTTAGGTGACAGGGGCACAGGGCTCAGAGACTGCTAGAAGGCAGAAAGGGGGAGAGAGAAGGGAGGAATGACTCTTGGTGTTCTGGTTTGCCCACCTGTTCATGGTGGTGCCGTTTACCAGGACGGGGTGGCAAAGGGCTCATGCTGAGCCGGTAGGGTCTGCTGAGCCTACAGAGTAAGCAGGGAGGGGCGAGGAGTAAGGAGTTAGAAAGGAGTGGGGGGGGGGGGGTTTGGAGGAAGGGTCTGCTCTGGAGATACAAGTTTGGGAGCTGGGGGCATTGTCCAGGAAGATGACAGAGCCTGGGAAGGGGGACTGTGAACAAGTCTGAGGACCCCAACATTGAGAGATCGGGTAGGGAGGAAAGGAGCCGTGGAGGACATCACAAAAGAACCACCAGAGAAGCCAAAGGGAAACAGAAAAGAAATCAGGGGTGACACTGTCACAGGAACGAAGGAAAGAGAAAGTGGAGCAGAGGAGAGAGACGGCGTGAAGGCTCCAAGGAGGGGCGGTTAGGGAGACTGGAGAGAGAAGATCACCCTTCTGTACGGATGGGAAAGGGGGAAAAGGCTGACATTTAGGATAAAATGGTCACGATGGTGGTCAGTAGTCCAGGCTCTGGAACCTCATGCACAGACTGGCTTCCCAGCCCCTCCACTTGGTAGCTGCGGGACAGGGAGGCTGGGATTTCTCTTTAATAAAATCGGGATCAAGACAACCCTACCTGATACAGCACTGTTGCACAGAGCTTGCTAAGCAGTCAATAAATGTCAGCTGTTATGTGGGGCGGGGGGGGGGGCACTAGAAATAGTACGGGTTCCTGTGATGGCGAGAAGGGGTGGGGTGCGGATCACAGTGGGAAGGAGCAGGAGGAAGGCACCTCCTCTAGAGCAAAGGGAGGGGGCGGGCGGGTACAGAGACAGGTAGGTGTGCAGACTTGGGGGTGAGGAGCTGGGGGGCGGCAATGATGCAGTGAAGGAGCAGGTGCAACCAATGCGGCCGAGGGGGCAAGCTGCAAGGACAGGGCACCTGCGGGGCACACATGCAAGAGCTGGACTCCGTATCTGGGGCGATGGCCAGGTCCATGGCAGCATCTGGGAGAGGGACGTAGAGGTGGAACAGAAGAAAAGGTCCTTGGGAATGAGGAAGTTCAAGAACCAATAAGCCAAGGGCTGTCCGTTATAAGTCCCAATAAGCCACCAGTCATCCAATAGCTACTGAAGTCTCCTAGAGTGGGGACCTGCTTCCATGAATGAAGGAATCATCCAGGAGAGGTGGGTGGAAAGGAAGGGGGCAAGACTGAGTGGATGGAGGAGTCATAGAGAAATCCAGAAGCTTCCACTGGACAACACCCTCTGGCGAGAAGGGGGATGGGCCAGGATGGAGCGGGGAGAGGAAGTGGAGGCGAGGAGACCGTGCACAGAGCAAGCACTGCAGACATCAGACACCAGCCTGCAGAGGTGGCTGGACGCGCCGGACAGGTGCCATGCCCATTGGCATGAGACCGGCAGGCTCTCCCCACCTCCACTTCAGTGCCATTGGATTTTGAGCGGGTTTTGAGACCGACCGTGGCTTACTCTGCCCACCCTACTGCATCTGTCTCCAAGGTGCTCCTGGGCAGCTACTCCTGTCCTGCACAGTCCCTGCCTGGAGGGGTGCTCCTTATGCCCCTCTCTCTCTGCTCCTCCTCCCGTCTCCCTGAGCCCTTAAGCTCCCAGCCAGGACAAGAGGCTCTTGGCTCCTGGACATTCCAGCTTTCCAACTGGTCCAATATGGGCGTCTGAGCACTGGAAAGGGGCTCACTACTCCTGTCCTGCCTCCCTGACTGTCCTGGCCCAGGCAGAGCTGGTTCCCAGACCCACAGGTCAAGGCCCTCCCCTCCTCAGTCGCTTGCAGTGCCTCATTCAAGGCCACACAGACAGTGCCGGGTGAATGCTCGCTGTCCCTTCAACCCACAGGCAGTTCCGGGATGCTGAGATGTGCTGGGATGTGGCTCCCTGACCAGCCATCACTCTCCTCTGCTACCCCCGCTCCAGCGCATCACACGCAGACTTTCCAACCCTCAAGTCTGCCGACCTCAGCCCCAGCCTGGCACCTCTGCATGCAGCAGTGTAGCCGTGGGGAGAAGGGGCAAATACACGCTGTGAGGTTTCTGCTGCATGCAAAAGGACTGGAATCTTCTCTGAACCAAACTCAAGCTCCACATCCTTTCCCCTCCTCCCACCCCCCTTCTCTGCCCACTCTCCTGCAAGCTTCCTTCTGCTGAGCGTTGGGGGGTGGGGGGGAGGTTCTGGTTTATGAGTTCCCCTCCCTGTCCTCCCCCCTCCCACACGCAATTTCTGCCTTTCTTCCCTTCGCCTGTGTTCGAGGGCCTCCGGATCCCCGGCGGGCAGGGGCTGGGGGGCCTCTGAGCGCCTCAGGAGAACCCTAATCACACTGGAGCAGCTGGCGCTTGATTCCATCCTCAGTGATGCCTTCTGACATTTAATGAGTTAAGGAGCTAAATCCCCTTCATCCCAGAGCGGCTGAGCTAGCTGCAATGCTGGCTGCCGCGGGAGCAGCGAGCGGGGGAGGGGCCGGGGCCCGTGCGAGCCAAGCCTGGATCTACACAGCAGTATGCTTGCGTGTGCAGATCTGCATGTGCGCAAACGCAGGTACAGACACAGGGGCCGTGAGCACATGTTAGTGCACACGGGGACACGACCCACCAGGGGCCAGCCAGGCTGGGAGCGGCCACCTACCTCCTCCACATGGCCAGCACGCTCATCACAGAGCCCACGACGAGGAGGGCTGAGACGGTCACCACCGTGACGACGACCGCAGGGCTGTGGTCCCTGGACCCTGAGGCAGCTGGGGGTAAACCGCGAGGCTGAGGCAGGCAGAGGACCAGGCTCCTGGGGAGGCCCCAGTGCAGACGCCTGCCCACCCCCCACAGCACCTCTGCACTTGGCCCCGGCTCCCACAGCAGAGGGACCAAGGCAGCCCCACCAACCACACTGGCACCTGGAGCTTCCTCCTCTCTCAGGGCCGGGCACCTCCACGGCAGTCCAGTTCGGAGAGAGAGGACCAGGGGTCCAGAGAGGCAGGGCTGCACCTCTCCTTCTGCCTTTCCGAAGGGCACTGACTTAACATAGCTCTGCAGGGGGCACAGCCTCTCACCTGAGCTCCCCAGCCCCATCCAGACCATCCACCGACAATTACAACGTGAGTTAATGTTTAATACACACTCCATTCAGGGCACCGTGTCACGTGCCTTAACTAAATGGTCCTGTTTCGTTGTCACAACAAGCAGGTAAGGCGGTGGTGTCTCCATTTTATAGCTGAGGAAACTGACATTGAGAAAAGTTGTGTGATAGGCCCAAGGTTCCACGACTAATACATGGTGAGCCGGAGGTCTGAACCTGATTCCAAAAGTCTCCACTTTGAACTATGTCCCCAAGAGAGTGGCCTAGAGGACCCCAGGCTCTCAACTCCATCTATCCATCCATCCAACAAGGGTGACAGGCTGGCGCCAGTACTGGGGAGACAGTGATGAATGAGCCAGAATCCCTGCCCTGGAGGAGTGTCCAGACCAGTGGGAGAGACAGAAACAAAAATCCTAACTGCAGAATGACAACAGAAACAGACTGCTGAGCAGAGGCATGCTCATTACTTCCTAAAAGCCAGCGAGGAAGGCTTCGCAGAAGAGACGTGACATCTGCTCTGGGCCTGGGAGATCGGAAAAGGTCTGGGTGGTGCTCAGACGCACATGCTGGGTCTGGAAAACGGCAAGCCATCCTGTGGGGCTGGGATACAGACCACAGAAGGCTGAGAGCGCCAAGACGTGAAGCTGGACAGCGGGAGGAAAATGGGAACTGGGGGATGAAAGGGCGCCCGGAGGGCCTGGGATGCCAGGCCAAGAAGTGGGAACTTCATCCTGAGGGTGACAGGGAGCCAGGGAGCAATGGACAGGGTTCCTGCCTGAGGGGGAAGGGCTGGAAGTATCTGCGGCCGGGAGCAGGGATGGACAGGAGGTGCGCGAGAGAGGTGCAGGTTTGGGGAAACTATCGAGAATGGGGGAGATGCTATGCAGCCCTGAAGACTCCACTGAGATGAGATGAGACGTGGGACACAGGACTTGCGCTGGCTCTGGGCTCCAGGAGGAGGAACACAAGTGCAGCACAGCGTCCGGGCAGTGAGGGCCAGCACAGCTGGGGAGCGTTTCCCCAGGGAGGATCTGTAGCGCCTGGGGTGACATGGGGCCAGAAGGGGGGTGACAGCCTGGGATATGAGGTCGGAGCCCCAGGGCTGTCGGAAAGATGTCACAGTCAAGTGACAAGGGACAGAAAAGGGAGGGAGAGTTAGGGGCCAACAAGGCCATGGTCAAAGGGGGGATTTTAGAGCCCATGTTCCCAGAGGTGGGGACATGGCCTGGGGTCTGGTCAGGCCAGAGGTGGGCGGAGTTGCCAAGAACTATGTGGAATGAGGTATCCGTGTGGACATGGAAATGGAGACGGGGCAGTTGTGGAAGGTGGCCTCTGAGATGTCCCCGCTGGATTCTCTACCTCCTGGTATTATTTAGTCCCCTTGAGTATGGGTTTGACATAGTGACTTGTTTCTAACAAACAATGCAGCCAAAGTGATGGGATGTCACCTCCAAGATGAGGTGACAAGAGACTGCAGCTTGTCTCGGGCACCCTCTCTCTCTGTCACTGTCTCAGGAAGAATCTAGATGCTGTGTTATGCAGAGCCCTAGGGAGAAGCCCAAGAGGCAGAGAACCACGTGCCCCCAGCGAACAGCCAGTGAGAACCTGAGTTGGGAGGCAGATTCTCTCCCCATTAGGCCTTGAGACGACCGCAGCCACGAGGGACCCTGAGCCGGTGGCACCTAGCTAAGCCGCACCCAGATGCCTGGCCCACAAAAACCACGAGAGAATGAATGTCTGCCGTTCGCGGCTACTCGCCTGGGGGTAATTTGTCACGCGGCAATGGATAACTGATACAGTGCTGAAGCACCGTCCCTCATTGTGCTCCTGAGCTGGGATCACAGCTCACTGGAAGAAGTGCTCTGCAGACTGGGAGACCCATTCCCGCAGAACCAGGACCACAGCAAAGGAGGCTGGGGGTCCGAGCAGGGTCTACTCACTGAGAAGGACCAAATGAATGGAAACCCTCAGCCCTTTTCAGCGACCAGCCAGCCCCCAGCTCCTGCCCCCACCACGCCCACTCCAGCCCAGCCCGTGAGCCTTTGTTCAGGTGGATTCTTCTACCTGAAATGCCTCCCCTGCGCGTCTTGGCATTCAAATGCTCCCTAGCCTTCAAGACAGAGCTCTAATCTCCTCTCGCCAGCACCTGGCCGAGGTCTGGCACAGACAGGCATTCGAGCAAGAAGTACCGTCTCTTTTCCCAGAAGCCTGACTCCCTCTACATTTTATCTCCACCTCCCTTTGGAGCTCAGAGCTCTTCCTATCTTGGATTAGACTCGTGTAGCAGGTTGGAAAGAATTATTATCTTGACAGCTGGTGTCAGAATGCCTCTTAGGGGGAACCGCCTTTGTCCAGGAAAATACTTTCATGAACTGCTCGGGGTAGATAGAGGTGAGATCCTGAGGGCGGGGTTAGCAGCAGGCAAAACCACCAAAGCCAGAGCTAAGCTGCTCATCGCTCACCATGAAAGGGAGTTTGGGGGTGGGGGGTGGGGAGAAGAGGAGCCAGGGGAGGGAGGTGAAGGGAGGAAGTGGGCAGCACAATACCACGGAGAAGCCGGCACGGTTTTAGAATCAGGGGATCTGATGTCTGATGTACAGCTTTTGTTTTGTTTTGTCTTGTTTTGTCTTGATGACGGCTTTATTGGAGGAATTAGTCATGTACCGCACAATTCCCCCACTGAATGGGTACAATTCTTGTTGTGTTTTGTTTATTGCTGCAGGGCAGCCCCTTTGGGGCCCCAGCCTGCACAGAAGCCTGCCTCTCGCTCCAGGGCCTGGTGGGGGAAGGAATGACATCCCGTGTGTGAGCCTGTATCATGGCAGAGGGAAAGCAGCAGAATGGGAAAGCATTTAGCCATCCGAGCAAGAAGTGACCATGAGACTGAAACTCCTCCCAAAAAAATAGTCAAGAATCTTGGAGAGGGCACAGCATGTTTCTACAAGACCTGAGAGGTCTTGAGAGGCTGGGAGACTCCAGCTGGAGACATGGGTTAGAATTGCTCGTGAGCCCCTCCCCTATGGGCTCCCCCAGGACAGGCCTCCCCACCCCCAACTTATTCATGTCACTGAATAGGCCCCAGTCAGTGGATTCCAAGTTCGGTAACTATTCAGGTTGTAACTGAGCTGTTCTGCGGGCTCCCTTAATTGCACAGAGGACCACCCCCTCCCCAGTCTGTCCCCCTGCCCCAGCCCCATGCCTGAGTTTTCTCTGCCCAGAGCCCTTTCCACATACACACATCACTTACCCTCCCCTGGGGTCTGCACTTCAATGGAGGGATTGAAGCTCTGAGTCTCCCAGGAGGGCCCCGGGGAAGCCGCCCGGATCTGAAAGACGTAGCGGGTAGCCGGCTTCAGGTTGGTGACAGTGACCGCGGGTGCCCCTGTCTTCACCGTGGAGTAAGTCTGCTCACTCTGACCCTGAGGAAGGACCAAGAAGTGAGGCCTGGACCCAGGGCCAGACCCACGCTCCTTGGAGAATGACAGGGGAAAGGAGTGGGGAGGCGGAGAAGGGAGAAGAGCCCTCAGGTGAGCAGGGACCAGGTGGAAGAAGCTGACTCCGACAGTCTGGGGAGGGCTCCATCCGTTTCTTCCACAGCTTCTCCAACCCCTCTCTCCACGCAAGTCCCCACCTGGGCTCAGTGGTACTCGTGGCGAAGAACAGTAAGAGAAACTTTAGAGAAGATGCTAGATCCTCCTTCTTGGGGATGGACATCAGGGCCTGGAAGTCCAGAGGGTGAGCAGGGCCTGATGTCACAGAGGAAAGAAGAAGAAACTGAACCCTGACACCTGCCTGGCCCTTCCCGGCTCACAAAGATTTTCCTCCTCTTTGTCATCTGGTTTTCACAATGTCCTGCAAGGCATGGATTCACAGATAAGGAATCGGGGGCAGAGGGGTAGACAGACTTGCCTGAGGCCCCCACTGGACAGTGGGGACAGCAACAGCTGTCATGGAGTGAGGGTCAGCTTGCTGCCAGCTGCTATGCAGACTCTTTAGAGGCCTAACTACCTAAGTCCTCACAACAGTATTTCCATCTTTTATAGGTGACAGTCACATCAAGGAAGGAGCAGGACGACACCTTCTTGATTCCTTCAGGTCCCGTGCTTTATCCCTATATCATGCTGCCCCCCAACATGTCTGAGAATGGGGTCTATCAGAGATGCTGTCATCATTTTGTCTCTGTCCCCACCCCCTGCCACCTTATTACAGCCCCTGCCACAACCACAGCCTCCCGATATCATGTGGCCCAGTTCTTTGACCATGGTATTCAGGAATGGGGCAGACGCTGACCCAAACCGGGCCAATCAGAATCTCCCTTCCAGGTATTTGAATGAGCCACTGGAAGACAGTGAGGCAAGGGCTGTGGCCCTTCTGAGCCGGGCAGGCTAGGGCCCGGGTGGAAGAAAGAGGCAAGGCTGTCAACCCAGGCAGCTGTGATATGCCCTGAGCAAAGCCCCTCTGCAGAGGACGCGGGACCGGCACCCAGAGAGCAGAGTGTAGATAAGGAGCACTGTGCCTCCCAGATTTGTGGTCACTGGGTTCCAGGCGACGCCCTTGAAGCCTTTCAAACAGAGCCCCTCTTGCACAGGACCCTCTTTTCAAGGCTTTTTGTTCCCAGCAAATTCACACCCCCTAAGGGCCTGGAGCATCTGCCAGCTCAGCTTCTGGACTCTACTGCACGGCCCAGCTCCTTCCCAGTGTCCTTCTCTGCCATCTCCCAAATGTCAGGGTTCCTTAGAGCCCTGTCCTGTCCCCTCTTCCCACCCTCCCTGTCCTCCTAGGCCATCTCTTCTGGCCCCTGGCTTCATTCAGCTCCTAGCCCCATGCAGAAAGGGCCCCAACTCTCTGTCCAGCGCCAGGCCTCTCCCTTGAGCTGCAGACCTGCAAGCCCACCTGGATGTCCCAGAGGCCCCCTGAACACTGCATGGGCCAAATCAAACTCATCCTCTTACCTCGATTCTGCTCCCCCTTTTCAGTCCACGGCACCCCATCCCCTAGATGGCCCAGCCGTGACTCAGGAGTTCCACCTCCTTTGTGTTCACCAACCCCCCCAACCCCAAACTCACAGCTCTCGGTAGACTTCTAGTATTCAAAAACTATTATCTGACTCAGCCAAGAAGTCCCCTGAGTCACTCAGGAGTGAGTGAAGCTCTGACACATTAAGTGCTGAAGATGAAAGCAAGGTTTCGCTTGAAGGAATAAGATTTGCACCAAGGTGAGAAGCAGTTTAACAGCAGATTACATATCACGTTTAAAGACAATACATTCAAGGAGGAAGGAGACAGTGGATCGGGATATATCTCCACTTGGCAAATCGAGGTTGAACTGCGACTATTGATTGACAACAGATACAAGAAGTTAGCAAAAATCAGCAAAAGCATCCTGTAAGAATCAATTGGCTATGCGGGGTTTACAATATGGAGAAGCTGTGTACCTTTCCTTATTCCTTGTAAACGACATATGACACATCTTTTCTATAGTAAAATTGTCAGGGTAACTCATACACTCATTGTTCCGGAGAGTGGGGCGTTAAACATTGACCAGCACATGGTCAAGCCCCAGCAGACCACCTGACCTACCAATGTAGGTCAATTTGTAAATTTTGAAAGAGTATGGTACTTCAGCCTTCTTTTTCTTAAAGAGGGCTGCAAATTGCATACGGTCCGGCCACACAAGATGGGAATGAGTCCCTAGAGAAAGCTCTTAGTGAACTGCAAACACTAGGCAAAAGTGGTGACAATGGAGCTGATGACCAGTGAGGGGCAGGGAAGGGGACAGCCGACGAGCAGTGGGGTCCATGCACGGAGTCGAGGGGAGGGATAGGAAGAAACTCAGGCCTGGCAAAAGCCACTTAGGAGGCCGGTGGATGTGTTCACAAGGAAAGTAAGAAGGGCTTTTGCCTCGAGGAGGTTGTGAAGAAAAGGACCACAGCCCGGAATGCAGCCTCAGGTCCCGCCCAGACCTCACCTCACCTTCTCGTAGTATCGGATCTCGTACTCCGTGCCGTTAGCCTCGGGAGCTCCGGCAGGGATAGGCTCCCTCCACGACAGGGACACACTCTGGGGCTCCACTCGGTCCCTCCGGATCTCATCCTCCTCCCAGGGCGCTGAAAGTAAGGAACACTCGGTTCTCCATGGGAACCCACTGTGGGGCAGGGCGGGGGCTGGAAGGGCGGGGCATGCAGGGTGGGGGCGGGGCCAGAAGCTCCTGAGGGGCGGGGCCTGAGTTGTCTTAGGACCAGAGGGGAGCCCGCTCTCACCTTACAGGTCTCAGCTTCCCTGTCTCTTCGAGCGAAGCGCCAAGCCACCTGATCCTTGCCCACCCCCTGCATTCCAGCTGCACTAGTGGTGGCTGGTTCTAACACCCCAGGTTCTTTCTACACTTTCTGTGGTTTGGAGGCATTAAAAAGCATAGGAGCAGGAAGACCACCTACTTAACTCTTCTAACGGTCTGGTTAAGAGTCAATCCGCTCGGCACACACTAGGAATCGCAGGAAACTACCTCAATATAATAAAGACCATATGTGAGAAAGCCCCAGCGAACATACTCAATGGTGGAAAACTGAAAGCTTTTCCTTGAAGATCAGGATCAAGGCAAGGATGTCCACTCTTAACACTTCTAATTAACATAGTACTGAAGTCCTAACCAGAGAGCTTAGGCAAGAGAAAGAAAGAAAAGGCATTCAGATTGGAAAGAAAGAAGTAAAATTATTTCAGTCCACAGGTGACATAACCCTCTATGTAGAAAATCCTAAAACTTCCACAAGACCCTGTTAAAATTACTAGACGAATACAACAAAGTTGCAGGATACACCGTCAACATGCAAAATCAGTCCCATTTCTACATATTAACCACGAACAATCTGAACAGGAAATTAAGAAAACAATCCCATTAACAATTGCAGCAAAAAATTATAAAATATTTAGGAATAAAGTTAACCAAAGGAGTGAAAGACTTGTACACCGAAAATCAGAAAACATCGCTGAAAGAAATTAAAGAAGATACAAATAAATGGAAAGACATCGTGTTTATGGAGTGGAAAACTTAATATTGTTAAAATGTCCAGGCTATCCAAAGCGACTTACAAATCCAATTCAATTTGCAACAAAATTGTTTTTTGCAGAAATAGAAAAGAAATCCTAAAATTGATATGGAAAATCAAAGGACCATGAATAGCAACATGATCTTAAGAAAAACAAGGCTGGAGGCCTCACACTCTGACTTCAAAACACTGCAAAGCCACCATAATCCAAACAGTTTGGTACTGGTAAAAAGACAGAAATGCGGGCCAACTGAACAGAATAGAGAGCCCAGAAATAAACCCTCACAGATATGATGAAATGATTTTCGATAGGGGTTCCAAGCCCACCCAATGGGGAAGGGACAGTCTTTGCACCCAACAGTGCTGGGAAAACTAATTGTCCACATGCGAACGAAAGAATGAGGTTGGATCCTTACCTGATACCACATACAAAATTTAACATGAAATTAATTACAGACCTAAATGTAAGACCTGAAACCATAAACTCCCAGGAGGAAACATACAGGGAAGCTTCATGCCATTAGATTTGGCAATGATTTCTCAGATGTGACACCAAAAGCACAGGAAATGAAAGCAAACATAGACAAATGGGATCCCACCAAACTTAAAAACATCCTCACAGTAACGGGAACAATCACCAAAATGAAAGGCAACCTATGAAATGGAAAAAAAAATATTTGTTAATCATATATCTGATAAGGCGTTAATATCCAGAATATATAAAGAACTCCTGCAATTCAACAACAACAAACCTACAAATAACCCAATTTAAAATGGGGAGGGAATTTGGATAGACATTTCTCCGAAGAAGACAGACCAATCACCGATAAGCACATGAAAAGATGTCTAAAATCACTAATCATCAGGAAAACACCAGTCAAAACCACAATGAGATACCATCTCAGATCTGTGAGGATGGCTACTGTCAAAAACAAAACAAAACAGAAAATAACAAGTGTTGGATGTGGAGAAACTGGAATCCTGTGCATTGTTGGTGGGAATATAAATTGGTGCAGCCATTATGGAAAACAGCACGGAGGTTTTCCAAAAAATTAAGAATAGAACTACCCTATGATCCAACAATCCCACTGCTGAGTATACATCCCAAGAAAATTAAATCACTATCTCGAAGAGACATCTGCATTCTCATGTTCATTGCAACATTATTCACAATAGCCAAGATATGGAAATCACTTAAGTGTCTGTTGATGGATGAATGAATAAAGAAAAGAAAATGATATATACAAAGGGATGTTATTCAGCCCATAAAAAAAGAAATTGTGCCATCAGCAAAAACATGGGTGAACCTTGAGGGCATTATGTTACGTGAAAGAAGAAAGACAAAGACAAATACTGCATGATCTCACTTATATGTGGAATCTAAAAAACCTACATTCATAGAAACAGAGTAGATTGGTGGTTGCCAAGGGCTAGGAGCTGGGGAAATGGGAGACGTTGGTCAAAGGGTACAAACTTTCAGTGAGAAGACGAATAAGTTCTAGAGATCTAATGTACAGCATGGTGACTATAGTCAACAGTACTGTATTGTAGGGGCACCTGGGTGGCTCAGTCCATTAAGCTTCTGACTCCTGATCTCGGCTCAGGTCATGATTTCACAGTTTGTGGGTTCGAGCCCCACATCGGGCTCTGTGATGACAGTGCAGAGCCTGCTTGGGATTCTCTCTCTTCCTCTCTCTCTGTCCCTTCTCCGCTCACGCTCTCTCTCTCAAAATAATTAAATAATAAAAATTAAAAAATAAATCTTAGGGGCGCCTGGGTGGCTTAGTCGGTTAAGCATCCGACTTCGGCTCAGGTCATGATCTCACAGTTCGTGGTTCAAGCCCCGCGTCGGGCTCTGTGCTGACAGCTAGGAGCCTGGGGCCTGCTTCAGATTCTGTGTCTCCCTCTCTCTCTATTCCTCCCCTGCTCATGCTCTGTCTCTCTCTGTCTCAAAAATAAATAAAAACATTTTTTAGAAAATCTTTAAAAATAACAATATTGTATTGTATACGTGGAAATTGCTAAGAGACATCTAAGTGTTCTCACGACACACACACACTTCCGAGAGAAGATGCTGGAAAGGCAGCTATATAGGTGGTTTCAGGACTCACAAAAGGTATCTGGAAATGAGATGGAGACCCAAGAGCCATCAGAAGGGGACTGGATGAAGCTTCCCAGGAGGAGGCACAGAAAGAGAGAAAGAAAAGCTTTTAGGAAACATACATTTAATTTAAGAGGCAGGTTAAGGAAGAGGAGCTTGAACACGACGAGCCAGAGAGAGAGCAGGAAAGCCAGGAGCAAATGAGACCACAGAAGCCCAGGGAAGAGAACATTTAAGAAGGTTCCCTCCTGAGTCTTCTGGTTATTAGCTTCCAGTCCATGAGCAAGAGACTCAGTTTCCTCATGTGTAGAATGGAAACAATTCTGACCTCATTAGGCTCGCTGTAAGAATTTTATAAAGTGATGTATATGAGGAGCTTAGTACAATATCTGACACGGAGCAAGCGCTCCATGCAAGTTTACTAACTAGAAGAGCCAGCGGTTGGCAGTATCATTTGCTGAGAAAGGACAGGGTGAGACTAGGATTCAAAGCGCCCTCTGGCTTTACAATGTGGAGGCTCCTGGTGACTTTGGGGGATTGAGGGGAAGTAGATACCAGGTGGCTATGGGACAGGGCCCATGCAGCTCACTCTTTGAAAAGTGCATGAACATGGCTTCCGGTTTTAAATGGTAACCATCTAGCAGCCCCCACCTGCAGTCTCTTCCCAATTCTGATGAAAACAGAAAGGTACAGAAAGAGTTGAAAACTCAGAACATCAACGTAAGCTAGTCTAGACAGCTGAATGCCAGAATGGGGGAGATATGCCACTCCACCTATGAGAAAGCCGGTGGAACGGGACTGAAAAGTGCAATTGTCGTGAAGCCCCAGGCTATGCTGCCCACAGAGTGACACGGTCTCCCATCCTAAAAATAACCTGAAAGATTTTTTAATCCCTCCTCCCACTGTCTGACCCTTACAAAAAGGCAAGGTCTTTGTCAACAGGACAATGCACAGCCATCACTCTCCTGCTTGGTTGCTTTGGAGGAAAAGTGTCCTTCCGTATCCCCCAGGAGTGCCTCTCGGCCTAAATCCACTGGGAGATGACAGCTGTCAGAAGAGACGTGGGTTCAAGGGGAGAGGAGAGAGAAAACGTCCCAGGATGGCACAGACCCTTGCAGATACGGATGGACAGCAGAGAAAGGAAGAGGCCAGGAATGTCGTGTTTTGGAGCTACATTTGTTGAAAGCATTAGACGGCCATACAGAGGTAGGAGACGGTTCCATTTCAGACCCACAGAGATACGTTAGATGAAAGCCTGACAAATCCTGAGACCGGAGCTCAAAACCGAGCCCAATGCCCTCTCCTGCTGTAGGTGGATCTGTGATGAAATCCAGCCAGCGCCCACGGGGGACCGAGACCACAGCAGACACGAGTGGAAAACTATTCAACAGCCATGTCCCCCCTTCCTGGCCTGTGGAGCCCAACTTCTGATTCAGGGTCTACTGTCTCCCCCTGTAATTCCGATTGTTCTAAGACAGCTGTGTGGACTCATTTCCTGTGCCAATGACTGCGGTCGGGCTTATCATCCAGTTCTGGCTGATGTAAGGAGAAAGCAGCTAAGGGGAGGACGGACTCTGGAAAAGGTTTCTTGTTCTTAAAATGATACCTACACGAAAGAAACAGTCCTTTTCTTCTGCTCTGGATGGTAAGGATGTGATGTCTGGAGCTACTGCATCCAACCTGCCACCATGAGGGAGCCAGCCTATGTGACAAGGAGTGGCATAGCACAGTAGAAAGACACAAAGAACCTGGGTCCTTGAGGACCCCGATGAGCTGCTGAAATAACCATGCTCTGACTCTACTCTTAGGTACGCTGAGACATCATTTTCAGCGAAACATCAGCTGGGTTGAGATTTACTGTTACTTGCAGCTGAAAAGCCTTACAAACCAACCCAGAGGGCAATTCACACATGGGGTTTTTTGGCAAACACCAGCCATCTCCTTGTTCAAGAACAAGGAAAGAGAAAATGCCAAAAACATCAGGCATGTGAGAAAAACATTTCAGAATAAATGAATGGTAATATTATTTCTGAAGATTCAGGAGGCGCAGCTTCTTAAGAGGGATTTAGTGTGACAGAGAAACAAGAAAGGCGACTGTCTGGCATCCTCGAGAAGATGAAAGAAAACACAGCCTCCGCAAAATGGGAGCAGAAGACCATGAAGGAACAACAGGCAGAGAAGAAAAAGAAAAAAGATGAGGCGAGGTAAAAGCGGAGGAGGTAAGCGAGGAGGCCTGTGGGGAAACTACGTGTGCATTAGGAAAACTGAAATATTTAAAAAAAATTTTTTTAACATTTATTTATTTTTGAGACAGAGAGAGACAGAGCATGAACGGGGGAGGGGCAGAGAGAGAGGGAGACACAGAATCGGAAGCAGGCTCCAGGCTCTGAGCCATCAGCCCAGAGCCCGACGCGGGGCTCGAACTCACGGACCGTGAGATCGTGACCCGAGCCGAAGTCGGACGCTCAACCGACTGAGCCACCCAGGCGCCCCAGAAAACTGAAATATTTAAAAGAAAATGCACTGCAGGGGCACCTGGGTGGCTCAGTGGGTTAAGTGTCTGACTTCGGCTCAGGTCATGATCTCACCGTTCACGGGTTCGAGCCCCCCGTGGGTCTCTTTACTGACAGCGCAGAGCCTGGAGCCTGCTTCCAATTCTGTGTCTCCCTCTCTCTCTGCCCCTACCCTGCTCACAGTCTGTCTCTCTCAAAAATAAATAAACATTAAAAAAAAAAAAAGAAAATGCACTGCAAATACAAGGAATTTTAACAAAATCACAAGCAGAATGGAAACACCAAGTAGACAATAAGAAGAAACAGAATTGAATAATGTGTTTCGTTTATATATGGAAAAAGCGAGAGAAAAACTACGGAACAAAAATAATACACAATGCTGTAGGGTAGCCAGGAAATAGTTAAAATGTTTACCATATCTTCGACAACAAAGAAAACTCAAGAACTACTTAAAAAAGGAAAAGCTGGGGCGCCTGGGTGGCGCAGTCGGTTAAGCGTCCGACTTCAGCCAGGTCACGATCTCGCGGTCCGTGAGTTCGAGCCCCGCGTCAGGCTCTGGGCTGATGGCTCAGAGCCTGGAGCCTGTTTCCGATTCTGTGTCTCCTTCTCTCTCTGCCCCTCCCCCGTTCATGCTCTGTCTCTCTCTGTCCCCCCCCCCCAAAAATAAATAAACGTTGAAAAAAAAAAAAAAAAAAGAAAGCCCAAAAAAAAAAAAAAAGGAAAAGCTGTGCAAACCTCTTTCTCTAAGCATGGAGCAGTAAAATCAGAAACAGAAGAAAAGCAAATCGTCCAGAAATGAAAACACGTTCTCTAAAATAAATCTAGGCAAAACTACAATACTAAGAAGAAAACACAGGTCTAAATCTCCATGACCTTGAACCAGGCAGTGGTTTCTTAGATATGAAACCGCAGGCACAGGCAACCAAAGACTTCATCAAAATTTAAAACCTGGAGCTTCAAAAGGCACGACTCAAAGTGAAAGGTGTCTGCCGGAGGCATGACGGGGAGCTGGGCAAAACAGGGGAAGGGGGTCAAAAGACACAAACTTCCAGTTATAAAATAAGGAAGTCCTGGGAGTGTAATGTACAGCATGGTGACTATCGTTACCGATACTATGCTGTATATTTGAAATTTGCTACGAGAGTAGGCCTCAAAATGTCTCATCACAAGAAAAAAATGTGTAACCACGTGTGGTGATGGAAGTTTACTAGACTTACTGTGGTGCTCGTTTCACGATCTATACAAATACGACTCATTACGTTGTAACAGAAACAGACATTAGGTTATATGTCAATTATACCTTGATTTTCTTTTTCAAAAAGTGACCGACAACCCACAGAGTAGGAGAAAATCTTTGTAAATCATATATTTGATGGGGGTTGTTATGTGTTGCACTGTGTCCCCCCCACAAAGATATGTTGAGGTCCTAGCCCCCAGTACCTCTACAATGTGACTTCTTTTGGAAATAGGGTCTTCACAGTGAGATTCAAGTTAAAATGGGGTCGTTCAAGTTGGCCCTAATCCAATACGAACGATGTCCTTATGGAAATTTGGACACAGAGACAGACACTCACAGAGGGGAGACAATATGAAGACACACAGGGAGAAGAGCCATGTGCCTGGAACAGGCATCTACAAGCCAAGGAAGACCAAGGACTGCCAGCAAACAGGAGGCTAGAAGCAAGGAAGGATCCTCTTCCGGAGCAGAGAGAGCATAGCCCTGCTGACCCGTTGATTTCTGACTTGTACCTTCCAGAAGTGTGAGACAAGAAATTTGTTTTAAGTCACCTGATTTTCAGTACTTTGTTACAAAAGTCCTAGAAAACGAATACAAAGGTCTAATACCCAGAATATATATATATGTATATATATACATATATATAATTTTTTTAAGTAGCTCATAACTCATTGGCAAAAAGAAAACCCAGCATATGAAGAGATGTTCAGCATCTCTAGTCATTAAAGAAATGCAAATCCAAACCACAGGGAGATACTGCTTCACATCCCCTAGGGTGGTGGTAATCAACAAAACCAGTAACAAGTGTTGGTGAGGATGTGGAGAGACTGGAACCCTTGCACACCGCTGGCGGGAAGGTAAAATGGCGCTGCTGCTTTGGAAAACAGTTTGGCAGATCCACAAAAAGTTAATTAGTTCCAGAAGAAGATAAAAAGCCAACCGTACGTCTCAGTTCTAGAGGCTGGAAATCCCAGATCAAGATGCTTACAGATTTGTTTTTAACAATTTTTAAAAAAAATTTTAATGTTTATTTACTTTTGAGAGAGAGAGAGAAACAGAGTGTGAGCAGGGAAGGGGCAGTGAGAGGGAGACACATAATCTGAAGCAGGCTTCAGGCTCTGAGCTGTCAGCACAGAGCCCGAGGCTGGGCTCAAACCCACAAACTGTGAGATCATAACTTGAGCCAAAGTCGGACGCTTAACTGACTGAGCCACCCAGGCGCCCCAAGATGCTTACAGGTTTGTGTCCATAGTACTCTGGTAGAGTTTCTCCTCCTGACCTACAGACACCGTTTCTTGCTGTGTCCTCTCCTGGCCTTTCTTTTGTGTGCACAGAGCAGCTCTGGTGTCTTCCTCTTCTGTAAGAACACCAGTCCTATGGGACCAGGGCCCCGTCCTTAACATCTCGTTAAACTTACTTACTTCTTTAAAGGCCCTATCTCCAAACACAGTCACATTGGGAGTTGGGGCTTCAGCATTATGAATTTGGGGAAGACGCAATTCAGTCTATAACATCATATGACCTAGCGATTTCACTCCTACACAGACACTCAAAAACAGTGAAAACATGTTTTTACAAAAACATGTACATGGATATGCATAGCAGCATTAGTCATGATAGCCAAAAAGCAGACACAGCTCCAAGTCCATAAACTGATGCATGGATAAACAAAACTGTGGTATACAATGGAATATTACTCAGCCATATAAAGGAATAATATACTGATACATGGACAAACCTTGAAAACATTATGCTAAACAGACAAAAAAGGCAGACACAAAAACTCACATGTTGTATAATTCCATGTGCCTGAAATGCCCAGAATAATCAAATCTATAGAGACAGAAAATAGATTAGTGGTTAGAGGGTGCTAGACAGGGCAGGAGGAATGGAGAGAGTAACTATTAATGGGTTTCTTTTGGGGGTGATGAAAATGTGGGCTGCACAACCATGTGAATATATGAAAAAGCACCAAATTGTATACTTCAAAAGGTATGTGAAATTTTAGGGCATGTAAGTATCTCCAAAAAAAGTGACAATACTAATGAGATGTATGATGTATAAAAACATACTGGATGTGACCAAAGTTATACTCAGAGGAAAATTCATAGGCTTAAAATATTAAAACTAAGCACTGAACTCATCTAAAAAAAAGGCTTCAGGAAAGCAAGAGGGTGGTATTAATAAAGATAAAATCATAAAATAAATGACAAAAGTACAGAACACTGGAATTGATTAATTCAAGAACTGATTGTCATAACCAGTAAAATAAACTTCCAGCAAGGATAATTAATTAAAAAGAAATCACAAGCACATGACATGAAGAAAGAAAAAGCACAGTTACACAGATACTGAGGAAAGTTTTAAAACGTATGTCTCTAGGCTACTGAATTAGAAAAATATCAAAATATTTGCTACGAAAACACAAATTAACAAAACTCATTCAAGAAGTATGGAAAAGATTGGGAATATCATTAAAATTTCCCCCAAAGAAAGTGCAGGCCCCCAAAAGCAGTTTTGCATGCCTTCAAAGAATGATAATTATGCTATTTAAATTGTTCCAGAGCAGAGAAAAAGAAGAGTTTTTTTCTGATGCCTTTTCCAAAGCCGGCAAAACTTGACAAATGCTAAAACTTGACAAAGAACACAATAAAAAAAGCACTAATCTCTCTTATAAATGTACACGGAAAAATATTAAAATATAAGCAAATGAATTCAGCAAAATATTAGAAGAATAATACACTCACATACAGTAGGGTATAATCTAGGAGTGCAAAAAGAGCTCACACTGAAAAATCCATGAATAGAATTCATCATGCCAACAGCTCAAAGGAGAAAAAACATTTGGTCATCTTGAAAGATGCTGAAGAAGCATTTTATAAAATTAACATTCCTGATTTTTTTTTTAAGTTCAATAAAAAACGAAAGCATTCTGGGGCACCTAGGTGGCTCAGTGGGTTAAGCGTCCAACTTCGGCTCAGGCCACGATTTTGTGGTTCCTGAGTTCAGACCCCACATCAGGCTCTGCGCTGACAGCTCGGAACCTGGTGCCTGCTTCAGATTCTGTGCTCTCTCTGCCCCTCCCCCACTCACACTCGGTTTTGGCCTCTCAAAAATAGATAAACATTAAAAAAAAATTTTTTTTTAAGTGAAAACATTCTATGGCCAAGGGGCTAAAAGCATGGGGAGCTCTGGTGGTTGACAGACCTGAGTTCAAAGATGGGTGTCTACTTACTAGCTGGGTGACTTTAGACAATTCACTTGTCCTCTTAGGCCCCAGCTTCCTCATTTGAAAGATGATTAGGGGCGTCTGGCTGGTTCAGTCGGAAGAGCCAGTGACTCTTGATCTTGGGGTTGCGAGTTCGAGCCCCACATTGGGTGTAGAGATTACTTAAATATTTTAAAAACTGAAAGATGATTACCATTCCATTTAAACGAATGAATGTAGAAAATCATATTGCAAGTTCCAGCACCAAACACAGAGCAGCATTCAATCAGCGGAAGCTTAGTATTTTTATTAATAAAAGGAAACAGTATCTCGACACGATTTTTAAATCCATCTATATCAAAATAGGATGTTAATATGAAATACCAGATAAAAATCTCATATCACATATATTATACAAAAGGGATTTTATAGTAGATAGTTCTAGATATGGATAGAGAGATAAGAAAAAAATGTGGAAGGATACACTCCAAGATATTAATAGTTGTATATCTCTGGGTAATAGGATTATGGGTGCTTTTTTCTTTCTCAATATTGATTTTTTACATGTAAATGGAATAACAAATGTTAAGTCATAATCGAGATAGTAAAAAACAGAGCAAAACTGTTATTCCAAAAAACCAGACAAATTGGAAATCTCTCCCAAAAGGCAGAGAAAATGGATTAAGAGCTAAAAATGATAAAGCGAGTGACAAGATTTGAGAATCAGAAAATGGATGTACAACCTAAGGCTTAGAGAGATTCTTAAGAGAGATATTGGAAGCTATCAGAAATTCTAGTCAAAGCAATAACTGAAAAAAAGTATTCCCCAGGAATACCAAAAAAATGTGTGCAGATCACAAGTTTTACTATGTACCAGCCAAACTCAATGGAAAGAATTCAATATTGGTCAAGTTTTATTTTCACTAGTAGGTGAAAGAATCACACACACACACACACACACACACACACACACACACACACACGCTACTTACACAAGAATAAAAATCACCCTGGCCTCAGACTTCTCTGCAATACAACTGCTAGAAGACGGGGAAGTCGAGTCACAAACCAATCAAATCTCAGGTATGAAAAGGCTCAGAAACCACACGCACTTTCTTGCAAAGGGTACTTGAAGGATTGCGCGAAGGTGCACCCCAGCTGGGTGAAAGACAAGTAAAAGTAATTTTCGAGAGTGGGGATGGTGTAGCCTAAAAGGAGTGTAGGTCATCATTTACTCCTCTCTAGTCCAGACTCAGAAATGTGACCGCTCCGTGTTGACTAATGACTTCTTTCGTCCCTACGGTCTGACCCTAAGTGCTTCCTTGCTCTTCTCCGGGACCAGGAAAGAGGGTGACCGATGCTGCAGGGATGGAGGCTGCGGGCTGGGGGCGGAGGGGGGGGGGAACAACACGACAGAACCCCTCTTTCTGAGACAGTAAAGGAGGAGAGACGACTCTGCCCTTCCTGCTGAATTTTTTGAAAAGGGACAGCAAAAGGTGGCGAGGCTCTCCGCTCTTTCCCGCGGGAGATGAGAGGCAGGGCAGCCGCGAGCTGGGTGCGGTGCCAGGCTCTCTGCGAGGTCGGGAGCAGGGGCGCCCACTGCCTCCCGCGGACTCCCGGAAACGCCCGCAACCGCTCTGGCCCGGCGGCACCGCGTCACCCGCGTCCTCAGTCCCTCCCCCGGGGCCCTCGGGCACGGCTGGCCGTCTGCGAGGGGTCCCCGCCGTCAGGGACGTCGGTGGGGGCCTCGCCTCCGGGGGAGACGCGGGGAGCCCGCTCTAAGCGGAGAGGGGCGCGGGCGGCCTTACCCCCGGGCCCGGTGGACACGGTGACCTGCGCGTAGGTGGCTCCCGCGGCGGCAGCCGGGCCCGACACGCCGTTGAGCGCCGCCACGCGCACCGTGTAGCGCGCCCCGGGCCGCAGGTGGAGCAGCGTGGCGGCGCGCTCCCGCAGCCCGGCCTGGCGCGGCACGAAGGCCACGCGCGGCCCGCACGGCTCGCACGCGCCCGCCGGGCCCTCGCGGCCGCAGCGCAGGCACAGCAGCGAGTACGTGACGTCCGAGCGGCCGCCCGAGTCGGCGGGCGGCAGCCAGCGCAGCCTCAGCGCCAGCGGCGAGCGGCTCAGGCTGTACTGCAGGTCCCGTGGCGCCGACGGCGGCCCTGGGGGGCGGGGCGAGCCGGGGCGGGGGGGGGGGGGAGGTTAGTGGGGGGGGCAGAAGGGGCGTGGAGGTGGGGGGGAGGGACTGGGGGGTAAGTGAGGCCATTGATGGGGGAGAGACGGAAGGGGACGTGGGGGCCAGTGAGTGGGGGGAGGGCCAGGGAGGCGGGAGGAGGTTAGCGAGCGGGCGGACGAGGATGGGGGTGCGGGGCGCAGCGCTGAGTGTGAGGGGCGGGAGCCCCCCTCTGGCCCCGGCGCAGGGTGAGGTGAGGGCGTGGGGGGGTGGTCCACTCCACGAGAAGCCGGCCTCATCCCTCCGTCCTCTGGACTCTTGCCCTGGTTCTTCCCACCCAAGGCCCGGGCCCCATCCCCACCCCCGGCTCCCCTCCCTCCACCCCGCCGTCCGTCCGGGTCGTGGCCCCCACGCCCTTCCCACGCTCACCAGTGCGGAGCCCCCTGCCCTCAGCAACCCCTCCCCCACGCCTTTATTGACTCCCCCCTCCCCCTCTGCGAACGCCTTCCGGAGGGGCACTCACGGGTGCAGGAGGCCGACGGCGGGTCGGTGGGCGAGCGCGCGTAGCTGTCCTGGCACACGCAGAACGTGGAGGCGTTTTCCAGGGCCCGGCTGTGCTCTGGGCACGGGGAGCAGAGCGGCCGGCGCGAGGACAACTTGTAAAACCCTGGGGGACAGGCTGCGGGGCGGAGCCACGTGAGGAGGGGTCTCCTCCACAGCGTGTCTCTCCCTCCACCTTCCTGCCTGCCCCATTAGGGTGACTTTAAGTCCGGGAACTGTGCCCGGAAGGGAGTCTCAGCTAGTCCAGTAACAGCCGCGTGGGATGGCAGCTCCCGACGTAACCCAGGGCTACCTAACCCTTAGCGAGCGCTTAATGTGTGCAGAACACTAGCGTTTTACCTTTAGTAATTCGTTTAATCCTCCCAACAGTCTGTGAGGTGCGTCCTTTATCGTCATCTTTTTAAATGAGGGAACTAAGGCTCAGAGAGATTCAGTAACTCGCCCAATGACCCACAGCTAGTAAATAGTGGGATTCCAGCCCAAGCAGACAGCTTTCGGAGCTCGCACCATGCTGCCCTAATTAATGCCCACTGGAAGAAAATAAGCCAAACTCTCCAGTCTTGATGTGAGCCCAGAAGAGAGGTGCCTCCAAGGGGTATTTCACAGCTACCCAAGGACAGACACCCACACACTTACAGTGACACACACACTCACTGTTGTCAGAGCCCATCCTCCCACCACTACCATCAGGGGTTCGTGGCATCACAAATCCTCAACTGATGCACTTGGTTCCAGTTTGAAAGTGGAGCCAGCCAGGTGTGGGGGCTGGGGGCGGAGGGTGAGAGTAGACTGAAGGAAGGTGAAGTTTCTCTACTTTTGGTCTGGACACCCTCCCCAGTTACTTACTTTGCTTCTGTCACTTCTCCGGGCTCACCCAGAATGCAGGTTGTTAAGAGCACAGGCTCTTTATATCCGAACAACCTGGGTTTGCGCCTGGGTTGTTTACCACTTACTTGCTGTTGGCCTTGGGCAAATTGGTTGACCTCTCTGAGCCTCGGGTAGAACACCCACCTCAAAAAGGTTGTTGGAGGATTAACTGAGGTGAAGTGTAAGCCGCTTAGCCCGGCACAGACAACACATACACAACAGTGGTAGTAATTACTGTTCCTCCGTCACAGGCCTGAAGTGGAAACAGCTGAACGCCCACTCGAAAAAATGTCTCACCAGCTGGGCCAGGTGGCAGGGAGGCAGTGGCTCCTGGCCCTCCTCTCAGCTTCTGGGTGGTTCTCACCTCCCTCCCTGCACCCACCAGGCCTTCTTGCTAGTTTAGCTGGTTCTGGAAGGCTGGCTGCTCTCCAACCCCAAGAAGACACACACAGTACAACAGAGGGGATGCAGACTAGCCCTCAGGAAGGATTTTCAGCCTGTCTGGGAGAAGAGGGGAGTAAGCTGCGGGTTTCTCGTTATCTGGAAGGCTTAGGCTTTGGAGGTTCCACCTTGCTGAGTCCTGGGCAACACAGCTTTGGGCAGGGCCTGTGAAGCTTCAGAGGCTTTGGAAATAATCTGTCTTCAGAGCAGAGCATGGCACTCACTAACATGGTGGGTTGGTGACCAACGGCAACCCCCGCTGGGACTCGGATGGCCTGGGTTCCAGTGTTAGCTCTGCCCCTTTCTATGCCTCTCTGGCCTCAAGAAACCATCAGTCAAGTGGGGATGATAACCTTGGCCTGCCCACCTCTGTTGTGAGGTCAGAGTGGAGATCTGTCGGCAGGATCTCCCAGCAGTAGGGAAAAGTACCAGGGGCTCCCTTTCTCTGCGTGTTTGGGACATCCACTGTCCCAGAGATGTGTGTCCCAACGGAGACCGAGGTGGTTATCTCTACTTTGACAGACTCTGTTTAGAGGAGGTTTGTGTGGAGGCTCAGACTCATGAGAGCCTCTTGACTGCGGGCCCCTCCCTGTCTTCATCAAGGTCAGAGGCAAATGTCAGAGATCACCTAGTTCAACTCCCGCCGGCCCGGTGCTCCGGCACCTTTCCTAGAAGTAGCCACAGTCTCTGCTCAGAAATGGGGAGCCCACCTTCCTCTGAAGCTGCCTCTGCTGAGAAAGGGCTTCCTTATATTTAGTCCATATAAGCCTCCCTGTCTGTAACCCCCCTCTCCTGCCACCCCACCACAGGGTCTCTGTGTGCCGAAGGGAGCCTTAGAGAATATTTGCTTGGGTCCCCCTGCTCCAGGGCACTCCCACAGAGATCGGAAGACTCAGGTTGTACACCCTGATCTCCCCCACCCCCCAAAACCCTAGTGACCGGGAGAGGGTAAATAAAAGAGAGAAACAAAAGGGAGAGAGAACATCTTGGTTCTATCCCCTCCACATCAGTCTACCTTTAGAGAAGGCTCTGTACTCAGCTGTAGAAGGCACTGGAAGGCCTTCACTTTCTGAACACAAACCTGAGCATTTCACTTCCCTTCTTAAAACCCACCAGCACCTCCCCAGTGCCAACCACCCCGCCCTTGCCACACTGAACTCTTCGTTTCACACCTCTGGCTCTTGTCCTGTAATGTCTCACAGCCCTTTTCCTTGGCAAACTCCTATGTTTCTCCAGACCCCAGTTCAAAATAATAACTCCCTTAAAAAATAAGAATAAATGAAAAAATAAATAAATAAGAAAGAGAAGAAACAGGAAAAAAAAAACAAACCTCGCTTATGAACCTCTCCCTGGCACCCTCCCCAGCTCCCCATTCCCCAAGGCAGAGATGATACCATTACAAGTGGCTTTTTGTCTGGTCTCAGCTTAAGTCAGAAGGAGGACTGGGTTCCTGAGCGTGTGTGTGTGTGAGATTGCCCAGAATGTGTATCCAAACCCCCTCCTCCAGACCCTGATCCATTCATTGGATGATTTTTTTTTTTTTTTTTAGCATCTACTATGAGTCAGGTGCTCTGGAGCTAGGATCTAGAGACAGAGTGAATGAAACAGACCAGGATCCTACTGTCCACTGGTGCAGATGCCTTCCTCCCACGTCACAAGGAGAAGAGAGGCTGTCAGTTGGTAAGTCCCTCAATGTCCGGCCGTCAAACCGGCGAACCTCCCTCCACACCCATCTTTCTTCTCCCCGTTCCTTCTAGACCTAGAGGAAAGGATGAGCCACCTTCTGTTGGAGGCCTCCAGCCCCTCCTCCTTCACTCTGGGTCCTGCCCCCTTCTCCTCCTCCCAGACTATCTTCCATCACTCATATGGTTCCTACTTCTTACATTGCTCCTTCTCTACTGCTTCCTCCCGGTGACAGAACAGAGGAATGGAGCGGTAAAAGTGGTCCATCTGGGGTGCAGGCAGGAAGGGCACGATGTACGGAGTATTAAAAAACAATGAAACTGACGAAAACATGGCCCGATCTTGGTTAGCAACAAGTGTCAGCAATTCTAAGCCATGTCTGTAATAAAATACATCCCCCCTGGGGCAGACCACTCCCACCACCCCCTGCTTGGTGCCCCACTGGCTCCTTCCCTCAGCATATAAATAAACAAGGCTCCCATCTACAGTCAAAATCTCCTCTCAACCCAATGTCTTCCTCAAGATACCACCTCCCTCTCCTCCCCTTTCCAATCCAGCCTCCCAGAGACTTTGCGTGTGTTCCCTACTCTAGCTCCCCAACTTCCTTCATCCCCCAGCCTCCTGGCAGCCTGGTCTCTCTCTCTGTTACTCAACAGAAACTGCTTTGGCCAGGGCCACCGGGTGGACATTGTCCAAACCTCACCTTACCTGACTGCTCACCAACACTATAAGCCGTTCCCTCCTGGACCCCTCCGCCTCCCTTGGCTGCCAAAAATAACACTCTCCTAGATCTTCCCCAGCCTCTGATTCTCCCTCAAGGTCCTTTTTTATGGGCTTTGATTCTCCTACTCCCCCTTAAACCCTTAAATATCGCTGTTCTATGAGGCTTCATCATTGGCCCTCTTGCTTCTTACCTCGCCTTGGTCTGTCCCAACCGTACCCACAGCTTCAAGTAGTATCTCTCTCTCTCTCTCTCTCTCTCTCAATCTCTCTCTCTATCTCTCTGTTGCTGAGCTCCAGACTCACTTTCTAGCTACCTCCACTTGATGCATCCCAGACACCACAGATTCGGTGTCCATCGATGTCCTGTGATCTCTACCCCAGCAAATGATCCTCTGTCCATCCAATCCCCCAGAAGTAAATGAATCAAAAAGGACTCTTCTTTTCTCCTGTGTCACATGGTCACCAAGTGCTGTGGAGGCTGTCACATCCATCCTCATCTCTCAATGACCTCTGCTACTGTCTCACTTCAGACCATGCGTTCTTTCTCCTGGACTGTTGTCCCATCTTTCTTATTTCCTACCCCTTAATCCTTCCTTCCTCAATTCTTTCTTTGTAATTATGGCTTGAGTGATCTTTTGAAAATACAGATCTGAACATGTCAGACCCCTGCTTCAAAGCCTCCCCATTGGTCAACAGCATATAGTCTCAGCACTTTATCCTAAAGTTCAAGGCCCTTCATGATTTGTTCCTGCCCCTCTCCAGCCCCATCAGCCCTCACACCCCCAAATGCCCTCTGCCCCCAGCCCCACTCATGCTACATTCCCTCCTGCCTCCATGCTTCTGCAGACAGTCTCTTAAGTCAGAATGCTTTTATTTGCCTGGAAGAAAGGCCTTCTCACTGTCTCTCTCCACGCTTAGATTTGGGTTCTCCCTTCTCCAGGCTTCCTCAATTCTCTGTTGATATGTATCACACCCTATGGTTACCACTCCTTCACTCAATACATTTCCATGGGGCACTTACCACATCCTGTTATGGATACTGGGGCTGCTAAAATGTGATACAACCATTGCCTGAAGTCAGTCACTAGTCCAGTGGTGGAAACACACACAAGTAGATCACTACATAGCATGGGGTAAGTGCAGAAACAGAGATTGCAGTCAACTGTACTTAATTTTGTTTAAACAACAAGTAGAGGTTGCAATGGGTGCTGGAGAACAGAAGTGGATCCTAACCCTACTTGGAGAGTTCAGGAAGGTTCGTGCCTCCAAGTCCCTTACTAATCCATAAGTTCCCACCAGGAAAGAGATGGTGACATTCATCTAAATATATATAATAAACCCTCCCTACATGCACTTGGCAAGTTCTCAACTCATATCGAATGGACAGTTGAACAAAGGAGTGACATTAAGTTGAGTCATTTCCTCCTCTGTCTTCCCACCTCTATATTAATCCCTCCATTGGATCACATATCACCTTGTGATTTTTCAATTTTTATGTTTTCCATCTATAGAGCTTCTGAAGAGTTGAGACTATCTCTGACTCATTTCTGTTGTCCTGGCACCCAGAAAAGGACGTGGCTTAGCAGAAGCCTCTCTTGATCTGTCTACACTAAGGGCACACATCCATACCCCATCTTTACCCTCAGTCCTCAGAGCCACAGATAGGGGAGAAAAGGAGAGGTCTGGCCCGGTGCCCACACAGACCTGAGAACCCAACAGAGCCCCCACATGAAGGGTCTCCCTCAGGGGGCACTTTGACTCACAGTTCGAAGAGTTGGGTGGGATCTTACTAGTCATCTAGCACAACCTCTCAGTCTTTCTCTCCAGCTCAAGAATCCCCTGCCAGACACTGACTTGCATATTATCAGTGACAGGGAGCTCACTATAATGTAACCAATCCCCCTAGTCCATAGCTAGTAGAGTTGGGCTGCTGTATCATTTTTCTTTATGCATACGGGAGGCAGCATGGCGTAATAGAAAGAACTTGGCAGTTGGGCAAATCTGGTTCGAACCCTTGTTCCCCATTTACTAACTTTGCAAGCGAGGTGCTAATCTCTCTGAGCCTCCGTTTCCTCATCTGTGAAATAGGGATACTGGTGACTTACTTTATTGCCAAGAATAAATGAGACATCCTTTGCGAGGTGCTTATCATAGTGCCTGAAATATAAGCCCCTAATGCCCCCTTATATGGAGTCAAATTCACCTCCTCGTAACTTCGTTCAGTGGGCCTGGCTGGACCCACTGGAAAGCTCCACAGAAGGTCAGGGCTCTGGGCTCCACAGCCCACAGCTGCTCCACTCCTCCTTCTGCCTGTTTGATCTACGGCACACTTTCTCCCAATTGCCACCTGCGCGCTACGCCCCCACGCCACGCCCCCTCGTCCGCTGAATACCTTCACAGATGTCACCACGTTCCTGGAATCCCGCACTGCAGCTGCAGCGGCCCACGGGCACCAGCCATTCACCATCAGCGCCACAGTGCATGCGCGGGGGGCTGCCGGGCTCCCCTTCTGAGTGCGCCACGCACGTTCCCGTCACCTCCACCAGCGTGGAGAAGGCACTCTCAGCTGCGGTGGCTGGGAACGCCGCCAGGCCCCGCACCGTCGCGCGGCACTGCTTGTAGTAGACGCGCACAGAGACCAGCGCAACGCATGCGCCCACGTCCTGAAAGGCCAGGTGGAAACCCCGCCGGCTGAGCGGACCGATCTCGCGCACCTCTGTGTTCAGCTTCATCTTGCGCTCTCCCAGGTCGCCCTGCGTGAAGCTCTCATCTGCAGCGATTGTATCGATCTTGCGGGGCCGGCTGCCACCTGGGCGGGGACGCCCGCGGCCCAGGTCAGCCTCTGTTTCCAGGTAGTAGACGTTGAAAGTCTCCTTGCAGGTGCCCGCGGCGCCCGGGATGCTGCTGCAGTCGCGCAGTGTGAACTGGAGCTCCACGAAGATGCGCTGCCCGCGGCCACGGCTGATCCAGCCAGTTTGCAACCAGTTGTCCTGGTTGGGCTCCAGCACGTTGCACACCTGGTATGTGCGGATCGGACGGTCATGCTCGTCCACGCCGCTGATCTCCTCCCACTGGGGAGGAGAACAAAGATGTGGGAAGCTCAGAGCCAAGGCGCCCCCAGGAGGTGAAGCCCTGGTGGTGTCTAAAGCTGAAAAACCCCTTCCCCATCATCTCGCATTCCACACACACCCCATCTCCCTGAAATTATAAGATGCAGAGCTGGGAGAAACGTTGGAGACAAAGAGTCCAACCCTTAATTTTATAGGTCGGGAAACTGAGGCTCCAGAAAGAGTGATTTGACTGGATATGAACATCGAATTAACAGCAGAGCTGGGAATGGTGTCTGAAGTCTCCCGGCTCTCCACCAGGTGCCCACACGGGGACCAGGCTGCAGTCATACAGCCACATCTGCCCACCCCCACCAAGCTTCTAAGCCACTTTCAGGATTTTAAATCTTGCTCCTTCTGTCAATCCATCAATCAGCAACACTGCTTGGAGGACCTGCTATGCGCAAGACACTGTCCAGCATTGGCTCATCTAGATGACACATTTCTATTGCTAGACACAGTCGGTTTTCCCCTCACTATCTCTCTCTTTTTTTTCTTTTCTTCTTAGACTGACTGAAGACTCAACGTTTTCTAATAGGCCACTCTGGCTTGAAGCCAGTGCCGCTGGAGATCACGTGCTCTGAGGAGCATTTTGATCTGCTGTAACCACAAAGAGCTAAAGGAATTGAGTCTCAGACCACCAGAAGATTCCTGGGAGAGGGAGAGAAAGGTTACACTTACTCCATTACTTGGCAGTGCAGTCCAGCCCAACTCAGCCTGGGAGGCTTTGGAATCCAGGAGGATGACTAGGGAGAGGAAGAACAGAGATGTCAGAAAGTCAGAAGGTCAGGAAGGTGGGAGGGACGCTTTTGTGAGTTCGTTGTAAACTTGCTGAGGGAGCAGAGACAAATTTTTCCCACCCCGTACCTTCCCATGAAGGCGTGGGGTGTGAGTAGCTTGAGTCCAGAAAGAGGTAGCCACAACAAATAGGCAAGGAGCCTGTAGCAGTTTCCTGTGGTTGCTGTAACAAATCATCACAAACTCTGTGGCTTCAAGTATCAATTACTTATTTATTCTCTTATAGTTCTGGAGGTCAGAAGTTGAAAATCAATTTCATTGGTTAAAGTTGGGCTGTCAGCAGGACTGGTTCCATCTGTAGGTTCAGAGGGGAGAATCCATTTCCTTGAGTTTTTCAGCTTCTAGTGGCCACCTGGATTCCTTGGCTTGTGGCATCCTCCTCCATCTTCAAAGTGCTTCACTCCAGTCCTTCTGTGATCAAGTTGCCTTCTCTCACTGACTCCTTCTGCTTCCCTCTTGTAAGGACCCTTGTGATTACATTGGGGCCATCCAAATAATCCAGGATAATCTCCCCATCTCAGGATCCCTAACCACATCTGCAGAGTCTTTTGCATTTAGAATAAGATTGATTGGTTTTGGGGATGAATTAGGATGTGGACATATTTGGGGAGTCATTATTCAGCCTGCCAGAGTTCATGGAAGTACTCTTAACATTGGCTCTAAGAAAGGAGTGGTGGTGTCAGTGAGCCCCCCTTTCCGCCTTCTAGGCTCCCTAAATTATAACTGCATGTCAAGAAGAGACAGAAAGTGAGCATATTAGAGGATTTCTGCATACATCCTGAATTCATTCATACTCAGGGGCTCATCTGAGGTCTGAAGCCACCAGGGATGGAAGAGACTAGAACCTTTTTAGTTTGACTCTTAGGGGCTCTGGGAAAAATGAGTGGACTCTGCCAGCAGCAGGAGAAATGAAAATTTCTTCTCTCCTGCTCTCAGTATCGGTCCCAAAGAAACATTGGTCTGGATAGCACACAGCTCTGGGCTCAGAGACAGGAGCCCAGGCCATCTTGAAGTCTTGGAAGATTACAAATCTAGAGCTTAAGCAAGGGGGTGGGGCTCCAAGGTGAGGGTCTCTAAGAGGGTTGGCTCCAGAGGCATCAGTGACAATAAGCAGGACCACCGACAGCTTCCTGATTTTGTTATAACTGACAGCACATCGGAATTGCATATTGGCGTCAGAGATCCAGCGCCCCAACCCCCCGGTCAGCGCTTTAGATTCCAGCTCCTCAGGATTCTACACCTGGATATGACGCCTCTGGATTCAGTTGAGTGTACGGCTCCCCCAAATCCAGAGGCAAGGCGCGAGCCCTGGTACCGCAGGCAGCTCCAAGCCCAACAGCGCGGACCGCTTCGGGTAGTCTGCGCTCCAAATTCAGCACTGCGGACAGCTCCCTCGCCAGCACGTCGGGCTACTCCCGGACCCAGCCATCCCTCCCCTACCAGCGCTCCACCTCCTGCCTCGCGGTTCGGGCTCCATCCCGTCGTCCCGTACTTCGATCTCACCTCCACACCTCCCTGTCTCCTCTGCTCTCTTCATCTCCCTGCCCCCACACCTCCCACCTCCAATCGCTCAGCCTGTCCGTCTCACCGGCACCTGAACCGCCGCCTCTGGCTCTCACGATTCCTGGTCTCTTTCCTTCCCAGCCTTCCAGGTCTCCAGCCCGATCTCCTTAGCTACCTTTGCTTAGCTACCTTTTTCTCTGCCTCTTTAGTTCTTTGCTTCCCGCTGCCCGCTTGCCTCAAACCCCAATACAGACTCCAGTCTCTCTATACGATTCCTTCCCTCAGACCCCCAGTTCTCCAGCCTCCTATCTTTTGGCATTCCAAGCTCCAAGAACAGCCACCAGTTTCCTCACCTTCCTCGGCGATCCCGGGCCTCCCTGGTCCCAAAAGCAACGCCAGACAGAGCGGCATCAGGCAGACGAACAGGCGCAACGGATGTGGGCCCGCACCGGTCTCCATGGTCCGCAGACCGAGCTGTCAGTGCGGCGGCGGCTCAAGCCGCGCCAGCCCCAGCACCGCTGAGCAGTGCCCCCAGACCCTAGCTCCTTCTGGGGGCGGGATCTCGCTGGTTACCGTCATCCATGGGGGCCAATCACTAGGCACCGCCGCGGGAAGTCCACCAATCCCCGCCAGCAGAAGGTGGAGGGGTGGAGTTTCATAGGCCAGGGGCGGAACGGCGAAATGGAGGGGGGAAGGAAGGGGTCCCGCCAATCTCCAAACGTGGGGGTGGGTAGCGCTGAACGCTGGTCTGGCTCCTGGGGAGGAGGATGAGCCGGCGACGAAGGTCCAGAGCGCAAAACCTTAGCCTCTCATTCCCGAGAAGTAGACAATGTGGGCGTGGCTTAAAGAGGGGCGAACCTCGGGGAGGCCGCGACACTTGCAGCCTCTGAGCTAGGCTGGAAGCTCCCTTGTTCCCAGGACTTTCAAGGGGTTTTGAAGCCTGATGTCCCGACCCCAAGCTCTAGGGAGCTCCTCTATCTACAAGCCCTTGGCTTCTTCCTGTGTCTGAGGCTCCTGGTGTCTTATGGCTCAGTCCTGCCCTCTTCTCTCCCCGCCCTCCTCACACAACACACACACACACACACACACACACACACACACACACACCGGCAGGAGGAAGGGGCTAAGGCTGACCCTGGGAGCTACTCTAGAAAGGAGAGCAAAGTGGGAGACGGAGTCCCACCCTACCAGCAGCGCTTCCGAGGTTGGGAAACCATGTGGACGCCAGGATGGGGCGGTGGTAAATTTTGCATGAACGATCGGTTCCTCAGGTTCCTGCTCTTGCTGCCAGGACACAGGCAGCACTCCGCACAACTACCCTTTTCCCCAGTCTGCTCAGAGCCTGGAGTCCCCCCCCCCCCGCCTTGATAATCCCTCTCCGCCCATCCCAGGGGACTGGGAAGGAGCTCAGCGGCAGGGACTCCCAGGGGTCTGCGAGAGAGGCGGAGCAATCCTCGCGGAGTTCAGCCAGCGCTGGGGAAGCTGCAAGGAAACGTGGAACACGACCTCTATCTAGTGAAGGTCATTTATGTGCAAGCTGAGGGTTTAAGGCGTTGGTGGTGGGAAGGGCTGGAGCCCTCCAGGACGAGGGAGGCGGCTATTGAGCGCCACCATCTGGGCTGAACTTGAGCAGAGAAAGCTCCACCCACCCTGTGGCTTTTCAAAGCTCTTTTCTTGGGGGACCCAACACCGCTCCTTTATGGTGGCTAAAGCAGCCTGAAGAACCCTTGAAAATTAATGAGTCGTGTATCCCCATGACCTGCCTGGCCTGAGTGTACATTTTGTGTGTATGTATATGCTCCTTACCTTTCAACCAACACTCCCTGAGTGCCATGCTCTGTGCTGAAAATATCTGGGTGAATCTCTGTCTCTGCTACAATCCATACCTCCTTGGGGGTAATGGATAATGAATAATGAAAATTGCTGGCATCGTAGACAACTGGCCACTTACAAGCCTCTGAGCTAGCCTGGAAGCTCCCTTCCTGTGTCGTGTGTGTGTGTGTGTGTGTGTGTGTGTGTGTGTGTGTGTGTGCGCGCGCGCATGCGCATCTAGTATGTGTGTGTTTATGCACCCTTGCTCACAGACATACTTGCTGGACAGCAAGAAGGAGGAGTGGCTGGGAAGAGTTGGGATCCTTTGCCGGTAAAAAGAAAGGTCATCAGGAGGGGCTGAGGCTCGGACACCACAGGACACCGAAGCCCGCTGAGAAAGCAGAAGGAGGTGTGGCATCCAGCTGTTCTTAGATGCAGGTAGGGTCTTTGAAATCAGATCTCCCTGAAGAAGCGTTCTTACACCCCTACCTCCTTCCATCTTCATTCTTCTCACGCTCAATTTTCCCCTCCCCCTCCACCCCCAGCGTTGGGAGTTGGTATTTTTAGAAGCTGCTTAGAGACCCAGGACTCCTTTCATTTCAGAATGAGTCCTCACTCCACTACCCCTCACCCTTCTCTTCAAAACCAGGTCCCATCCCTTATGCAGTCTCTAAGGCGCCAGTCACAGCTTCTCTTCGCTCCAGGGACTTCAGCCCAGAGGTTCTGGCCCTGTATGCTAACACAAAATGCAGACTCCTTAGGAGCCTGGAAGGATCATTCAGGAGCCAAGCATATGGAGGAAATTATCTGGGGAAAGCCATACAGGATGCCCCAACAAACCCCTGGCTGTCTGGAGTCTGGTTCTCATCCTCTCCCACCACATGCATCTGTAGCCTCCTTGGGGAAATTGCCAGATTGAGACCCTAGCAATGGGGGAAAGAAGAGGAAAAGAAGATTTGAAACAATCCTTCAGTCCTTTTCTTTCTTCCTCAGAACAATTCATTTATAATAAAACCAGGACGGAGATGCCTCAGTGTATAAGGATATATGCAAATCAGCAAGATCTTAAGAGTTCCTCCAAAGCGGACTCCACTCAACCAGGTGACTGCTGAATAGACACCTAAGTGAAGATATTCAAAAGGGCCTTAGAAGGAAACTAAGCTGTTTTACTGTGAACTTAAAGTGCTGGGGTCCAGTCAACCAAGGGCCAGGTTAGATTCTTCCCTGGAATAGCCAGTACAGGAGTGGGGTGGGGGTGGGGTTCTGGCATAGTGCTGAACTGTGAGCCCACCTGCCAGCTTCAGCCTGTAGAAAATTTTCTGTCCGTGGTGCTGAACCTACCAAAGTCTGGACCGTCCATTTTCAACTGGACCTGGGGCCCTTCTGCTTCCTTGCTCTAATCATCGGCCCAGGGCTCTCTGCCTTGTTCCTCCAGCCTATAACCCAGACCTAGCTATTTGCGCCTCCAGAAGGTAAGCAGTCTTACTTCATGGAGTAAGAGTGGAGGAAACTGGCACCCATCTGGAAACTCCTGTTTTCTCCTCTGCTCCTCCCCAACCCCATATGAGGTGGGATAAAAGGGATGCTTCTCTCTACTTCTACTCTCTGCAGCATGATGGGAAGAACACCTGTTGGAGCTGAGCAGCTTAATTCAACATCTAATTATTTATTAGAAGTGATCTTCCAGGAAGCCAATCCAACTTTACTGCAACTTCCATTTCCAAGTTACTGAAAGTTATACATCTAGGGGCTGAAAATTTGATCTCTTCCTTTTGCACAGATCCGGAAAGTACATTCATCCTGGCTAGACAGAGAAGGTCATCGCCTCCATGGAGAAGACTAAGATTGCTTCAGAGAATCAGGGCCAATCCCTCTCCTCAGAAAAGAGGACAAGGAAGGAGCAAAGAACAGTGGCAAGCCCTACTGCTCAAAGGGACATTTCCAATTTGTCTCCTTCCTCTTCCGGTCTATCTCCTACTCCCCAGCTTAAGAAAAATAAACATCCCCAAGGTGAATTATTTTCCAGGACAATAAATTCACAGGCAAAAATAAGATGGAGGTTATATACAAGTGTTTACATTGTATTTTTCTAAGATAAAGGAAATATAAAATATTGAATTCATTGACTTTGAAAATTAAGCAGCAAAAACCTTTCATTAATACAAATATTCAGACTTTATGATACTCTGCTTCCTCCTCTGTAAAATAAGAGTGAAAATACTTCAGAGTTATTGTGAGGTCAGAATATAATTTATATATATATATATATATATATATATATATATAAATTATATATATATATATATAAATTATATATATATATATAAATTATATATATATATCCCAGCACATAGTACTTGGCACATAGTTCTGGTATGTTTTATTATTCAACTTCATGGTTAATTAAGGTGAAAAACAGAAAGAAAAAAGTAAAGGATAAAGAAAAGTTAGGCGGTAAGATAGGAAGAGAGAGAGATAAAATTAGAGAGACCGTCATAGAGGAAAAGACATAATGAGGGATAAAGAAGGAGACAGTTTGTTGAGATGAATGTGACTAGAAAGTACGAGAGCCTGAAAGAAATGTGCTTGAAGAGACAGGAGTGTCATCAGGGTTGGCTGGCTGGCCAGCTGCCAAGTGCCCTCAGAGGTGACACTTACCTTGGTGAATTAATCATGGTCCAGGATCATAAACTTGACTTTAACAGCACTAAGAAAGAACCTATGAGTTGGAGGGTTGGAAAGTAGATCATACTAACTCAGCTCCAATATTGCTATCTGATTCAAAGAACCAATGAATTAATATACAATGAGAAATGGAACTGCCAAGGAAGCCAGAATTCTCACATTACCATGTCCAGCAAATTCTTCCTTTGTAGGAAAATGTGCATAGGAAGCCAATTTATGACACAAAGGCTGCTTTGAGAGTGTAAGGGGAGGCAGTTGGATGGTTTAAATATTTGAGGGCATCAGGCTCTGGTACCTTGTGCCTCCAAATTCCCAATAGGGATAAACCTGCCACTGGCACCTCAGTGACTGTACGAAGGGCCAGGGCTTGGAATGGGATCTATCAACATATGCTTCTCTGTTTTTAAAATCCTAATTTTGTTTCTGAAGAGCTCATTTTGAGATTGAAGCAGACCTTTTAAATTTAAGTGAACAAAGTAATATAAACTGATAAAAAATTTTGTAAGTAAAAAGTAAAGATATCCATTAGTACTACCCTCATATAGTCCCATTTCAAATTTTAAACATGTTAATAGATTGATATGTACCCTTCCTGATATTTTCTATGCATACACACACACACACACACACACACACACACACCTTTACAGAAAATATATCTGTTAGTGAGGTAAATACTATTGACTACTCAATACCTGTCTCTTTTATATTTTTCATTGCTAAGAAATCCCCAGTTTTGTTCAGATGTTCATCTACTACAGTCCTTTGCTCAGAGAAGATGACCTTCTCCCCAAGTTCAGGGATGAATAAAGATTGTTATTGGTTAATCATTGTCATCCCATTCCATGTGTCAGGGTTAACTTAGGCATGGGTATGTAACACAACCCTGGCCTTCTGAATTAGAGATTCTGGAAAAGGTTTTCTCTCCTAATAGAAGGAATTGCCTAACAGGCAACATCCCACTTCTTCTCTGCATGTCATATCTGCAATTGACACCTGAAGTGGCTGCAACCATTTCAACATGATGAAGACAGAGATATCAACACTTTGGTAAGATTTTTCAGTTGTAGTAACTGGAAACCTAACTAAAATTGGCTTAAACAAAAAATGGTATTTTATTAATTTTATTCACATTATTTTATCAGTGTAACTGAATGAGCTAGATCTGCATAGAACAGCAACATTTTGCATTGGGATTGTTCTGGAGTTTTAGCTAATCACCAAACTTGGATTCTAAAAAGAAGTGCAATTGAAATCCTAGAACTAGGGGCGCCTGGGTGGCGCAGTCGGTTAAGCGTCCGACTTCAGCCAGGTCACGATCTCGCGGTCCGTGAGTTCGAGCCCCGCGTCGGGCTCTGGGCTGATGGCTCAGAGCCTGGAGCCTGTTTCCGATTCTGTGTCTTCCTCTCTCTCTGCCCCTCCCCCGTTCATGCTCTGTCTCTCTCTGTCCCAAAAATAAATAAACGTTGAAAAAAATTAAAAATAAAAAAAGAAATCATAGAACTAAAAAAATACAATAACTGTATGTAACAAAATGGGTGGATTTAACATAAGGTTAGACACAACTAATTCTAGGAGTAATAAGCTGAAAGATAGGTTAGTATACAATATCCATACTGAAGTATGTAGAGAGAGAAGAGAATAGAAAATATAGATAAGAGAGTAAGAGACATATGAGACATAGTTAATAAGCCTAAGTACATGGAATTAGAAAGAGGAAAGAGAGAGGATGGGACAGAAGCAATATTTGAAGACAGGGCAGTTGAAATTTTTCTAAAACTTATGAAAGACATTAAGACATATACTCAGGAAGTGTCATCAATCTCAAGCAGGATTAATGCAAAGAAAGCAATATCTAAACACCTCATAATAAAACTGCTGAAGACCAAAGATAATGACAAAAGAAAAAACCCTAAAAGCAATTAGAAAGAGAAAATATGTACGTTACCTTCAAAGGAAGAACATTATTAAGACTAGCAACTGACTCCCCAACATAAATGATAAAATCAAGGAAATGATGGAATAGCATCTTTAAGGTGTTGAAAGAAAATATGGTTAATCTAAAATTTTATACCCAGTGAAAATATCCTTCAAAAATGAAAGAGAGGCACCTGGATGGCTCAGTTGGTTAAGCATCTGACTCTTGGTTTCGGCTCAGGTCATGATCTCACGGTTCATGAGTTCTGAGCCCCACAGTGGGCTCTATGCTGACAGGGTAGAGCCTGCTTGGGATCCTCCCTCTCTCTCTCTCTCTGCCCCTCCCCTGTTTGCTCTCTTTCTCTCTCTCTCTCTCTCTCTCTCTCAAAATAAATAAATAAATAAATAAATAAATAAATTTTAAATGAAAGAAAAATACATGTTTTCAGACACTCAAAACCTGAGAAAAATTTTCATCCATAGGCCCTCACTAAAAGAAATACTAAAGGAAATTTTTCAAACAGAATGAAAATAAACCAAGGAAGCACAACATGCAGGAAGAAATAAAGAGCAACAGAAAGGGTAAATATAGGTTAAAAGTAAATGAACAATGACTGTATAAAGCAATAATATTTTGTGGAATTCTAAGCATATGTAAAATTAAACTGCACCACAGAAATGGTACACAGGGTAGCAGCAGGTGAATAGAGTTAAAGTATTTTAAGTTCCTTTCATTGTCCAGAAAATGGTAAAAGAATTAATTTATACTAAACTTTAACAAGTCAAGAATGCATGCTGTTATCACCATAGTAATCATGGAAGAATAGTTAAAAAAAAAATATATATATATATATATACATGTGTGTATATATATATATATATATATATATAATTCATGCAGTAAAATAATGGAATAATAAAAGGAGTCAAGGGATGCCTGGGTGACTCAGTTGATTAAGTGTCCAACTCTTGATTTCAGCTCAGGTCATGATTTCATGGTTCATGAGTTCAAGCCCTTCACTAGGACTGGGATCCCCTCGCAAAATAAATAAACTTAAAAAAATCCATCAAAAAAGGTTTAAAAGGTTAGAGGAAAAAGGAACATAGAACATGTGAGAGAAATATAAAATAAATACTACAATATCTTGAAACTCAAATATATAAATAGCAATTAAACCTAAGTGAACTAAATACCTCTTTTAAAGACCAAAATTGTCAAATTGGTTTTTAGAAAGAAACTCATTGCTGCTTTAAAAAAAATCTTATATATAAGAATTTGGATATGTTAAAGAAAACAGTTGTAAAAAACATGGTACACAAACAGTAACTAAAAGAAAATCAGTAAAGCAAAACTAATATTATACAAATTAGACTTCAAGGCAAGAAGCATTATTAGACGCTGTATAATGGGGAAAATGTCAATAAACTAAGAAGATATAACAATTCTAAATTTGTATACACCTAATAACATAGTCTTAAAGTATATAAAAGCACATCACACCACACCTCCACATCTGCAGTATAAAAACTAAAATTCCTGGGAATCCAAGGAAGACATTTTGGGCAAAAGAATGAACATGGAAGGTAGTGCACTCAGTGTTATGAACACAGCATAGGAGTATCACCCGGTGTAATCAACTGCTGCTGCCGCGACACATAAATCTCCCCATATTTCAATGACTTTGTTCAAGTTTATTTCTAGCTTTCATTATATGTTCAGTGTGGCTTAGTAGGGACTCTGCTCCATTCACAGTCCTCAAGGGGAAGAAATTGACAGAGGCTTGTTGACCCTATAGAATCGGGAACATGGGATGGGGGAAGAGGGTGTTGTATGAGCCATGCAAACCCCTAACTATCTCAGCTCAAAAGTAACACAAGTCGCTTCTGCTTATGGGGACTCTGCTTATGCGTTGACTCGTGGGGCATCTGGGTGGCTCAGTCAGTTGAGCATTTGACTTTGGCTCAGGTCATGATTTCACAGGTGGTTGAATTGGAGCCCTGTGTTGGGCTCTATGCTGACAGCTTGGAGCCTGAAGCCTGCTTTGGATTCTGTGTCTCTCTCTGCCCCTCCCCCACTCTCTCTGCCCCTCCCCCACTCACACTCTGTCTCTGTCTCTCTCAAAAATAAATAAACATTAAAATAAAAAAAGATCACTGACTCGGGAGGCACCTGGGTGGCTCAGTCGGTTAAGCATCCAACTTCAGCTCAGGTCATGATCTCACTGTTCCAGAGTTCAAGGCCCTCATCGGGCTCTGTGCTAACAGCAAGAGCCTGGAGCCTGCTTCGGATTCTGTGTCTCCTTCTCTCTGAACCTCCCCTGCCCACGCTCTCTCTCTCTCTCTCTCTCAAAAATAAACAAACATTTAACAAAAAAAAAAAAAAAAAACATTGGGACACCTGAGTGGTTCAGTCGGTTAAGTGTCCGATTTCAGCTCACGTCATGATCTCGAGGTTGGTGATTTCGAGCCCTGCATCGGGCTCTGTGCTGACAGCTTCGAGCCTGAAGCCTGCTTTGGATTCTGTGTGTCTCCCTCTCTCTCTGCCCCTCCCCTGCTTCCTCTCTCTCTCTCTCTCTCTCTCTCTCTCTCTCTTAAAAATAAATATTAAAAAGAAAGTCAAAAGCCATCTTGAATAATTGAACCCTTCTGCCAGATTGTCTAATGGCCATTTGTTTTCGGGCCTGCTTCCTCTAGGTCCTCCTCATTGTCTGGCACGGGTTCGGAAGTACTCACCCCCACGAAGTCATCTTCTGTTAATTCCTCTGGTGTGGTGTCTGTTAGCTCTTAAATTTCTCCAAGATCCATATCTTTAAGGCCTTCACCCCCTCTACCCCTTTGTTTTTTTGCAATCACAATCTCTTTCATGAGTTCCTTGATTGGCTCTCTTCGTAAATCTGGTGAAGTTATGCATAACATCTGGACACGGTTTTCTCCAGCAGGAATTTACTGTTTCGGGCTTGATGGCTTTCACAGCTTTTCTATAAAAGTGATGCATCTTCAGTAATTCTTCCAGACTTTCGTGACGTTCTCTCCATTGGGGTTCTGCCATAGCATTGACAAACCTTTCTGTGGAGTACCATGTGTAATGAGACTTAAAGGTCCTTATGACTCCCTGATCTGGAGGCTCAATTAGAGATGTTGTGTTTGGGGGCAAGTAGACCACTTGGACGTCTTTGTTATTGAACTCACGGGCTTCTGGATGGCCAGGGGCATTGTCCAACATCAAAAGAACTTTAGGGATGCCTGGGTGGCTGAGTCGGTTGAGCGTCTGACTCTTGATTTTGGCTCAGGTCATGATCTTAGGGTCATGGGATCGAGCCCTGTGCCAGGTTCTGCCTTGGGGCATGGAACCTGCCTAAGATTCTCTCTCTCCCTCTACCACTTGTTCTCTCTCAAAAAAAAAAAAAAAAAAAAAAAAAAAAAAAAAAAAAGAACATTAAAAGGCCATCCCTAAGGGCAAGATACTTCCTGACTTTTTAGGAACAATGCATAGATGAAACCAATCCAAAAAAAGTGTTCTCATTGTCCAGACCTTCTTATTGTACAACCAAAAGACTAGCAACCAGTGTTTAGGGGCTCAGGCAGTCCTGAACACACACCTGACTGCATTTGCACAAAGCAGTAGTGTTGGCCTATCCCTTTCTGCCTTCAGTCTTGGTGCTTGCTTCTCTTTATTACTAATAAATGTTCTTCATGGAATATTTTCCCCCCAAGAACCAGGCACTTTCATCTACATTGAACACCTGTTCAGACAGATATCCTTTCTTCTCAGTGGTTTTCTTAATGACACCTGGGAACTTGTCTGCCACCTCATGGCTGGCAGAAATGGCTTCTCCTGTTATCCTGACGTTTTTAAAGCCAAACCTCCTCCTAAAACTATCAAACCATCCTTTGCTGGCATTAAATTCTCCAACTTTCAATCCTTCATCTGCCTTTTGCTTCAAGTTGTGATAGAATGACTTCCCTTTTCTCAAATCATATTAGAGTCGATAGGTATAACTTTTTCATAGCAATCCTGCACCCACATAAACGCTGCATTTTCAATATGAGATAAAAAGGTATTTTGCAAAAAAAAAAATGCAAGGTTTTTGTGCTTGCTGGCATAGCTGCAATGATTGCTTCACAAATTTCCTTTCCTTTTTTTTTTTTTAACAATAGTACTTACAGTGGATTCATTTATCTTGAATTGGAGGGCAACCATAGCCGCAGACCTCAATCTATGGTACATATCAAGCAATTCAACTGGAACTGGGAGCACTTCCAGCACCACTAGTGGCATTTCATATGGGTCCCATGGTGACATTCAAAGTTTACGGGATTGCACTAAACACAAAAAATACACAAGAACCACGAGAGATCACTTTTTACTCCAATACCCAATTTGCTGGAAAGACCAACTGCTCACTCAGAGATGATGACCATCAATCACATGCTACTTTTTAAGAACTGAAGTCTAGTTGATACACAGTGTTGCTTTCATTTCAGGTGTGCAACGGAGCAATTCAACAACTCTATATTTACGCTGTAGTTACCCTCTTTCACCATACAATGCTATGACAGTACCATTGGCCATAGTCCCCATGCTGTACCTTTCATCCCTATGACTTATTCCTTCCATAACAGGAAGCCTGTATCTCCCACTCCCCTTCACCCATTTTCACTCATCCCCACACCTCTTTCTCCTCTGGCACCTACCATTCTCTGATCACACACTGTTTTAAGCAGATACTAGCAATGCTTGAGCTCACCACAATAGCAACGGGAGGTAGCTCCAAAATTATTGTGGTAGTACAGCATGCACTAAATTTTATGCAGTTATGATCTATACTGCACCTTTATCTTTGTCTGATTTCCCTGGTGTCACCTATGGTCTGTAAGTGTTTGTGTGAGTGAGTTTTGATAAGTTTTAACATTTGTAATAGATGTGTGTATATCTTATGGTAGTAGATGATAAAATACACTAATATCTATGTATATTTTATGCATAGATGACACATCCAACTTTTCCTTAGTTTTTTGGAATGTCTATGCTACTCAGTTGTCTGTGAGTTTTTTTCAAATGGTCACAAATCTCCAAAAAGTTTTCCAATGTATTTATTGGACAAAAGAAAATCTATATAAGTGGACCCGCACAGTTCAAACCGTGTTGTTAAGGAGTCAACTGTACGTCCTCTATTGGTGTATGACACTATTTGAAAATTGTGTAAAAAATTATTTTTCAGGGCACCTGGTGGCTCAGTCAGTTAAGCGTCCAACTCTTGATCTCAGCTCAGGTCTTGATCTCAGGGTCGTGAGCTCAAGCCCTGCGTTGAGCTCCACACTGGGCATGAGCCTACTTAAAAAACAAAGTTTTTTTTTTCTACCTTCCCAATAATTTCTCCGTTGTTTTGTCTTTAAAATACCATTTATCCATTTCTCTCTTTTTGTGTGTCTGTTTCTGTCTTCGTTTCTCTCCTTGGCTCTCTTCTTTCTCTTCTCTCCCAAATAGCACCTTCCTTAACACTTATTCAAAACTCCTAGAAGAGGTCCTATGGTGATACAGGGTTAAAAGAAACAGCTGTAGGGGCACCTGGGTGGTTCAGTCGGTTAAGCATCCTACTTCAGCTCAGGTCATGATCTCACAGTTCGTGAGTTCAAGCCCCATATCCAGCTTGCTACTGTCAGTGAAGAGCCTGCTTCGGATCCTCTGTCCCCCTCTCTCTGCCCCTCCCCTGATCTCGCTCTCTCTCTTTCAAAAATAAATAAATATTTAAAAAAAGAAAGGAAGAGCTGTATCCTTTTACATAATGTGCCTTCGACTATAGACCATAGACAACTGTTCAAATGCAGTCTCTCACTCCTTACCCCCAAATATTTGTATCTATATTAATAAGGCCAGTAGGGGGAGGCTACATACTTCAACTGTGGCAAAAGTGGAAAACCAAACAATGAGTTAGGATTTACACCCTCAGATGAAGACAGTTTTGGAGCCCTCTGAGAAGAGAAATGGAGCCTACATACATCACTCTACAATAGGACACTGGTCAGGGACAACATCCAGAATATTGCAACTTAAAGGAACATCAGAGCTCCACTAGTCCACCTGCCCATTATACAGATGAAGCAACTGAGGCCCAGTGAGGGAAAGACATTTGCCTGGGTCAAGGAGGAAAACTGCAAATCTTAGACTAGAACCCAGGCATCCTGATTAAAAATTTCAAGCCTATTGGGGTGAAGGACTCAGTTGGTTAAGCATCTGACTTCGGGTCAGGTCATGATCTCACAGTTTGTGAGTTCGAGCTCCATGTTGGTCTCTGTGCTGACAGCTCAGAGCCTGGAGCCTGCTTCAGACTCTGTCTCCCTCTCTCTCTCTCTGCCCCTCCTCCTTCTCTCTCTCTCTTCTCAAAATTAAATAAACATTACAAAGTTTTTTAAAATTTTTAAAGCCTATTTATTCAGTCAAAGTTGGTTGGACAGACAGTATGTTACTTGCTGTACTAACAAATTAGCACAAACTTGGAAGCTTAAAAGAATACACATAATAATACATCACATATTCCATGGGTCAGTTCTGGGCGCAGCTTAGATGGGCCCTTTGCTCCGGGTCCCATAGCCTGTGATCAAGGTGCTGGCTAGCTGCATTCTCATCAACGACTCAACTAGGGAATAACTTGCTTCCAAGCTCATTAACATTGTTGACAGAATTAATTTCCTTGTGGTTGTAGGACTGAGGAGGCTGGCTTTTTTCCTGGCTCTTGGCTGGAGGCTGCCCATAGTTCCTTGTCATATGAACTTCCCAAAGTGGCTGCTCACTTCATCAAGCCAACAAGAATCTGTCCCTTCAAGAGTACCCAGTCCTTCTTTTAAGGATTTTTCATGATTAAGTCAGAATCATCTCACTTTTAATCTACTCAGATTCAACTGATCTGGGACCTTAACTTCATCTACAGAATTTCTCACTTGTGCTACATTCTACTGGTTAGAAGCAAGTCACAGGTCCCACCCACACTCAGGGGGAGGGGGTTTTAGAAGGGCACGCACACGAGGGAACAGGAATCCTGGGGACCATGTGAGGGTCCATCCGCCACAGACAAAAATATTTAAATATACTGAAGTGAAGGAGAGAGAAGTTATCAGGTGGATGCACATATCTCCCAAGAATGAATTGGACAAGCTGGTGGCAAATGAAGCAGGTCTGAGAGCTGCCAGATACAGAGGCAGATGATTTCTCCTTAAAAAAGAAAAAAAAAAGTCTTTTCTTGCTTTCTTTTCCTCTTTCCTCCTGGGGTAAAATAATCTCTGGTTTATTTTATTTTATTTTTCATAGCATAGTGGCTGTGCTTTCCTTTTTGTAGACAGACTGCTCACTTCAGCCTCCTCATGGCATCTGCCCTTAAACTCTGGTCTCCCCAACACTCTGGCTTGTCATGATCCACATGGCCTGTCATGTCCACTCCAGCTTCTACTACGTCCCTGAGTCTGCATGACCTTTCAGTTTACCTCCCAACAGCTAATTTTGGTTCATTCTTGGGGAGGAATCGAATTGTCTAGCTTGGGTCATATGTCTGCTTCTGGTCCAAACGCCATGGTCAATGGAACAAAATGGCCACTTTAGCAGGTGTGTGTGTGTGTGTGTGTGTCAGGACTTTGAATTTGCTGTTCCCTCTGCCTGAAACTCTCTTCCTCCAAATGTCTGCATGGTTTCCTTTCTCTCCCTTCAGGTCATCCTTGCCAACCTTCAGGTCTTCCCTGACCAACCTACTAAAAATTACAAAACTTCTCCACCCTGGCATTTCTCCCCTAACCCTGACTGGCTTTTCTCCACAGCACTTATCATCATCTGACCACTTTTATTCACTGATTGATAGACAACCTAATACGTGAACTGTGCGGAAGACAGTATTCACAGAATTGCTGTAGTTGTGTTGACAGTTTAGGAAAAACAACTAATAAAGATATCACAAACAAATCAAACAGGGAAAAGGGGAATGGGCTCCAGGAGAAATAAAAATTGTACAAGAAAGGAAGTGTAATTATAGTTCACATTTGACTCAATAGTGAAAAATATTCTAGGATGTAATGTATCTGCTAGTGATTTAACCTAAAATACAGCCACAGAAGAGGAAAGTTGGGAATGGGTTATATATCAGGATGTCTATCAATATCCATTGTTCCTGAACATACCTGTGCTGGGGTATCTTTCCACTCCTATTGGGGCACACTGCTCTTTGGACTTGCCCAGGTCATCCTGGCGCTCCCCAGAGCTTTTCCTCTGTGTTAGATTTCCTTTTTACCAGATCCCAAGTTTCTCTTTACCTTTTTAAATTTAGCCCTTCATTATATCCTTTGGTGGCTTCCTGAAAAAGAGGACACAGGAGAAAAAACCCTGAGACCTCGGGTACCTAAAAATGTCTTTCTTCTCTCTTCACACTTGTTAAACTGGTTATAGAATTCTAGGTTCAAAATTATTTTCCCTCAGAGTTTTGGAAGTAAGTCCCCCTGTCTTCTGGCTTCCAGTGTTACTTCCAGTGTTACTCTCATTCCACATCCTTGGCATGTAACATCTTTTTTTCTTCCCTAAAAACTTGTATTTTCTCTTTGTTTTCACTATCCCAAACTTTCATAATGATGAGTCCTTTGTGTATTTCCTTCCTTTCAGTGCTCACTTGGAGGACTATCACAAACCATAAAGTCATGTTTTGTGAAATTTTCTTGTGTGAGTTCTTTTTTTTAAAATGTTTATTTATTTACTTGAGAGAGAGAGAGAGAGAGAGAGAGAGAGAGAATCCTAAGCAGGCTCCATGCTGTCAGCACAGAGCCCGACACTGGGCTCGATCTCACAAACCTGGAGATCATGACCTCACCCAAATTCAAGAATCAGGACACTTAACGCACTGAGCCACCCAGGCGCCCCAAGTAAGTTCTTTGATAATTTCTCCTTTCAGTGTTATCTATAATTTTTTGTGTGGAATTTGCAGTGGTGAGACATTGAACTCCAGGACCAATTCTCTAGTTTTCTCATGTTTCTTTCAAATTCCATCTTCAGGATTTGGGGGTATTTTTTCCCTACTTCCTGGGAGATTCTTTGGCTTGATCTTCCAAATTTTATATTAAAAATTTAAATTTCAGGGGCGCCTGGGTGGCTCAGTCGGTTGAGCACTGACTTCAGCTCAGGTAATGATCTTGTGTTCATGGGTTTGAGCCCTGCATCAGGCTCTGTGCTGACAGCTCAGAGCCTGGAGTCTGCTTTGGATTCCGTGTCTCTCTCTCTTCTCTGCCCTTTCCCTGCTTGTGATCTCTCAAAAAATAAAATAAAATGTTTAAAAGGTTTTTTAAATTTAAATTTCAGCTCTTTATTTTTTAATTCAGAAAGGGGAGAGGGGAGCAGATGGAGGGAGAAAGAGAAGCTTAAGCAGGATCCATGTTCAGCTTGGTGTCCATCATGAAGCTTGATCCCATAACCGTGAGATTATGACCTGAGCTGAAATCAAGAGTCGGACACTCAACTGGCTGAGCCACCCATGTGTCCCTCAACTCTTGTTTTTTTAATTTCTAAGAGTTTTATCTTGCACTCTAATCAACACTTCCTCCCTTTTATATAGCATCCTGTTCTTGTTTCATGTATGCAAACTCTCTGGGGTATTGGATGACAACATTTGTTATGTTTGGCGAGCTGAATTATTTGTTTCCTCTAATCTAGTTGCTCTTGTTCTCTCACTCTTTCTTTCCTTCTGCTCCTTTTTCTTTCTTCTTTGTTTGCTTATTTTTATCCCTGCCTTTCACATAAGAGACTTTTACTAAATGTCTGAGAATCATTGGCTGGTTATTCATGTGGAGAGTGAGGCGCACAAAACTGATTGAAAGATTTGAAAGATCTGAAGCAAGAAGCAGATTTGCTAACTTATATATTTCACTCTGGGTTGATCAGACAGTGAGCTGGCTTTTCAGGAAGTGTAAAATTTTTCTTAAGGGTCTTTCTTTTTCTCCAGAACACAGTCACTCAGACTTGGTACAAAAGCTTGATAGAAAGCTTTTCAAGGGGCTGAACTTCTTATCACTTATTATGCATATTTTTACTATTCCCCTGGATTGCAACATGGCACATCATCTCCACCTCTGCTGTTGCCTGGTACCCCCGAATCTGGAGGCTTTCTTGTTCTACCCTTCCACAGAGTAAACCTGCTATCTACTGCCATAGCAGAAATGGCTGTCTCTCAACAGTTCTGTGGGGGAAGAAAGGGAGAAGAGACTCTAGGTAGATGTGGAAGACATTCTCGGCTGTTTTTTTTCTGAATGGCCTTGGCAAAGGATTGGCTTAGGCATGAGCATATGACACAATTCTAGCCAATGAGGAATGATGGGAAGTCAGCTGAGAGCTTCTGGAAGAATTTATCTCACTCTTTAAAAGGGTTATAAGAGAGCCATTTCCCTCTTGCATCTGGACATTGGCAAGTGGGAAAGTGATGCTTGAAATTGCTTCCATTCTTTTTCAACCATGAGGAGAGGGCCAAAGAAACCACAGACAAGATGATATGATGCCCGGGGCGCCTGGATGGCTCAGTTGGTTAAGCATCCGACTTCAGCTCGGGTCATGATCTCGCGGCTCGTGAGTCTGAGCCCTATGTCAGGCTCTGTGCTAACAGTTCAGAGCCTGGAGCCTGCTTCGGATTCTGTCTCCTCCCTCTCTTTCTCTCTCTGCCCCTGCCTCATTCATGCTCTGTCTCTTTCTGTCTCTCAAAAATGGATAAATGTTAAAAAAAAATTTAAAGATGATATGATGCCTCCATGTCTTTGAAGCACTGGATTAACCATCTCTAAAACCAGCCTATCTAAATAAACACTCCTCAAAACCTGGCGTAATAATCTCACTATACTTTAAGTGCAAAAATGTGGTCTGAAACCACCAGATTCAGCACCACCTGAGATCTTACTAGAAACGCAGAACCTCAGGCCTCACTCCTACCCACTGAATCAGGATCTGCATTTTAACAAAATCCCCCAAAGTTAGATATGACGCTAAAGTTTGAGAACTTTAGTTAGCTATCCTCCTTCTTATTTACAGACACATTCTAACTGATAGAGTGGGTGTAGCAGACAACTTTGCCTTTTAAAAAAAAAAAGTCTACTTATTTATTTTGAGAGAGAGCACAAGAGGGGCAGAGAAAGAGAGAGGGAGAGAATCACAGGCTCTGTGCTGAGAGTGGGACTCCTTCCCACAACTCTGGAATCATGACCTGAGCCAAAATCAATGAAGCCACCCAGGCACCCCTAGCAGACAACTTTGAAGCCACATGTCACACCCTCTTGGCTCACTTTGATTCCAGCAACAGTTTCCGAGGGAGGAAGAATTCTGAAGCTGTCCCTGCCCCTGAGTTTCTTGACCTTGGACTATTCCTTCAAATACTAATGTAGTTACTGCTGTGAAGGAACTTTGCAGCTGGGATTAAGGTTATTAATTAGTTGGCCTTAAAACAGGGAAATTATCCCCAACTGGGCCTAATGTATCACTTGAGCTCTTAAGAGTAGAAAAGAAGTCAGAGAGACTCAGTGTGTGAGGGCTGGGCCTCATGTTGCTGGCTTTGAAAACGGAGGAAGAAAGTCACAAACGAAGAAATGCAGGCAGCCTCTTGAAGGTGAGAAGGACCCCCACCTGACAGCCAGTGAGGAGGTGGGAACCTCAGTTCTACAATTACATAGAACTGAATTCTGTCAATGATCTGGGAGGTGGATCCATTCCTAAAGCCTCCACAAAGGAACAGAGTCCTGCCAACACTTGATTTTGGTCTTGTGAGACAAGCAGAAAAACAGCTGAGCCACATTGTGCCTGGACTTTTGAGTTACAGAAACTGCGAGATAATACTGTGAGATTATGCGCTTTCGTGCTGTTTTAAGCTGCTAAGTCTGTAGTAATTTTTTATGGACAGTACAGTTAGGGTGGACAGCTCTGGGTAAGCCCAGATTTACCTCTAACTGGCAGCGTCCCACTTCAAACATATGACGTGTCTCTCTGTCCTGCCTCAGGACCTTCTCCAATATCATGGGAGCCTACCTGGCACAAAGGAGGCCAGAAGGGTAAGGAAGTTAACAGCCCTAAGGAAAACACTCAACCAGGGGATGATGGGGGCCAGTAGATAATTGCTTTAGCTTTAACCTTTTAATTCTGGGAGGCATTTGTACACTTCTTAGAAGGCAGAATCAAAGCCCCATTATCAATGGCAGCAACCTCCATAATGTACCATTAGTCTGGCTTTTCTTTTTTGTCTCATTCCCCTTCCCCACTCTCACTTCCTAGGATTCCCTCCCCAATGCCCTCCTTGCTCCCGAGTCCCTTGGTCAATCTCTGCTTGAGATTGATAGGCAACCAATAAAGTGCTCCATGAACTCATCATCTTGTTTAGAATTAAAAAGTAATTTATTAAAAGATTATTCCAGTGTTTCACATTGAAACCAGGCCTCAAGGAAAACTGAAACTAGAGATTCAATACCACTAAGTTCCTCGCTGTCCCTGTTCCTTCCCCAATGGTACTATATATATATATATATATATATATATATATATATATATTTTTTTTTTTTTTTTTTTGTGAGAGAGAGAGAGAGAGACAGAGGATCTGAAGCAGACTCCATGCTGTCAGTGTAGGGCCTGATGCGGGCTCGCTCCCACAAATGTTTCCACCAACCACGAGATCATGACCTGAACCAAAGCCTCTTGCTCAACTGACTGAGCCACCCGGGCACCCCAGTTAACGGTACTACTTTTAGAGAGAAAGATTGAGTCTACCCTCAGTACCAGCGAGAAAAAAATCCCAGAGAAGGGTTATAATTGATGACCCTTGGGTGGGTGTCCATGATCAGTACAGTGGGGAATGGGCACTATCATTGGTTCCTTGTGGGTCAGGCTCCCAGCCCCAGATCAAACCATTATGGCTGGGTGGTAGTGTCTGGGACTCCAGACAGGGCCAGTGGAGGCCACCATTACATTGCAGGGCATTTCTGGAAATAGTGGAGGGATGGAGAGCTGGGGAAAACACCCGCCAGTTTTCTAAAACCATCACCAGTCACTCCCACTTCTTGCTTCCTCTTTCACGAAGCTTTCCTGGCTTCCCATTCCTCCACCCAACCCCAAAATGCTGGTGTTCCTGAAAGTTCCTCTTCCCATTCTTACTCATTTCCAGAACCATTTAATACCATGGTAGAGCAAGGTCTTCTCCCCAAGTTTCAATCCACCAGAAACATTTAATCTAATCTAGTCATGGTAATTCCATCCCCTTTGGCAACAATTTGGGATGAACGGGCAGGCCTATACCAGATTAGACTGATGAGCTTTAAGGAGAAGCTTGCTTAGCCCTTCTAGGAAAGAGAAATGGGTCTTACTGTTGCCTGTTGGTTGGGGAAAGGGAGCATGCTGCCTCAGCTGCCCCCAAGCAGTCATTTTGTGATACGAGGGGAGCCAGTTTGGGTAGGTTTTGGTATGAAGTCAATGGCGAGCACAGCAGAGCAGTGAGATGGAAACATTTCAGGTTCCTAATGATGTTGTTTGAACCAGGGAATCTACTCACTCTGCCCTACCATTGGATGTCCTGCATTATGAGATGATACATTTCCATATTGCATAAGCCAGTGTGAATCAGGTGTCTGCTGCTTGGAGCTGAAGGCATCCTACTTACTTCACACTTACTACTATGAATTCTCTCAAACTCGCTTTCCTTGGCTCCAGACCTACCCACATTCCCCAACTTTGCTCCTCCTCTTCCTGGGTTTCCTACAATTTTTTTTTTTTTTTTTTTACTTAAATAAGAATCAGGTGCCTACTATTATGCCAAACCTTATTTCAGACACAGCAGCTAGAGCAAGGTTGCTGTCATCATGGACCAGTGAAGGAGGCAGACAATAAACAAAACTATTTTCTGAATAAGTAAACTCATGAATAATGCAGAGTAAGAACTCAGTGTTGAGTGAGGAAGGTGTCATTGCCTATAGAATATCACACCAGAGACTGGTTGGTATTCACTCAGCAAACAGCCCTGGGAACTGAGTGTCAGACCCTGTTCTTGCAGCCCCCCTTTGGAGTCTAGAAGGGTATTAAGACCCAGGGTCTGCCCTCTGGCGCCCAGAGTCCGGAAAGAATGGCCAACATGTACCGAGTGCTAATTTTGCCAGGCCCTGTTTAAAGTGCCTTTCGGTAACTATCTCATTTAGTCCTCACCGATCCTAGGAGTTTGTCCAAAGACAAACAGCCCTGGACAACAGGCCTGGCACCAGCAGTCTGTCCAGTGACAAGAGCTCTTGGGTTTAGGCCCGGTCCGTGTGACTTTGTGCAAGTCACGGTCTCCCTTGTCCTCCCACGTTCTAGCCAGTGTCTGTAGCGTCTGACTCCTGGGGTTTTCCCTCCCCAAGTTTCGGAGCCTCCCCGGGGTGCGAAAGGGGGTCTGAGTGCAAAGAAGGGAGGTCACTGAGAACAGCAGGAAGAGGGTCGGTGAAGTCAGTAAAGAGGGACCAGTAGGGAAGGAGATCCACGGCGAGAGGGTCAGACTCCGACATTCGCATTCTTCCCTACCCTGCCCTCTGCTCCCACGCCCTCGGGCGCCGCCGCCCGGACCTTCTCCTGGGCTCGGGAAGGAGGGCATTCCCTTTCCTCCTCCAGGTGCCTCTACGCTGCTGGCCCGGGACGAAGGGAGACGAGTGCTTCGTGAGCCACGCCACCCGATTAGGCCCCTGCTCCTTTGGCCCAGGGCACTAGCAGTTCTGCCACTCTTCGCGTCCAGTTCCCCCTCGACTCCTGACCACTTGGTCTGCGCCGCCTGCATTCTCAGTGTGCCGGGCCCGCCCGCACTGCGGGGGAGAGGCCGGGAGCCGCCCACGCCGCGCTCGGTGCTCGGCGTCGCCGTCTCCCTGGGACGCGCGCGGGCTGCACGACGCGCGGGAGCCGGGCGGGCAGCCATGGCGCGGCGCGCGGGGAGGTAGCCGGGCGGGCCACGGGGAGCGCAGGGGCCGCCATGGCCCGGCGGCGGCGCCGCGCCTGCATCGCGCTGTTCCTGGTGCTGCTTTTCGCCTTCGGCACGCTCATGGGTCTGCGCACGCTCAAGGCTCCGGACGGACTGCCGGCGCTGGGCCCGGGCCTGGAGCTGGCGCCCTTTGAGCGACGCCCGGAGGGAGTCCCCGCGCCCGCCGCCCGGGCCCCGGCCGCCCCCGCCGCGCCGCCGCCTCCGCCTCCGCCGCCCCGCACTGCCGGCCCGGGCAGCCCCCCGGGCCCGGCCCCCGCGGAGGCCGAGCCCGCCCCCGGGCAGAGTCTGCGCGTCTACTCGGACCTGCACGCCTTCTACTACTCCTGGTACGGGAGCCCGCGGCGCGAAGGCCACTACATTCACTGGGACCACGTCATGGTGCCGCACTGGGACCCCAAGATCTCGGCCAGCTACCCCCGCGGCCGCCATAGTCCTCCCGACGACTTGGGCTCCAGTTTCTACCCGGAGCTGGGGCCCTACAGTTCTCGGGACCCCGACGTGCTGCGGGAGCACATGACCCAGCTTAAGGAAGCCGCTATCGGTGAGTTCCCCCCACCCTCGGGCGGCCCTGTCCCCCAGCCTCGCCCTTCCTCGTTTCCACGCCACAACTCCCACTGGTCCTGTCACCGAGCCTCTGGTCCCACTCACCCTTCTGCCTGGCTTCTTACTCCCTCCCTTCTACTTTCATTCAGCGCTTACCACGCGGCGCCGCCCCTACCTTCTAGCATTAGGTCTCCCCTACTCTGCCTTCTGACCCCTTGCAACAGGGCCCTTTCGTAGGGCAGAGCTGCTGGGAGGGCCAGTGGAAGAAGGCATTTGCTCCGAGCTGTCCCAAGGAGGGACAGCAAGGAGAGGGAGCAAGAGTCTTCCTGTCTCTTGGGCTTCTAGTCTTAGGTAAGTGAGGCCTGGGTATCCTGGCCCTGCAGGAGTGGGGCTCAGTGGAGTCATGCCTGGGATGGCCTCAGCTTTCACACCAGATACAGGGGTAGGGCAGCAGCCCTTCCTGGTTTTGCTGGCTGCAGAAAGTTTACCCATGTTGTATGATGGACCCTGCTCTGTTTGCAGGGTCGGGGGGGGGGGGGGGGGGCAGCAGCTTTTCATCAAGTACTCTGCTTGAAAAGAGGTTCCTGGGAGCCTCTTTTGTAGGCAGGTTCTGGTGGGGAGGCTCATTTCTTTCAGATTTTGTCACTGAATTCTGCTGGATTTTACAACACATTTCAATTTATCTATTGATGGCTAGTGAATGGGGAGAAATTGAATGCCAGAGACAATGATGGGAGGCATTCACAGATAAATAACACAGAGGCCATCCCTCAGGATCTTACAGTCTAGAGAGGCAGATGGTCGAGACAAACGTTATTTCCTGTGGGAAGGATAAGATGACCTCGGCTTGGGACTCTTCTCCCCGCGGGACCTTAGATGTGCCCCTTTCCTCCAGAGACAGGACTGTGGCCTCCAGATGGGTGTGGTGTTATGCACCCATTTCCCTTTGTTCTACTCCTTGGAAATGCAAGCGACAGCCTAGTCCTACTCAGGCTTTTGTCAGGCTCCTTCTCGGCCTGGTGCGCAAAGGTTCCCGTTACCGCCTCGCTTCAGCACCGCGGGCGTGGACAGCTCCAGGACGCTAGGCTCTGGGATCTGATGTGCAGGAAGTAAACCTGGCCTGCCAGAGCCCCGCTCAAGGTTTCAGGCACAAACCATTTTGCATTTGGAGATGGCTTGTGAGGAAACACATCTGCGTCGCATGGGTACTCTGTGTCTCTGAAGTAGCTTCTGTGTTGTGTCTCAGGCGTCCTGGTCCTGTCCTGGTACCCACCTGGCATGGCTGATGATAACGGGGAACCCTCAGATGACCTGGTGCCCGCCATTCTCGACACCGCCCATCAGTACAATATCCAGGTGAGTCTCCAAGAAGAGGTCAGGTGCTCTTTGGCCCATTCAGATTTCCCCTTCTCTGCCCGCAGGGTTAGTTCTTGGCATTAGCCTAAGTATGGCAAATACACAGCAAGTGTGGTGTTGGGGGTGGGGCTCTACGAAATAGCCCCTGTCACTCTTATTTTCTTGAATTATGGGGGAAAATGGGGAAAACTAAATATAGGAGAAATGGGGGACTCAATAAATATCAGATAGAAGTTAGGTTGGAGAGCCTGACTCTGGATAGAGGGCAGGCAAGGACCCAAATGCGCCCAGAAACTCAACTCCAGCCTCAGACCCCTAGTGGGAGGCAATGCTGGGCCTCAAGGCATAGAGTACAACCCATGTTCTTGGCAGGCAGGCGCGCTTTCAAGAGGAATGAATGAGCTGAGTGAAGCATGTCCGGTTAATTTCTCCAAATGAACCAAATAAGTCATTCCCCTCTCCGGTGGCGAAGGAAGATAAACAGCAGAGAGGAGCCCCACTCCTGTTCCTGAGCCCATCACTGACATGTTTAACAGATCATAGCATCTCTGTCCATCAATGCAGCTTCATTCAGCATCCTTCTTCCCAGGGTTTCAAGCAGCTAATGCCAATCACGTGGAACTGGCATGTGAGCTTTAAACCTATTAGCCATTCAGTCACAGCCCATCCAAATGGTTCCCAGATGTCCTGCTGTGGGAGGTGGGCAAGCTTCTTGCCCGTTTTCTTGGCCCTGAGGGCAGTGGCTGCTTTTGTCTCTATTATGCCTACAGTTGTCAGGCCCTCTCCTTCAAGCCTTAGGGGAGCATGAGCCTTATAGGTTATGGCCCCTGGGCAGATACTCACCTGACCGGTATCTCCTCTGTCTGTGGCAGGTGGCCTTCCACATCCAACCCTATAAGGGCCGGGATGACGTCACTCTGCATGACAACATCAAGTACATCATTGACACGTAAGGCTGCTGTGGGGCCTGGATTCTGGTGGGGATCAAAATGGGGGTGGGACTGAAGGTTTAGAAAGGTAGGTCAAGACACACAAGGGCAGAATGCTTGTGTCCTCAGCAGCTACTTCACAGTAGACAAACGGGCCCCGGGCCTTGGGGTCAGCAACTTGGGTTTGAGTTTTGATGCAGCAGCCTCTAATCTGTGATCCGATGCAAGCCTCTGAACCGTTGACTCTTGTGAGAGTTATGTGAGTTAATATATGTGAAAGTAGCTTGTACAGCGTTTGCATGTATCATCCACTTATTCAGAAAACAGTTGAGTGCCTTCAGGTGTCCAGGCACTGTCCTAAGCCCCGGTTGTATGGTAATGGGCAGGACTAGCAAAATTTACATTCCAGTGTGTTGAGGCAGTGAAGTGCACAGCGGTTACACATGAAAGATCAAATTGTGACCCATACTCTGAAAAAGCAATTGAGAAAGAATAAAGCAGCATATTGTGTTAGAGAGCATGCCTGAGGATGGGTGCTATACTTTAGAAAGAGTGGTCAAGGGAACCTCTCTGAGGAAATGACATGTGAGCTAACTAACACCTGAAGGAAGAGTCAGCTCTTCAGAGATCTGGAGCAGGCAGAAGGTTCCAGGCAGAGGGCTCTCAGATCCAAAGGCCCATGATGGGACAAGCCTGATGGCAGAATAAAAGGCCAGTGTAGCTGGTGTGTAGAGATGGGGTTACAGCAGGGACAGAGGTGGGTAGGGCCAGATCAAGTAGGAAGGGGCCTTGCAGGTCTCAGTACTAAGAGCAATCAAATGTGATTAAAGAGAGTGGATTGTAGGGAGCCAGCAGTGGGAGCCTGGAGACCGGTTAGGGGGCTGTTGCTGCAGTATAGATGAAAGACAGGGGGTGGCATGGTGGAGGGCAAGGAAGTGAGGCTTGAATACAGGATCTCTGAGGCTGGGGACGGGTGGGGGGTGGAGGCCTGGGTTCTTGCTTAGAGGCATGATGACTCCAACTGTGGGGCCTGGCTGGATCCAAAATTGCACTTGGACATCAGGAAAGATCTAACCCATGGCTTGTCCTACAGCTGTACTGGCTGCCCCTCTTAGGCGGCCAAGTCAAGTTCTTCTCCCTCTTGCTCCTCAGGTATGGCTCCCATGGTGCATTTTACCGCTATAAGAACAGCATGGGCAAGAGCCTCCCACTCTTTTATATCTACGACTCATACCTGACGTCCCCTGAGGCCTGGGCTCACCTCCTGACACCCAATGGGCCCCACTCCATCCGCAACACCCCCTATGATGGGGTCTTCATAGCCCTGCTGGTGGAGGAGGGCCACACCCACGACATCCTGGCTGCCGGATTTGATGGCATGTATACCTACTTTGCCTCCAATGGTTTCTCCTTCGGCTCCTCCCATCAGAACTGGAAAGCCGTGAAGAACTTTTGTGATGCCAACAACCTCATGTTCATCCCCAGCGTGGGGCCTGGCTACATTGACACCAGCATCCGGCCCTGGAATAACCACAATACTCGGAACAGGGTCAATGGCAAGTACTATGAGACAGCCCTGCAGGCAGCCCTGACGGTGAGGCCCGAGATTGTCTCCATCACCTCCTTCAATGAGTGGCATGAGGGCACCCAGATCGAGAAGGCCATTCCCAAGAAGACGCCAACACGTCTGTATTTGGACTACCTGCCTCACCAGCCCAACCTGTACCTGGAGCTGACTCGCCGCTGGGCAGAGCACTTCATCAAAGAGAAGGAGCAGTGGCTGATGTGAGGAGCCTGCCGACGGCCACGAGGTGCCAACGTCCTGGCCTCACCGGAAGGTGTCGCTGCGTGGGGCTCAGCTGAGGTCATGGGCACTCGCCGGTCTCCAAGTCAGCGGCAGGCCGCCTCTGGGTGGGCTGTCAAGCCTGGGCCCACGTGGAACAGAGCTTGTTCCTTGGGCAGGTGGTGCCGGGGTGCTCTGCGGTGACAGGAAACAAGGCAGGGTTCCAGAGGGAACCACAGAGGCTGGCGGGTGACTGGATTTAGCCCAGGGCAGCTCCATAGCCTGTCCCGACACTTTAAAATAGTCCCTCCTCGCTTGGAACTCAGCAGGTTGGTGTGCAGCGGAGCCACCAGGTGACTGCTCTTCGGAGGGGCCAGGGCTCGGGGCTAGCACATGCCCTGCTTCCTCTTCAGCCTTCCTCCCACAGCACCTGTCTTCTCTAAGTCAGGGAACCGGATTTGAAGCTTCCCAAAAGGGAAATTCTAGATTGAAGCCCTTCCCGGTAGACTCCTGAACCCAATGATCAGGAAATACCCCTGAGCATTCATTCATTCATTCAACACACACTAATTGAGCACCTTACTATGTGCTAGGCGCTAGGGAGGAACTTGACCTGGCAAGGTCCTTTTTCTTCCAGAAGCTTACAGGATCCAGCTTTCCTTCTTTGGTGTGGCCTTGTAGCTAGTGCCTGAGCACAGTTTCTTTTTGCGGTTTTACCCAGCGCTGGGAGTTGTTCTTTTTCCTCTAAGAAAATACCTCTGTGCTCCAGAGCCTCCATTTCCCCAGATGACCATTTAGCTCCAGGGAGAGGACTAGGACCACCCCCCCCCCGCCCCGCCTCCCTTTAGCTGCCTAAACTGAATGAGGCCCACTCAGTCGAGCCATTTTCAGTGCTACTGTGATTTGTATCAATTAAATACGTGGTATTCTCAAGTAAGCATTCTTTTTGCTCTCTTCAAGACTTCCTGAATTCTGAGCCCGCCCTCAAATTCCGTGACAACCTGACATGTGGGATCGGCTGGCCAGCATTGGCACAACGAAGAGTGAGTTTGCTTAAGAAATGAGAAGTTCAAACACGATTTTTAGAGGGGATATGTAACCAACTAGTGCTTATTTACAAATAAACTAATGTGCTATAATTGTAGGAGCCCTCAAAGTAGACCCTGGGACACCTCCTTGGCAAGACTTAGGAGCTACTTGGAAATATGTGCGTTACTTTATGGGCTCAAGACTGAATCCCAGTACTGGGAATGGGGTGCAAGGTGCAGGAGGGGAAGAAGCGGGCCTATGGATTACCACAGGACCCCCGGCTCCAGTTAGGTCATGGATACTGAATGGCACCGATGGATGGAGCAGATGAGGACAGGTGAAAAGGGTTGGATGGTGACCTGTAATAAGTTACAGAAGGGAGAAACTAGGAGGCTTCATTCCCACATACACAATTTGGAAAATTCTAAAAGTACAGCAAGGCCAGGGGCCTGAAGCAGCAAGTCTCATTCGTTGCTGATGGCAAAGCAGCTTGATCAGTTCTTTTGAAGGTGAATCTGTATCAAGAACCAGAAAAATGTTCATACGCTCTGACCCAGCAATCCTCCCCTACGGAAATAATTCAGAAGAAGAAAAATAAACTATTTACAAAACATTTTCTATTAATGAAAAACAAGGTTCAGATACCCAAGAATAACTGTTTAACACTTGGTATTCACATGAATAAAGATGCAGGCTGCTGAGTAGACACTGGATTCAAATAAAAGTGTTATAGGTATAATTTGTTATAATTTATTTTATGAATAAATACGAAAAGAGCCACTGGCTGACAGAAATAGTAGAGATTTGCTTTCCAGTATTCTCTAATTTGGACCTCCCCAACCCCACCCCTTGCCAACTGAGCTCACTTCCCACAACTTGCCCAAAACGATGGCTCTTCCTGGCATCACAGCACACCATACCACCGGCCTCACTGGTTCAGAGGAAACAGTGTGTGGCCCGTGGCTCAACAACCTTTATCCTAATCTGGTTCCAGCTTCAGGTGCAGAAACACATGCCTTTGGTCACTTGAGACGTTCCAACAGCACCAGCTGGTGCACTGGCTGATCTGGACCTTAAAAGCCACCACCCACCAGAGGGGAGGCTCTGACTAGATTCCAAGTCTGTTCTTTCAATGTTTCAAACATATCTTTTAAGAAGAAACTTATTAGGACAAGGCCATCCTAGGAATGTGCTCAAATAAAGTGTCTAGTCAGCTTTTGGCTGATATGAAAGTACAGTTCATAAATATGACCTCCCCCACCAGTGTGAGACAAAAGCAGCAGCTTCTGGGGCCTGGTCTACAGGGTTCAGAGGGACACACTGCCTGAAAGCGTCAGACTAGTGATGCTGTGGCCCCCGTGGCCTCTGTGAATGAGGCCTTGCCAGTCACCAGCGAACAGACACACAGTGTCCAGCACCAGTCCTCGGGCCCTCCCTCTTCCCGAGATTCACGAGCCGGATCCGTGTGAGGGGAGCAGCCCGTACTTCTGCTGGAGGATGGCTGTAGTTCTCTCCAGGGCACTGAGGAGGAAATGGAGGGCAGTTAAAGTCTGACTCCTCAAAACCCTGAGCCCACCAGAGCATGGTGATCAGCTCTTCAATAGATCATTGATGAATCCTTTGAAATCTGAAAAAGCCAGCAAACACCGGCAAACTTAGTCCCCACCTCCATCCGCCAGTTCTTCAAACCTGCTCATTCCCCTCGGGACAAGATAGGAATGACAACCTTTATTCTGCCGAGGACTTTTTTTTTTTTTTTGCACCTTCCAACCCCCTTCCAATTCTATCCCCATGCCACAGCAAAGACTCACCAGCCTGGGCGGATGATGCCAAACTTTCCAGGTACAGATAAGTCAACCACAGTTGAGCCCAGGCGATACTCAGAGCTCTGGCCATCCCCGATTGGTCCCCCATCAATGATCAGGGACAGCTGAGGCCAGAGGTCCTGGAACTCCTGAGAAGAAGGAGAGGAAGACCATGGACGCTACCTCTGGCGTCTGCCATGACGTCACACTGCACCCAGAGTTCATAAGAAAGCAAAGACCGCACACTTCTAAAACAGGAGGCATCTTCCTCTAAGCAGGGAAAGGAACCTCACACAGTGAAGGTCACCTGTGCCAAGGACACTGCCTTAGCGCCTGGGATACAGCATCCTGTGAGGTGTGAAGCCCTCCTAGGTCGGTGCCTCAAGTAACACCTAAAACTCAGAGAAACTCTTTCTGTGCCAAGAGGAGATGCCACACAGATCTTCTGTTGGGGATGTATAAATACAATGACTGGAGTCCTACCTAGGTGGGTGTCCAAAGACGTGGAGGTCTACCCTGAGCTTCCGCCCAAATTTCTATGTCACCACATTCAAGTGACTTTATCCAGGACACTCTGATTCTGGATCTCAGGATCAGTAGGGTAAGGGTACGGAGAGGAAGACAGGTGGATTCTCACGTGCATGCCACCAGCACTCAATCCTTAAGGGGCTACGGGAAGGATGCCCCTCCAAAATCTGTGGATTGAACTGTTAACTGGGTTAGAGCATCACCCATTCTCCCCAGCACTACCACTCACGAAAATGCTGCAGTGGTGGCTAGGCCTGGGCATTGGGGACGGAGGGTCTTAACTACCAGCTACTGTGTTGGTTGGGTCAAATGTTTGCGGACAAGCCAAGAATACCCCCACCCCCACTGCCTCGGGCACAGCCACGGGGACCAGGTAAAGCCTGCAGTCCCAGAATAAGAAAGGATGCTGAGCTCTCACCCTCACTCTCTAAGGCCCCTGACCGCACTCTCTTTAGGTCTGGGCTTGGGAAACCCCAGTACTTTGCTATGTTTTACATTTAAGTTCTGTAGGAAAAAAAACGTGTGGTGGCATTTCTGTGTGTTCTCATTTGTTCTAAAGCCATGCAGTCAAGGCAGGATTAGGATAATCCTTTCTTTGACATGGCTATCGGCCGAGGTAAAAGAACAGGGTCAGGAGTCCCTGGGACAAGTGACACAACCTTTCAGAGCCTTAACTTTCTTTACAGCACTAATGTAAAGGCTTATTGCCTAACGACATTTTCAAACTGCTACCATCAAAAAAATGGGGGAGAAAAAAAAATCACTTACTGTAATATTTCTTATTACTAAAAACACAATAGGAAGAAAACAGCAATTCTCCCCCTCACCTCTCAGACTTTTTAATGAAACCTTTTCAAGATCCTTTCATTTGATCCCCCCACCCCCACCCCACCCCTGCCAACCAGGCCGACTTCCCACCATTAGAACAAATGGGTGTCTCTTGCAGGTCATTCCAGTGAACCATCAACCCCACAGATTCAGAGGAATCTGTGTTTGGGCTGGTGATGTTTCTGCGGGGAGGACTGGGTAGCTCTTACCTCCACGTTCAGAGAACTGGCCTGGGAGCTGAGGTTGGCACTGGTGAGAGCAAGTGGCCCCCCAAACACCTGAGCCAAATCCTGTATGAAGGCATGGTCAGGAATCCGGATGCCTACGAGCTATAAAGCAAGGGGAGAGGATCATCAAAAAGGGTGAGACGGGTGGGGAGTGGGTCTGGCCTGGATCCTAGTGAAAGCCAGATGGCAGGAGTCTGGGGACACAAGAAAAGCAAATCTGACTCACAGGAGTAAAGGGGTTCAGATCCTTATTAAGCTCCTCAGAGCGTTCCAACACCAGGGTCACTGGTCCTGGTAATAAGTCTTTCAGGAGCCCCTCGGGTACTCTCACATGGCAATACCTGGAAGACAGAGGGGACACAGATCCATCCAAGAATGAAGGGTCGCTGCTGGTCCTATTCCAGACTATGGACAGATCTAGAAAAGGGGACTCTTGGGACTACGATGAGATCCGTCTGTATTCCCTCTTCACCTCCCTGAGAGTTTGAGACGCTGGGCTCCAGAGGAGCACTCCCGTTTTGGGGCCCACATGCCTCTGGTCTCTGAGGCTACAACAGCTGAACCGTTATCACGCTCCATGTTTCATTTTCTTCAAGGCATCCCCCGCCCCTACTAAATTAAGCTATCGTGTTTGTTTCCTTTTTTTTTTTTTTTTTAAACCATGGGCGTCCCTCCCCTCCCCCCCCCCCACCCGCCCCCCGCCATTATCACAAAAGCGCCAGGAGAGTAAGGACCCTGACTGCCTCGTTCATCGCGGCGCCCCAGCATCTCGTTCAGACACTGGAAGACGTTAAGTGCTCGATACACATTTCCAGTTCCGGATTCCTGGGTGAGCCTGGACAAGCCCCTCCCGCTCTCTGCGCCTCAGTCTCCCAAGCCTGTCACCGGAAGCCCCTCCCGCGGTGCCGCCCTCAGCGGGGCCGGGTCGGGGCGGCCTCACCTGTAGACGTCGGCCACGCGGCCCAGGCAGACGGCCAGCGGCTTGGCCTCACTGCGGCCCTTGAGGCGATACACAGCTCCCAGTGCCGCCGAGCAGCTCGCCGAGCAGGCCAGGCCGTACAGCGTGTCGGTGGGGACGGCCACCACGGCGCCGGCGCGCAGCTCGGCCACGGCGGCCCGCAGCGCCTCGGTCCAGCCGGCGCGCTCCGGGCTTGCGGCCCGCACGGCCCCGCTCCCCGGGAGCCGCAACAGCCGGGCCCCCGGCGCCGCCGGAGCGGGGCTCGGTGGGCGCAGGAGGCGGCCCCTCCGGGCGGAGCCCCCCGGCCCCTCGCTCAACCCCACGCTGGCAGCCACCGCGGCCCTCAGCCCCCTGCACGGACGCGCCGGAGACATCCGCCCGGGCCCACTTCCGGGAGGAAGTGACGCGCCGAGTCAGCTTCCGGACGGGGAAGCTCGGCCCCACCTCCACGCCGGGCACCTTAAAGGGACCGCGACCCCCAGGAGGATTGAAGGAGACCGGTGGGGACGGGGCGGGGCGCAGCCTTGCGGAGCCCTAGCGCAGCGCTGGGGAGGGGGGCGGCCGAAAGGGGGGCGGTGGTCGGGCCGCGCAGGCGGAGATGGAATGGGGCCCGGGCTCAGACTGGTCACGGGGGTGAGAGGGGGCCCGTCGGGGCGGGGGGAAGGGGCTCGGACCCCGCGCGAGCGCCGGCCCTGACCGTGTGTCTGTCGCTCTCTCCCGGGCAGGGAGGCTGCCGGCGTGGACCGTGGGAAGGCGGGGCTGGGGCTCGGCGGGAGGCCACCCCCGCAGCCGCCCCGGGATGAGCGCGCCCAGCAGCTGCTGGACGCGGTGGAGCAGCGGCAGCGGCAGCTCCTGGACACCATCGCCGCCTGCGAGGAGATGCTGCGGCAGCTGGGCCGCCGGCGCCCGGAGCCGGCTGGTGGCGGGGTCAGTGCCCACCCCGGGCTGGGCCTGGGAGGTGGGGACTGCCCCGTGGCTGGACTTGCTAAGCCCTAGCTTCCCCTGGAGGGTGGAAGAGTGTCCCCACCGCCTTACCCCCAGCCTCCTTTCATCTGGGCGAGAGGCTTTGAAAAAGTTAAGTGCTAGCCGAATGCCAAGTGGCCATATCCTTGCGGGGCCTAATCCAAGGCCTTTCCTCCCAGCCTCACTTTTCCTTTCTGTTCCAACCAGAACGTCTCAGCCAAAGCCGGAGCGCCTCCCCAGCCAGCTGTCTCCGCCCGAGGTGGCTTTCCAAAGGATGCTGGCGATGGAGCTGCGGAGCCCTGACCATCCCTGATGGGCGCCCTGACTTCTCTCCCTCCCGGGGCTGGTGGCTGGACACTGAACAACCCCCTTCGATAAAGGGGCCAGTCTTCACCAGCAGTGGCTGGTACTTGGCTCTCGGCCTGGGGTGGCCGCTCTGCTAGCAGCTGGGTTTCACTCCCACTTCATCCTGGCTGAAGGCAGTGCTGAGCTTTGAAATGTAGCCAAGGAATACCCAGTCTGATGACCCGGATTTGGGCAAGACCAGCAGTGCTCTCCAGAGTGGTCTGACCTGCTTTGGGGGATCCAGGTGGTGTCACATGTCCATTTCATGCTTTGGGGGCTCCTAGCCCCACCAAACACTTTTAGCAGAGCCTTGATTAAAAGGAAACCTGCAGACTCTCCTGGTGACCGACCTTTCCTTTCTGTCCCCTGAGACTCAGCTGGGGAGGGGGGAAGTGGTTGAAAATTGTCAACCATGGGTAATGTTGGGAAGAAAGGCCACAGATACTACCAGATTTAAATAAGCATTTAATTAGGATTTCATTAGTATTTAATATTGCTTTCTCAATTCCAAAAAGTTAAATTTTCACTTCTTAGCAGATATCTTAAAGTACAATATTAAGTTTATACAAAATGAGCAATTAAGCAAACACCATTATTTCACATTCTTCAAAAATACAAATTCATATTTACTCTTTTTTTGGGTTTGGAGGTTTCTTCCTTTGGAAGTACTGAACCTGTAACGTTTTCATATCGCTCAGTGGAAGTCCGTTGTTCCCATGTTTCACCCTTAAATAAATTTGATAGGCTTTTACACAATCCAAATAAAACCATTTGAGATTTTAAAAACTGTCACCAAGACCTCCGGCCAATGACTGGTGTGTGTCAAAAAAGAAGGCTCTCTGTGGGTCTTGCCTTTCCTGGCCAGGAGATGGGAGCCAGAGATTCAGCAAAAACCTATTTCCAGCCACCTTCCCCAAAAGGGACTAGGAGGAGTTCACAGGGAAAGGGAACAGCCACCTTGAACTCCGACCCCCCACCCCCACATTCTCCAAAAACACAGCAAAGGATGTAGACTGTTGAATCAAACAGCGCCCTGGGGAGGCATAAGGACATGGGAGAAGGGCAAGAGAGGCCTCTGACTTGGCACCACTATGAGGATAACGAGGATATTGCAAAAAACACCCCTGGGTTTTGGTGAAAAAAGGTTTTATGAAAAATTTTCCCATAAGAAAAAGAGTAGAAACTGCATTGAGCTGAGAAAGTGACACTACATTATCACCCAATTTTTGGCCCAGCAGGCACACCACCAAAAGGGCAGTGTGTGGTTTTAAACTTTGCTTCCAGTAAAAAAGCTTGTACTATGTACACACTGACATAAGATCCAGTTTAATTTGCATTTTTCAGTGCAGACTGAGGAGAACCTCTGGAACAGGAGTAACAGTGAGAAATGCCCAAACAGTGATCATCAGCTTCCCCAAAGGGCATGAGAGGAAACATGGGACCCTCTCCCTGTCCCCCCCAAAATATGCAAGAGGAAACAGGCTAAACTGACTACCAACCAGAAATATGCAAGATTCAGCTTTGTCGCCTCCCGCCCCGCCACCCGGTATTAGGGAATGGACAATTTCCCATCTGTGTCACAGAACCATTTGCATACTGATCTGTGGAAATCCTTCTGCTTTGGCTGAAGTGTATTTCAAAACTTCTCTATTCTACAGTAGCCTGAGAATTGAAGATAAAATGGGGGCTCGGGGGAACAGGAGGGGAATGTGGGGAAAGGAAGAGAAGTCGATAAAGCAGATCAGTAACAGCTTTGTTTACTGGATTTAATGAAGGCTGGAGACCTTTTTTCTTAGAGAGCCAACATGGGCGGGCGGTGAGGGGAGCAGTAGGGAAATGGCTCGTGTTGCCCGCTCCCCCACTACCACCACCACCTCCCCAACATAGTTCAGATTGGAAAATGTAAACGCTAGCAATACTGTTGCAGTTCCACAAACCAATGGTTTCAGTGACTCCGGAGAAGTCTCTAAGATTGAAGACAACGAAACATGATTACAGATATAAAAGTCTAGAAGGTGCCAGGTTCTACCTAGGAACAACCTGTTCCTTCCTCTCAGGCATCACTTTGTAATGGTGAAGGCGGGGCAAGATGGCAAGGGACCGAGAAGTGATGAAAACGGGGCCTCAAGTCAGCAAAGGAAAACAGGACCCGCAGTTCTTCAGAGAGCCTGAGGGGGCGCCCTCGGGCACACAGGGAAGGCTTGCATAGATAGAGCAGTTGCTGAGAGTGCATAATAGTGTTTTCCCTATAGACAGCCTCACAGTACAGGGCTGATCGAGCGGAAAAACGCGGCCGGGCCAGGGCCACATGGGACAACGACCGTCAAGCTACACATATTGCACCAAGGTAAGTGCTTTTCTTTTCACACCTCAATTTAACTTTTTATTCTGAGCAAAAAATAAAACTTTGTGGAAAGTATATATATGTATATATATATACACACAAAAGAAATTGCAGCAATTGGGTTAAAGATAAAATAACCTAAAGTGCTTTTTTATTTTATTATTTCTTTAATATACCAATATGAGGTTCTGCAAACTCATCCCTCTGGACACATTCAGCATTATACAAAGTCTCTCAGGAAAACCCACCCACCCTCCATTATCCCCATCAATCCACTGCCTTGACCCTGAAGGTAAAACTCCAATCTATTCACTTTCCCAGAGGTGGGGGAGACAAGTCCCTGGCTTCTACCCAGAGACGTCTTCACACCTTAAGGCCCCTCCTGGGCTTTGTACCATGATCTCCTTCTAAGGGGGAAGGGGTGGAATTGAATAAATGACACCAACTCGTGTCACCAAACTGGTGATGCCCCACAAGGCTGCCAGACCCTGCCAGGAGAGGCAGGGCCATCCTCCCTCAATGTCCCACCCCCCTGCTAAGGCAGTTTGGGGGTGCCAGCCGGGTTCCCACCCCCTCCTAGGTCCATGAACTCCAGTCCTTGGTGCTGACCACACCCTGCAAAGGGCAGTGGAACTGGAGATGTGCTAGTGGGAGCTGGAAGAATCCATCTACACGGTGGCAATGGGCAAGCTTACCAGGGGAAGAAAGAAAGCTTGGTTTCACCTGCCCGAAGTCTGTAGCCCTTCCCTAACCTCGCCACAGGTTCGTGCCTGGGTTTGGAAAACACACTCTTCGTGAAGGCCCGTTCTAGCTCCACTTTTGCCGGCGGCCCGCTCTCCTCCCAGATCCCTGGCACAAGAGGCCAGGCTTGCGGGAGGGGATGGGGTGGGGGGAAGAGCGCGGGAAGAGGAAGGGAAGACGGCCTGGCCTGTGGGCGAACCTGCTCTTCACAACCACTCACTGGCATTTTAAGCACATTCCTGATTTTTCAAAAGCTACTTGGCTCGGACAGTCCCGCTTGTCATTTTGAGTCACCCTCAAAAGGCAGATACTTCAACTAGAAAAATCTGTCAGCCTAAATACTGTTGTTAAGATGCTGCTTCATCACCCCCCAATCTTTGGAGAGCAGAAAAGCCACTGACCTAGGTATGCCCAACAGGAGTACAGCCCTGATTAACTCGAGAGAAGCAGTAACGAAACCACGGACACTTCCAATGGCTTTCTCTGGGTTCCTGTTTCCCACTTCAGCTCCCAGGGAACCGAATCTCGGGTGCCCCTCGGATGGATATGTTGGGGAGGTCATTCGTGCCCTCCGATAGAGCTACCTTTGGGAACCCATCATGTCGTTCTGTCAGAAGCTGTAGAGAAAACAGCGCGGCTCCTGCCTCAGAGCTTCCCCTGGGTGTGAGACCCGGAGATGGCCAAGGACAAACCATGCTCAGCAACTGGTTTCCCAGGAAGATTAACCCACTGTGGTAAACAGAAGATGCCTCCTGCCTTATCAACTTCTGCTGAGAACCCACCAGCTTTTTGGGGAGGGGAGTGCAGAAGGTCAAAAAGAAATTGATTCTCCTGCCTGGACTCCTAGAATGAGAAGCCACCAGCTGCCTGCGGGTAAAGCCCTTTTCTCCTCGTGGCAGTAACAACACTGACTACCTCTGCCCTCTTGTCCAACTGTGTCCCTGAAATTCTGTCAAAGGCAGGGCCTCTGGCTCCCAGATAAATGATCAGCTCCGGATACTGTCTTGGCTGGCCCTGAGTAATAAATAGCTCAGAGAACAGAAGAGTGACACATGCAGATCTCTTTACATTAGGTAATGGTAAAGGAAGGCAAAATTATGGCTGCTTTCTGCCTGACATTGTCGACTCAGAAGAGCAGTCCTGTTTGTGGACCCCTGTTCCCCGCTCAAGCAGGGAAGGGGGCTCTTGGAGGCTGAGGCCTAGTCCAGACCGTGGGCCAGGCCTCATTTCTGAGCTCAGTGAGGCTCGGTGAGCACTCATGACTACATTAATATAGCCGGTTGAGAGAAACTTTCCATTTTAGTGTGAATTGTATTTTAGGTTTTATTTTAAGAGGCAATGACTTGGAGCCAAAGGCAGACAGATGGATATAATTCTATACACAAATCAAAAAAAATTTTTTCCCCATAACACAACTTAATGAAACATTCCAAATGAGAGAACTTATTGCAACATTTCAGGCTTTTTGGTGGAAGGGGGAATTTTTTTTTGTTTGTTTTGTTTTGTTTTGTTTTGTTTTACCCTGAGTAGAAGATCATCGTTTTGTGGTTTTTGTTTGCTTTTGTGTATTTGTTTAGAAATCACGTGACTAAGCTGAGCAAGTCACATCCTTCTTTGCACTGTACTAGACTGTATGCAAAATCCAGAGGGTGAGAGGTGGAGATGGGAGGGGCAAGCAAAAGCCTGGCTAGAACCTGGAACCAGGACACCTGGCCCGCCAATTACATGCCGCCTCAAAAAACACCAACAAGGACTTCCTTCTGATAAGCAAAATGCAGCTCTTCTGCTCTGAGGAAGAGAATACCATTAAAGGAAGGCAGACCACCAGCCGGCAACTGGCCACAAGCCACACGTCCACTCGAGGACAAAACAGGGATGTTCCCCAAGGAAAGTCCGCTGCGATCTGCAGGGCCTGGCAACCAACCAAGAGATAGGAAGAACAGGGAAGGCAAAAACGCAGTGACACTGTTGCCGGAGCCAGCTCCACAAACGGCGGGGACAGACAGCGGTCACCAGCTCGCCTGGGGCCGCGGCAGACGGGACATCACTGACACAGCCTCAGGCCAGGCTTTTACTACCCATTGTGCTGTAACTGGCTGCAGGACGCCACCTGCCATCACCCTGAGCTCCGCGGACACCAAGATCAAACAACAGGACCACCTGGCCCGACCCCTGTCCAGCTCGCAGCTGTCTGCTCTGCCTTTGCCACTCCCCCCTCTGACGGAGCGAGGGTCTCGCCTTCCTCGCGAGCTTCAGCCTCAGACTCAAAAGACGCACGGGGAGGAGCAACGCCCGCCACGCTGAACACTACTGCCCAGACCACAAAGTCCCCAGTGCCAGTGATGGGCAGCCTCACACGGATGGAAGCCACACCCTTTCATTTCGAATGTTTATGCATACGAGTAACCTTAATTTCCAAGTTCACATGACAATAAGCAAAAGTGACATACAGTGCAGCCAAACAGTTCATTTATAACTTAGCATTTTTTTGTTTTGTTTTTTTTTTTTTTTGTTTGTTTTTGTTTTTTTCCAAAGATCAGTTCCTTAAAATGGATGCTCCTGGGATATGACTAAAGAAAATACGTCTGAAAGGTGAGGATTTCAAACAGTAGATTTCTTCATCCTTCGAACTGCTGACCCCCCACGATGGCAGGCACCGCACCTTACGCTTCCGCTCCCCCTCTTTTCCTAGAGGTGAGTGCACGCGGCCCTTTCACTTGGAGAAGCTGGTCAGCCCCATCTCCTCCTCCCCCTGCAGTAGTGCTTCGATGGGAATCAGATTGGACGGGGTGTCCAGGCTCTGGAGGGACAAAAACTCTGACATATCCATGGCACTTAACGTTTCTGTCTGAGGGTCTGAAGGAGTCTCTGCTTGTCTGCCTTGCTCACAGGAAGAGGGTACAGCGGAGGAGGACGACAAGGGACCGGGACGTGAGGGAAAAGTCTGCGACGGTAGCTTCAGGCTGGGCCCGTCAGGAGGCTGGGGGCTCGGCTCTGCCGGGGATGGGGAAAAACAGCCCTTCCTCCTGCCCGCCGCCCGCTCCTTGGCAGAGTCCCGGCACGCGCACTGACACTGACACGCCTCCTCTTGCTTGATGATGATCACGGGAACACTGAGGCCGATCTGCTGTACAGAGCTCCCTGCGAGAGAGGCAAGAGAGACTGCTCCTCCAGTAGCCGCAGGGCAGGGGCATGACGGACGGGGATACGGAGTGGGTGAGCACTGAGTGCCACGGAAGCAGGAGTGGCGGCAAGGGAGGATGCCATGCTCCAGACTTTGTTCTGCCTGACACTCCCCATCCCCTGCAAGGCAAAGTCCCTTTTCCTTGGCCACACACACCATCTAGATGACCCTGTCTTTGCAGCCTCATTTCTGGCTGTTCGAACCCCCCTATACCCTCCACGCCAGCTACAGCAGATGCCTCCCTTTTTTCTGACATGTTCTTCAAACCTCCGGGTCTTTGCGCTCTTCCTTCTGCCTGAACTCCCCAGACCGCGCTGTTTTTCCAGAGAACTTACTCTTATTTCTGAAGACCCAGCGCACAGCCAGGCTGCCAGGCTGTGATTCCAGCAGGCTTCCGCTCGGGGCTGGCCCGAGGCCGGCTGGCACACGAGCTTCCTATCTACGTGCACAGAGCTGCTGCCTCCCTACGCACTGCTCTCCACACTGTGCGGGACTTGGGGCTTGAGTCCCGCCTGCCCGAGACCAAGCTCCACCGGGGCCTCCTGCTCGTGCTTGCACCCCCAGTCTCAGACACCCAGTAGGTGGGGGGAGCACCCCTGTACACCGTCAGCCTTGCGTGCGCACCCATGCTCCCGCTCTTTGGTGCAGGTATGTGTGCTGTGCACGTGCACACTGAGATGAGACAGGCTCTGTGTGTCTCAAAAAAGCTAGAGACCCGGGGGCAGGAGAACAGAGTGCGAGTCAGGAGGCCTGAGAACCAGTGCTTTGGCTCTGCCACAAACTCACTTATGACTTTGGAGGGGTCAGTTAGTCATTTGGGGCCCCCGTTTCTTAATCTATAAAATAGCTTGAGAAAAAGGAACTTTTCGCTCTGTATGAGTCTCTGACCCAGAAGCTACTTCTTCGTTACTGTAACTAGAAAAGAGTCCAGTGAATTAACAGCTGCCCTCTTTGGCATTCACTGTGAGTCGGACTTTCTTCTGGTTACATTTAAAAGCTATATCTGAAAGGAAAGAACGGTGACCCCTTAAGGAATGTTAACTGTGGTATTTATGCCATAAACCCGCTAACTTCCAATAGCTGTGAGAAGGTGAAATACTCTAATAAACAAACAATACAATCTGACAAATTTGAGGTTTTCAAAACTGGGGCAAAGCAACAATGAGCTGTGCCTCAAGGGGCCCAGAGAGTTGACTTTCTTTTGAAGTTAACACACACAATTACATACCTGTGCTACTGGCTACTGGTACTGCAGTGGTAAAAAACACCTTCTCAACTTTAGATGCTTGCTGCTGGAAAAAAAAAAAAAAAAAAAAAAAAAAAAATCACATTTACGGCCACTCAAGTATGGCAGATCTCCAAGGACCTGAAGCCTGCCCGATTATACTGGTCATCCAAGAGGACAGAAAACCCTCAGTGTTCAAGGATTTTTGCACTGAGTGATGTTTTGTTTGCGCTCTGACATGAGGTCAGTGTACTGTTTGACATTCAGTGCTGACAACGCAGCCAGCTTTGTCCCCTACTATTTGGCTGTCTCCCAGCTGCCCAATCTGCTCAAAGGGACCAAGGTTGCTTTGCTCAAGCTGTGGTCTTCTCAAAGGGATCCCCAGGGCTAGCTTCCCTACAAGCCCTCTGCTCCCACCACTCCCCAGTACTTCTGTGAGTCTGGGAAGTTCTTTGGTCTCCTCAAAGGTCAAGCTGCATGCTAAGGACTGGCTAAGACTTCCTCTCACAGGCAGAACACACCCTGTGAAGGCCCCCTGCAGCATGCCATAAGCCCTGGACACAAGCCCCGTCCCTTCTCAGTTGTCGAGGTCAGAAAAGTGGCTTCACGTCTGCGTCTCAGTTTCCTCATCTGTAAAAACAGGGATGATAACCAAAGGACCCCTGCAAGGGTGAAACGAGATGATGTACGCAGAGCCTGCGGCATGCGGTGAGCCTTCAGCAAACATTGGTTATTTACATTATTACGAGGACGACTATAAAGTCATGCCCACAATTCACCCTTCCACCTTAGTTACACTTCCTGTTACATTGGCTACAGGATTTCTGCTTTCTTCCAGTCTTATCGTAAAAAGGCTTTATCTTTTATCCCTTTAAAGGAAAAAAAAAGGTGGGGGGTGCCTCTAGGATGAGTCTAGGAGGAATGTGAAAGCTTCTGGCTGAGCTACGGGAGCTGACACTATAAAACGGCAATGGAGGGGCGCCTGGGTGGCTCATTTGGTTGAGCGTCTGACTTCAGCTCAGGTCACGATCTTGCGGTCTATGAGTTCGAGCCCCGCCTCAGGCTCTGTGCTGACAGCTCAGAGCCTAGAGCCTGATTTGGATTCTGTATCTCCCTCTCTCTCTGCTCCTCCAGTGCTTGTGCTCTCTGTCTCTTAAAAAATGAATAAACGTTATAAAAATTAAAAAAAAAAATCAATGGTTGCTAGGGGAAAGGGGGAGAGGGAGAAGGGATGAATTAGTAAAGCACAGGGAATTTTAGGTGCTGAATCTTCTCTGAATATTATGATGGGAGACACATGACATCATGCCTTTGTCAAAACCCACAGAATGCTGCACACAAACTGTGAGCCCTGATGTGAACTATGGACTCTAATTAGTAATAATATATCAATACTGATTCATCAGTTATAACAAATGTACCAAACTAATGCAAGATGTTACTATTAGGGCAAACTGGCAGGGAGGGACGGGTAGCCAGGGAGTGTATGGAAATTCTCTGCCCCACCTGTTCAGTAAAATCTTAAAAAAAAAAAAAAAAAAAAGTAATCTAAAAATAATGTACAGAAGGTAATGACTGGCACATGTTAGATCCTTAATTTCAAAAAGTGCTTAGTTAGCACAGTAAGCCGTTACACGTAGTAAGGGTTCCATATATCACAGCTATTACTACCATTTTCATTGCGATTCGGCACTTTACCTACCGGTAATGTTACCCTTCTTTGGGGCATTTTAGCATCTTTAAGCAGAATGTAAGTTTTTATGAAAAAGAGATCATGGTTTCCACTTTTCTGTACCCCCAAGAGTATCATGCATGGTATCTGGTAAATACTGGGCCCTTGAAATACATTTAAGTGAATGACCACGTCATTTCCTTCATCATCGAGACCAAACACTTTTGCAGAAACTGGCTCTAGAGCAGGTCCTGGGTGCACAGACTCTCTCGCTGACTTGGCCACTGCTGTGTTTTCTACCAGACGGCGGCCCACCATTCCCTCACGTCAGTCTGACTCTGCCTTGGAGAAGAACCGCTTTCCTACATCGTTCTCGGGCCTCTGCAGTCTGTTGACTGCTGTCCTGTCCTAGAGGGTGGCATTACACTGCAGATGGAACATGTGTTCCGTGCCTGCGGCCATCCACCCGGCAGTACACGAAGGCTGCTTCTCTGCTTCCCTCCTGCAGGCATCCATCACAGCACTCCCTGGATTGATACCCCTCGATCGTGGGGAAGTGACAAGAGGCCGAATTACATGTTTCAGGGCAGGTACGATAACCATCTTCCTTTTGAAGTAAAAGCCTCTGAACACGTCACCCGTGTAAATACGCTTCACCCCCGGGGGTCCTTTCAGTCAGAATACTTACAATTTGTTCTTGGTTTTGCGGGGAACTGGTGGCACCATTTAATATCCATTGTAAGTTCTGTTCTCCCATGACTAGGCTGGACTGCAGGATGGCCGTGCTGGGAGTCGGGGTGATGGTTATAGTGGGATTATTGGTCAGGACAGAGTTGGCGCCCAGGGGCAGAGTCTGGACCACGGCTGGCAGGGGCTCAGTAGTACTTTGCGCTTGGGGCGGTGCTGCCACGGCTGATGCCGCCGCCGAAGCCCCAGCAACAACAGAAAGTCCTGGGACGATGGGCTGTGGGGCCTGGGGGTGCGGAAGAAACTCTTGATGATTAGCAGCAAACTGTGTGCTGTGGGGAACAGGCACTTCTGGAGGTTGTAAGAGAGCAGAGGGGTTGCCAAATGCAGCTTGCTGGGAACCAGTTCCTAGGGAGGGAGCAGGCGGAGGAGCAGACGGTGCTGAGGCTGGTAGTAGAGGCTGGGGTGGCTCGGAGATGCCGGGCTGCAGTACAAGCGGAAGAGATAAAGATGCTGAATTTCCTGTGGGTGGCGGAACATCACTGACTGACTCTGCATCACCATTAAAACTTTCAATCAAGGCAGCTGGCAAGAAAAAGAAATAGAAAGATATATACATATCCCAAGCCTTACATGAGCCACAAAAACACAGTCATTATGGCGACACCAAAGGCAGCTGAAGTCCGTCAGAGCCAGTACCTTCATTGCTAGAAGGCTGGCTTTCTGTTTTCATTTAGTGACCACTCTGCTCAAAGCACCAGGCTTCTCACTTTCTAAATGTGAAGAGCTAGTATAGGTTTTATCATTAAAAAAAAAAAAAAAGTATCCTAAGGCTTTTCTGGAAGAGACTGGACATCCTTTTTTGGCAAAACCAGTGAACACACTTTCTGCCTACCGTGAAAGCTTCAGGGACAGATTTTCATTCAAACACAGAATGATCTATGCATCTGATGCTGTTTGTGGATCCTGCCCACTCACGAGCACAGTACCGCATCAGAAAAAGAAACAGCTCCGAGCTCTCCTCGGTTTTGAAAGCCAACGAGAGCTTTTAGAGAAGGAGACCCCTTCTTCTGAAGGTCTAGGGACAGTAGGCCCTCAAGTGGACTCTTGCTGAGGGAAGGAGAGGAAAAGATGGGTTGAACAAAAGGCCCACACTTCCTTGACCCCTCGCCAAATGCACACTTTGTTCAAAGGAACTGAACTACAACTTCCCCGTGCCTGCATGGGTGTGTCAACGAGTGGGGACTCCCTTGCCCCGTGCTGAGAGCTACTCAGGAAGAGAGTCTGTGAAACAAACCTGTCTGCTGAGGATCTTCCTGAATTGCCGGATCATCTGAATTCTGGAACATTGATTCAAAGATGATTGCTGGTGAAATTGTGCTGAGGTCCTGGCCCTGTGATTGATGGACAGAGACAAAGATGGGAGACTTGTCACCCTGAGGCAACTCTTCACTGTGAAAACACACAGCAACAGAACTAGAATGATCTTTTTTGATACGCTTCTTGTTTCTAACTTCTCCTTTCCAAGGTGACGAAGATTTCCCTAAACCTCAGACACTAAAGATTTGTGTCCTCAAATACCCAAAAACAGAAGCCAGTGGGGCGCCTGGGTGGCTCAGTTGGTTGAACATCTGACTGTTGATATAGGCTCAGGTCATGATCCCTGGGTCATAGGATCGAGCCCTGCATTGGGCTCCACACTGAACATGAAGCCTTGCTTAGGATTCTCTCTCTCTCTCTCTCTCCCTCTCACACCCCCACTCCCTACCCCTCTCCCCAGCTCATGCTCTCTCTCTCTCAAATTTAAAAAGAAAAACAGGGTCGCCTGGGTGGCTCAGTCAGTTAAGTGTCTGACTTCGGCTCACATCATGATGTGGTTTGTGAGTTTGGGTCCCATGCCGGGCTCTGTGCTGACAGCTTAGAGCCTGGAGCCTGCTTTGGATTCTGTGTCTCCCTCTCTTTCTGCCCCTCCCCTGCTCACATGCTGTCTCTCTCTCTCTGAAAAGTAAATAAACATTAATAAAATTTTTTAAATTAAATTAAAAAAAAAACAGGAGTCAGAAAACTATGACTTGTAGGCTGAATGCCTGTTTTTGTAAATAAAGTTTTACAGACGCATGCTTGTTCATTTATTGCCTATGCTGCTTTCATGGTCTGACGGCAGAGTTGAGCTATGTCAGAGACTCTATGGTTTGCAAAGCCAAAAATATTTACTATCTGGCTCCCCCCCCCACCAAAAAAAAAGGTTTCTGGCCCCCTGCTCTAAAAGAAGACCAAATCTTTCCTAAAAATGGGATTGTATTCTATCCATTACCTGCAACCTGCTTTTCTCATGTAAAAATAATATATTGTGAATATCCTTCAAGGTCATTACATAACATCTATGATATTCTAGTATGTACACATGGTAACGAATTGAACAGTATAAAGAAACTTTTCATGAGAGGCAATAGTGATTGCCTTATATTCACTACTGTTTGTCACTGCAAGTTTCTTTGTAATTAAGAATTAAGAAAATGTCAGGCATTTTAGGAAAGATAAAATGGGGGGGGCATATAATGCCCTGAGGGTCTGACTCCTGATAGGCACCAAATAAAAATGGCCACCCTCAGGCTTCTCTTTGGTTAAGGAGGGTAGAGGGGCAGCAATTCTTTCGTCTCCAGTCTACCTCCACCCCACATTTTGTAGGGCAGAAGTGACAGAGGCAACCGCCTCCAGGAGTGTGGGCAGGTGACAGAAGTGAACCAAGGGTGGCGGGGACTTTGGCGAACTGGAGACTATGCACGCCAGTCACCTAAAGGGCTTCAGAGGAATGCTGCCCTGTGATATTCAGACTGGGGATTTCCAGGGCTCAAAAATGGTCTGAAATGCGGATTTTTATGTGAAATCCACCGATTTGTAGCTAAAAGCAAGTAACTGAAAACAAAACACTGTATAGACCGAACAAAACCCATCTTTGGGCCATATTTTGTGTCAGTGCCAACTTGTGTTTAAAGGTCATTTGGCAACAACTCTGCTTCTGGGTGGGGGGGGGGGATCACTCTGGGTCCCGGGACATGTCATGAGTGGAACTGTCCAGCAGTCTAGAGGTCCTCAGAAATGAAACTGCCCATTTGATTCAGAGGAGCCAATTATTCTAGCATGATTCCATCAACTGGAAGAGGAGTAATTCCGAATGCCTGCATGACAGACGCTGAAGGCAAAAACCCACACAAAGCCTCCTGCTTCCAGTCCAGAGAGAGTTAAGAATCATGGGCCAGTTGGAAAATAGCATGGAGGTTCCTCAAAAAGTTAAAAATAGAACTACTCTATGACCCAGCAATTGCACTACTAGGTGTTTACCCAAAGGATACAAAAATACAGATTTGAAGGGGTATATGCACCCTGATATATATTTATAGCAGCACTATCAACAACAGCCAAACTGAAAAGAGCCCAAAGGTCCATCAACTGATGAATGGATAAAGAAGATGTGGTATAGGGGCGCCTGGATGGCTCCATCAGTTGAGCACCCGACTCTTGATTTTGGCTTAATTAAGGTCATGATCCCAGGGTTGTGGGATCAAGCCCCACGTCAGGCTCCATGCTGAGCATGGGGTCTGCTTGGGACTTTCTCTTTCTCACTCTCTTAAAAAAAAAAAAAAAAGATGTAGTATGTATATATGTATATCTACAATGGAATATCACTCAGCCATCAAAAAGAACGAAATCTTGCCATTTGCAACACCGTGGATGGAGCTAGAGTGTATTATGCTAAGCGAAATTAGTCAGAGAAAGACAAATACAAATCCCATATGATTTCACTCATGTGTAGAATTTAAGAAAAAAAAAAACAGATGAACAAATGGGAAGGGGAAAAAAAAGACAGCCAGGGAAGCAAACCATAAGACACTCTTAAAGACAGAGAACTGAGGGTTGATGGAAGAAGGTAGGCAGGGGAGGGGCTGAATGAATGACGAACATTAAGGAGGGCATTTGTTGGGATGAGCACTGGGTGTTACATGTAAGTGACAAATCATTAAATTCTACTTCTGAAACCAATTATTACACTATACATGTTAACTAGAATTTATTTATTTGTTAAATAAAAATAAAAATTTGGAAACAACAACAACCAAAAGAATCACAGGCCAAGACAGCGGCCTTCAAACTCTTTATCATGATGCCATGAGGCAAAGTAAGAAATACATCTTATACATACACAAGTACATCCTTCACGTTCCATACTTATCCGTATGTATAACTGAAACAAGTCTACGAAACGAGGCTTATCCTTACTACGTGCAATGTCTTCTGATACTGTCTATTGTGCTGATGCCCTTAAAATGCTGATCCTAAACCCCTATTTTATAACCCAATAAAGAGGCGCAACCCAGTTTGTAAAGTAGTGGGCTGACAACTCCTATAAGCTCTGCAGCTTCCTCATGGTGGTTTGGTTTTACCTGTTTTCAAATTATCAGCAGTAACATTGTTAAAAAGGAATAAGCCCGTATGGCTCCAAAAGATGAGGCACAAGAATGTTCACAGCAGCAGTATTATGATGGCTCCAAACTAGAAACTATCCAAATACCCAAGGGAAGTAGAAAAAAACAATTGTGGTACATTCACTTAGTGCAATACTGTTCACCAGTGAGAACAAGTGATCTGCAACAAATGCAGACTCGCTTCTTCAACATAATGTTGCAAGAAGGCAGCCAGCACAAACCAGTATGACTGGCATGATTCCAAGTATACACAGCACAACAACAGGTAAAAATCCATCTCAGGTTATTAGTTGGGACAGTGGTTATCTTTTTTTTTTTAAAGCTTTTAATTTTTTTTAATGTTTTTATTTATTTTTGAGACAGAGAGAAACAGCATGAGCAGTGGAGGGGCAGACACAGAATCTGAAGCAGGCTCCAGGCTCTGAGCTGTCAGCACAGAATCGAACTCACGGACTGTGAGATCATGACCTGAGCTGAAGTCGGAGGCTTAACCGACTGAGCCCTGGGACAGTGGTTATCTTTTGGGAGAGGTTATAGTTGTTGGCGGCATGGAGGGTGGGGAGCTTCCGGGGAAACTGGGAATGTTCTGTTTCTTGATTTGCATGTTGGTTACCTGGATGGGATGAATTGTGATCATTCATTAAGCTAATCATTTGTGATTAGATGCACTTTTCTGTACTACATTATACTTCAAAAACAAGTCTTTTAAATTAAAACAAAACAAAACAAAACCAACAAAAACAAAACAAAAGAAAAAAAAAAAAAAAACAAGGGAAAAAGCAAAGTGCTGAAAGGACCTGTGACTGAGCCACTGCCAGTCTTCAGGGCACATACCCTGGGGGCAGAGTAAGTTCGAGCAGCTCCCCAAAGTTGAGGAGACCAGAACAGGCTAAGCCTCTGGGGCCTGGCACAGAGAGACAAAGGACACTGGGAGATGTATGGGATCAGGATGGATCCTGAAGGTCAGGTGCCAGGAGGCCCTGAGGGCCACTGCCTAGCGGCTTCACCCCTCCTGTACCAAAAGATCTGAGTAAAGCACAGCTCACTTCCAGGATGCACATATGCATGTGACTGCCCAGACACCCATAAAAGGATGATTTCGTTAAAATGTATATTTGATATTAATAGTGTGCATAATTTTTTTAAAGCAAAATCAATTCTATTACTTCAAGGAATTGTGGCCTTAGAATGAAAGACTAAACATGAGAATATTTCTAATTCTGGATAAATGGTGGGTGGTGAGGGCACCATATATAACTTGACCCCCCAAGGACAGAGTCTCTCTCTTGCTGATGTAAACTGTGGTAGAAAAAGCTGCCCCCCACCCCCCCGCCTTTTTTTTTTTTTTACAAGTACGTATGTTCCCTCACACCAGAATACCTCACCCAATGACCCCAGGGCTCCAGAAAGCTCTTTAGTCATTTGTCATGGCCCTGGCCAGGGAGTGGACTCCCAAACCATTTAATACAATCTGAGATTAAAGAGAGATTATACCCAGAAATCGTAGGTTCCATAACTCAGAGGGCATCGAGGCCATCCAGTATAGAAATTGCATTTAGAGTATCAGCCCTGAAATGTGAATACGCATAAAAATCATATGAAGTACTTATTTAATGCTTTTCTTCGTTCTTCAGATTGGTTAATTTCTATTGATCCATCTCCAATTTAACTGAGTCTTTCTTCTGTCATTTCCAATTTGCTATTAAGCCCAACCAGTAAATTTTTTATTCCAGATACATTTTCAGTTCCAGAATTTCCACTTGGTACATTCTGTAAGTTTCTATTTCTCTGCTGCGATTTCCTCTTTATTCAATTATTACAAGCATATTCCTTTACGTCCTTCACCATATTTGAGCTACTTAAGAATTCTTGTACACTGGGGCACTTGGCTGGCTCAGTTGGTAGACTATGAGGCTCCTGATCTTGGGGTCGTGAGCGTAAGCCCCACTCGGGTGTAGAGATCACTTAATAAACTTAAAAAAAAAAAATCTTTATCTACTAATTCTAACGTCTGACTCATTTTGGCATTGGTCTCCACAGAGTACCTTCCTCCCTTAAGTAGGGGTAATGTTTTCCTTTTTCTTCTTATGTTCACCCATTTTGGATCACCCTGGACAATCCAAATGATATGTTATAGAGACTCTGGATTCTGTTCCACTTCCTGGAAGAGTGTGTTTGTTTTCTTGAATATTCTGTTGATTTGGCTGTGCTCTAACTGCAAACTGCTGTCTTCCTTGCAGGCGACAGCAGCTGCAATCTATGTATGCCCAGCCTTCGCTGGGCTGCTTAGGGTCTGTCTCACGCATGTACAGCTCAGGGGTCAACTAGAGATGCGAACAGAGTTTATACATGGCACGTGGGGCTCCCACTTTCTGACTCTTTCCTTTCTAGGTTGTCCCCAGGCACTTTCCAGGTGCTGCTGTGAGAGCTGTGAACTCTGTCCTCTGCTTATTCAAGACAGTGAGACTGAATGTTTACTGAGTTTTAGCCCCCTTGTTTGGTGTCAACTGGGTCTTGCCCCAAGGCTGATAAGCTGTAAAACTTGAAAACCTACTCAGTGCCTTTGCTGCTGTCCAAGTGGCTCCTTCTTCCAAGCGTTACCTCTGCCTGTTTGAATGCTCTTTGGTGCCTTCAAATAGTTGTTTTTGATAATTTGCCCAGCATATATATATATATTTGTTTTCTACGGGAGGCTTAGTCTGTTAAGAGCAGCTCTACCATTACCAGGAGAACCCAAGCCTTGGGGTGTTTATATAAAAATGCAGAGTCAGATACCATTCCCAGAGGAACTGATGAAGTAGGCCTGGGGTGAGGCCCAAGAAACTACATTGTCACAAGCACTGCAAATGACTCCACTGACCATACTGTGAGAAACAGCACACATTTCATGGCATTGCTGAGCCTTCCAGTCTCTGTTCAGATACTTCCTATCACATTGATTCCTTCTTATTATGCATATACTCCTAGAAAATCTAACGTGAGCAATGTTTATTTACCACAGGAAAACAACAAACAATGCACACGTAACAACCAGTGTTGGTGACAGAGTAAAGCACAGACCCTCCCAAAGGAGCATCAGCTCAGGCTTAATGCAGTGGCCTGCAAGGGACATCACGGAGCCATGGGAATGGCAGGGAAATGCCGAACAGAGGGAACTGGAGCAATCAGATCAAGAGACGGCAGGGTTGTCTTTCAGAGGAGGGCTTCTAGACAGAGTCCCCTGCAGGAACCCAATGCGGTGAGCTCAAGGCGAGAAAAAGACGGACTCAGGTCAGACCGGCAGGGCTTGAGAAAGTCTAGAAACTGGAATTCCGGCTCCCCCTTCCAGTAGACTAATTTTAAGCTCCATAAGGACAGACCACACCCACTCTCTTACCACTACAAGCTCAGCACCAGCACACTGCCTGATGGAATAGGCACTCAATAAATTATTTGCTAAATGAATAAAAGGAAGAAATTTTCTGGGGCCAGAGGTTATCAATGGAGTGATGTGGGTCAAAAGGCATTAGACATCAGAGACAGCAAACCCCTCCCATTGGGGCTCTATCAGGAAATAAAACCCCAAACAAAGGAGCCCGAAGTGGTCAGTAATTGAACACAACTACATCTGAAGACTTCAAAGACTGGCCTCCTTCGATGTTCCCACCAAAGGGAGTGCTCAATTCTTGAACTTATATGTCTCACACCCGTATCACAGGTGCACTTACTGTAGTAGAATTTTCTCGAAGTTCAGAATCTGTGGACAGAAGGCTCAAGTCACTCAGACAAAGCGACTGATTTGTATCCTGTGAAAGAGAAAATATTCTAATTGAGTAAAAAGCCAAAAAAAAATCAGGATTTGTAGTAGCATAGCATGGAATACAACACTTGACTCTAATGTCCCTACGGTCCCAAATGTCTAGATTTGTTACCTGGAGAGGCATAAACCATCCAAAGCAAGAGCTATGTGAATTATTTCAGTTTTTTAAATCCTGATATTCTTAGAAGAACCTATTATATTTCTTAAAGATGGCTAATAAAGAGCTTAAGAATTATCTCATGACTCAAGCTCCAGAGTTAACAAAAGCTGTGATAATACAAAATCAGTTATTTGTAGAACTGATCTTATCATTTACAAAGCAATTTCACATGACCTCATCTGCTCTTCATATACACTCGTGAAGTTTTATTTTATATTCCCGTTTTAAATGTGAGAAAATTAATGCTAAGTCTGGCAGTGAACAGTCCAAAATCACACAGCTAATTAGAAGAACACAAACCCAGTTTTTCTGATGGGAAGTCCAGCTTCCACTGTACCACTGGATCCCCAGTATCTCAGGGATTCTTACTCAGAGCAGTACGTACTGAGGATTTACTTTTCAAATACGACAGCCTAGGCTAACTCTCAACTCTGGATTCCTAGAACGCCAGCTGCAACTCACACACCTTAAGCAGTAACCCTGCTTACCTCATGGATGAGATGTTCCCATTCATGCAAGCATTTGACAAATATTCACTGAGCACCTATTATGCATTAGGCACTGTCCCAGGCCCAGGGATACAATAATGAACAAAACAAGATACCTGTCACCATTCAGCTTATAGTCTAGTTGGGGCAGGGGGGTGGAGAGTGACAAAAAATGCAAAGAAATGTATAGAATAGAAGATGCTGCTGAGTGCTGTGGAGGGTAAAGGGAATAGAGAATGCTGGGGTAGGAGTTGCTGTTTCATTAGATCAGGGGAGGCCTCTCAGATAAACTGGCATGAGGAGATCCTGGCATTTGAGAAGGAAAGAGCGTGTGGGCCATACACATATCCATGGAGTTCCAAGCAGAGCATATAGCAAGTACAAAGGCCCAGAGGCAGGAACGGGCTTCCCTTGTTCAAGGCACCACGAGGAGGACAGTACGGCTACAGTGAGAGGAAGAGAAGTACATCAGGCCAGAGAAGGGACCAGACTGGAGTGTATAAGGCCCTGCGGGCCACTGTAAAGATTTTGACTTTTGCTGTAAGTGATACAAGAAGCTACTGGAGGCTCATGAGCAGAGGACAGACATCATTTGCCTTATGGTTTAGAAAGATTGCTCTGGGTGAAATATGTAGACGAGTCTGCGGCAGGGCAGAGTGGGAGTTGGGAGAGGAGGAAAGGTGTGAGGAAGTCCGCTTAGCGGTTACTGCAGTGATCCAGACAAAAGATGACAGTGGCCTGAATGCAGTCATCAGAAGTGATCAGATTCTACATATATTCTCATGGTAGACTTGACAGACTCTGCTGGTAGAGATGGGGTATGGTGGGGGGGCGGGGGGAGAGGTCTCAAGAACGACTCCAAGATTTTTGTCCTTGCCACTAAAAAAACCAGAGGTGCCATTTACCAAGGTGGGGAAAACCGCAGGAGGAGCAGGTTTGGACATACCAGATTTGAGAAGACAGAGGAGATCTGGGTTGAAGAGGGAGGCTGCATAGATAGATCTCCCTCAACTAACGGTGCAGCTATGTCCTGATAGTCGAAAATGCATTGAACACCTAAACTTCCAAACATCACAGCTTAGCCGAGCCTACCTGAAATGCACTCAGAACACTTACATTAGCCTACAGTGGGCAAAATGATCTACCACAAAGCTGATTTCGTAATAAAGTGCTGAGTAGCTCATGTAATTGATTGAATACTGTAGTGACAGGGAAAAACACAGACCAGTTGTATGGGTCTGGAATAGCTATAAGTGTTATCAGTTATTTACCTTTGTGATCACGGGGCTGATGGGAGTGTGGGGGGTGTGGCTTGGTTCCACTGCCCAGCATGACAAGAGAGGATGATATGGCCCACAATAAGACCAGGAAAAGATCCAAATCAAAATTCAAAGTATGGTTTCTACTGAATGCATACTGCTTTTTGTACATGTAAAGTCAAACCATCCTAAGTGAGAATTGTCTGTACAAGTCTAGAGTTGAGGAAGAGATCCAGGCTGGAGATCTATATTTAGGACCCAAAGGCAATCTAGATGGCACTGAGAGCCTGAGACGAGAGGAGTTTCCCTTCACTGGGGAGTGAGCTGTGATCCAGAGAAGACGAGACCTGAGCACCGTCCACTGGATTAAAGCGTCCCTGGATTATCACACAAATGCTGATCGCAACTTAATGCATGCAGCTTAGTAGACAAAGACTCTCAGATCTCAATATTTTTATCTGGTTTCGCAGATGAAGAAACTGAGGCACAAAGATGCCATTTGCCTAATGGATCAGCAGCGGAGCTTGGATCTGAATTCAGGCAGCTGAGCTCCAGCGGCTGCAGCCCTCACAATACAGTCATTTTGCCTCTTACAAGAGAGGGGTCAAGAACCAGGCTCTGGAATCAGACTATAATTATAAACCTATAATTACCATCTCATTATTTCATTTCTCCTTGCCTCAAGTTTCTTTATCAGTAAGGTAGGGATAGTAATGTAGGGATCAGTAATGTAGGGATAGTCACAGAGCTCTTGTGAGATAATATAAAAACATACAAAAACACTTGGCACAGTATTTGGCACATGGTAAACACTCAATAAATGTTAGTTACTATTACTAATAAAATAAAGGAGCAGAGTCCATGTGAAGGGATCCTTTGCTGTTTAAAAATTGAAAACCACAGAATTAAAGTATGCTGTCTCTCCCCCAAATCAAAATTTATTACCTACTTTAAGTAAAAAATCTCATTATTCAAAAGGGGGTCAGTGTGCTTCAGTTTCTTTATCTATGAAATAGTAAGATAATAATAACGCTCACTTCCTAGGTTTAAAAGACATCGTAAGTGCCCAATAGCACATTAGAAGTAAAAACGATAAATTTCTCCCGGCACCTCTCTGCAATGGAGCTACAGAGGAGAGGGAAATATGGTGGAGGCCTGGCAAAGAATGGACAGACTGTCTAAAACTCTGCAGAGGCATGTTCTGTGGCTCAGCACCCACCGTCAGTGGCTTTCAAACCTTCTGGCCCATGGACGATTCAAAGGGGCAAAAAACCATCCAGACTCTGCCTGGTTCTCCAATGACAGATTAAATAGGTGTGTGAAGCAAAAGCGTAACTTGTGTCTCCAACTTAAGTAGAGACGTGCCATTTCACAGACATGAATGAGAAAATAACACCCTTTTAGAGCATCCGGCTGACCCTCTGGAAGCCATTCTGAGACCTCTGGTTTTTTTTTTTTTTTTTAAATTTTTTTTTTTTTTCAACGTTTATTCATTTTTGGGACAGAGAGAGACAGAGCATGAACGGGGGAGGGGCAGAGAGAGAGGGAGACACAGAATCGGAAGCAGGCTCCAGGCTCTGAGCCATCAGCCCAGAGCCCGACGCGGGGCTCGAACTCACGGACCGTGAGATCGTGACCTGGCTGAAGTCGGACGCTTAACCGACTGCGCCACCCAGGCGCCCCATGAGACCTCTGGTTTTAAGACACCTCTTGGACCAAACCTGATGGGAAGGAGGCAGAGCTGAATCAAAAGCTGAGGCACAGGGCACCCTGGGGAAATCTCTGGCTGACACCATCCCAACACAAGACACAGATCTTGACCCTGATTTCTTCCCTCTCACTGACAGATACATAAGAAGACATTTTGACCTTTTATTTTGATACACAAACAATCACTGCTGTTCCGTGTTGCCTAGATGGAAACAAGAGACAAAACACTGCGCACCTCTGATCCATTGTGATTTGGAAGTGCATTGTATGAGTGTCCTTTGTTATCGTGACCTTTCATGTGACTTTTGAGACTGTATTGAGTGCTGAATGTTTTCTCACAGCCATTACTGGGGCAGAAAAAGGGTCTTTCACCTGCAAGAATGACAAGTAGTGTTAATATTACCATAAAGTCATTGCACTGGTTTGAGACATCTACTTTTCCCTAATAGAGGGAAGTAAATATTCTCATGAGGGTTCAGGTCATAGTCGCCACGAGTTGGACAGAATACATGTTGACCATCTCAGCCCTAAAACTTAATGTACAGCAAAAATGGCCTTCTCCTGGCAACCTTAAAGAGAAGATTAGTACCCCCCCCCCCCCCCCCCCCCCAGGTTCTTTTTTTGAGAATCTCTGTACTGGTTTCATTTCTTAAGGCTGGATTTTGGAGTCCAATCTTAGGTCCTTTACCTCTGAAAGAAACTCAAACATTATAGGCAAAGGCTACGCTGATTAGGCTTGCTTCTTCTACAAAGCTCTACAGGTCTCGACAGAAACGCAGATATTTACTGGTCTGATGAAGATTCAAATAAAAAGTAAAAATTAGTCTACACTCACCAGTATGTGTGCGGACGTGGGTTTTAAGGTGGTGGCTTGCTGCAAATGCTTTCCCACAGCCATCATGATCACACCTAAGTACGTTGTTTAAGCAAAGAGAAACAGCAGTCATTGGGTAAACAGATCTCTATCTTCAACATCTCTTATAAATACAGCTCAACCTAAAACAAACGTTCAGAACACTGCGATCCGATACAGGAAATTGGTTTCTGAGATGGGAATGAAGACAAATCACTGGAAAAGGTGACAAATCTGGGAACAGAGGGGACTGACGGCCCAGGATAAACATTTCCTGTCCTACAAGTCACATGTTGAGAGCTCTGAAACTAAAAGCCTTTTGATGACTTACTGAACAGAATTCTATTGACGATCAGAGCCGATATGAAAAATCTACTGCCAGTGGAATACCAGGAATATCGATAGCACGTACAGAGGCTCTCATACAGGCATGAAGCCTACAATATAGCACTAAGACAAGATCAGTCCCGACTACATTGACTGTATAATATAAGGTGTAGTGGCCGTAATGACTAATTTATAATCTTCAGTGTCAAGATCCACTTCTTTCTCTTCTACTTTCTTGATAACCAAAGCTAGAAGTAATCTTCCCCTCCTGAGAACTTCTGAGGCATTTATCTATGTGCTTCTTTTATGGCATCTGTTGTTTCCATTCTTATTTTATCTCTATGTGTATCCATTTGTTATCGGTTCTCTTAGATTATACACTCTTTGAGGGTGGGGTCCACGTAGTTCTTTACAGCTGCCATAGTTCTTGCACACAGCAGGTATTCAATAATAACTTTTTAAAAAAATTTTTTAAATCTTTATTTATTTTTGAAGGAGACAGAGACAGAGAGTGAGCGGGAGAGGAGCAGAGAGAGAGGGAGACACAGAATCCGAAGCAGGCTCCAGGCTCGGAAGTGTCGGCACAGAGCCCGAAGCAGGACTTGAACCCACCGACCGTGAGATCGTGACCTGAGCTGAAGTCAGACACTCAACTGACTGAGCCACCCAGGTGCCTCAGTAACTTTTTTTTTTTTTTAAGTTTATTTATTTTGAGAGAGAGAGCGTGCACAAGCAGGGAAGAGCAGAGAGAGAGAGGGACAGAGAGAGAATCCCAAGCAGGCTCCGCGCCATCAGAGTGGAATCCCATGCAGGGCTCTATCTCACGAACTGTGAGACCACGACCTGAGCCGAAACTAAGAGTCAAATGCTTAACCAACTGAGCCACCCAGGCACCCCAATAACTATTTATATGAATAAATGAATGCATTTTCTTGTAAGCCAAAGTATTTAATTTCCTTAAAAAGAAAGTTTCTCTGGAGCATTTTACTTTTTAGTTATATATAATCATTGTGCCTAAAGTCCCATCTAATATTCAAGAAAAATTAACAGTTTTAATCATCACAAAAATACATGTGATTGAATAGAAATCAGAGTCCCCCACTATGGGGGAAAGAAGTAACCCAACCTTCACAGAACCTGGTGAGTAACCAACTAGAATCTAAATACTTCTGCTTTTACAGGCGCCTAGTAGGTAGAGCATGGAACTCTTGACCTCGGAGTTATGAGCTCAAGCTCCACATTGGGTATACAGCTTACCTACCACCTAAATAAAAAATTCTCTTGCTTTGGGGCACCTGGGTGGCTCAGTCGATTAAGCATCTGACTCCTGACATCCGCTCAGGTGGTGATCTCTCGGTCATGAGATTAAGCCCCGCATCAGGCTCTGCTCTGAACACAGAGCCTGCCTGGGATTCTCTCTCTCTCTACCCCTCCCCTGTTTGCATGCATGCTCTCTCTCAAAATAAATAAATGATCTTTAAAAGAAATACTCTAGCTTTTTATTTATTTGTAGAACCATGCTATGTGCTATGAGCAGAGAAGAAAGTAGATGATACAAGTCCTTCCTGCAAGCTTATACATTTACACGTGGATGTATTAAATACACATATGTGCACAAATATATAGAGATAGAAATATACAGACAAAAACGGATGCTCCTATATGTTTGTGTATACACACACATATTACAAAGCAACTAAGGTAACAGAATAAAATACCTGCCCCGCTAGCCTAAGCACTCTTACCCCTCATCTCCTCCTCCTCTCCCCACCTCGATTTTTAGGTAGCTATCCCTTCCCCTGTGCTCAAAGTCCTCTGAGCACCTCAGTCTTGTAAGCTTTCCACTTACCTGTGGTTCTTTCCCACCAGACTAAGTTCTCAAGAGAAAAGAGTGGATCTCTCAGTATTTCTCTAGCACTGATAAAAGTGCCTCCCACGTAAGCGAGTTTCACCAAATGCTTCTTGAAAACAAAGGAAAAGCAGGAGGCAGAAAGGCCATTGTCCGAGTCTGGAGTAAGGATGCTCTTAGAAGCCACTGCTCCCCCTCCGGCATGCAGCTGGTCATAGCCATGCCGGGGAGAGCCAACACCCCCAAAGAACTAGCGTGGGGAGTTTTCCTTCTGCTTTGAAAAATGTGAGGGGACATCGAGACACCCAGCTGAAACACGGTCAGTGACAAACAGAAAACAGTAAGACTTACCGAAATGGCTTTTCTCCTGTATGGGTTCGAATGTGCTTCCTCAGATCGCTGAGTGTGGTGAAGTACTTGCTGCAGCCTTCAGATTCACAGTTAAACGTTTTCCCTGTGTGAAGCCGCTGATGTGCTTTCAGCCTGCAAGATATGCCGGAGAACACTTCCCGTTGTCATTGGCATCATATGCTACAGAGCCTCTGACCCATGTCAGCTCAATGTGCTTCTGGATCCAGTGCAGAAGAATTCGGGATCCAAAATTTTTTGCTCGGAGAGAAATTCAGAGAAGTCCACAGCAGAGTGGTAGGAGTGTGCCTCTGCCACCAGACTGCCTGGGACTCAAATCCTGGTCCTACTTCCTACTAGATGGGGGGCCTTGAACCAGTTCTAAAACCTCTCTATGCTTCCACTTACTTACAACTGCTGTGAGGATTAGCACACAGAACAGTGCTGAGCACAACGAATGCTTCACAAGTGTTAGCTATTGCTACGTCTGTTATTTTAGACCCAAGGTTGAAGACTAATACAAGTCTCCTGACACAAACAGTGTGAAAGAGAACTGGCCAATGAGTGGTAGAAAAAAGTTAGCTTCAAAGTGAGGAAGGAAAGAAGGTGACAGAAGCCTTAGTACCAAGATCCTGAGCCAAGGGGACATATTAGGCCCAGTATTAAACTCCCCATACCAGTATGCCACTCCAGGAAATACAAATCTAAACACAAACGTACTATCCTGTTTCACCAACCGAATATATGCCGATCTTTAAGTAAAAAGATCCCCCAGCGAATTTTAGACAGGGGAGCCCAGCCATGCTCTTTCAAGCCCTGGAAGTGCCTATCTGTGCAGGACAAGGAGAGGGCTCTGCCATCACAAAGTCAGGGTCAAAGGGTGGAGAGGAGGCTGACCTGTACAGAGTGTTGAACGCCTTCTCACAGCCCTGTACGTCGCACTCAAATGGCTTCTCCTTCGTGTGCACTCGCACGTGGATCCTGAGGCTGTAGGAGGTGAGGAAGGCCTTGCCGCAGCCCTCCTGATTACAGACAAAGGTGTACTCTCCCCGGTGAGTCTTCTGGTGGGTGCGCAGGTTGCCCGCTGTGCTGTAGGTGCGGGGACAGCCCTCGAATGTGCACTGGTACCGCTTTACCTGGCGCACAAAGGACACCTCATCAACAGGGCGAAAGAGCTGCCCAGGGCCCTGCTCTCCCCCAGAGTCTGCCTCCCCCGGAGATGTGGACGACACACAGAGGTTTGTACCGTCAACACAGAAAACGGCCTCTAACAACAAAGCGGGGAAATCTTCCTGTTGATCAGATCACTTCTGAACAACAAATAACAAGTCACGGGCACGAGATGAACTTGTAGGTACATGAATACTCTCAATGAATAGAAGGAGGGGGTTTCCACACTCTAGTACACACACATCTGGCCTCTAAAGGTGGGCCTCCACTGTTACAGTTACCTATACTGAAACACCACTTTGGCTCTGTCTTAAGGCTTGATTAAACACCCTGCCCTATGGCACCCCACCCTGACTGGAACCGGCCAACGTTAAAGTGAGTCTGAAATATCCTAATATTGATATACTCAGTCATCCAGCATTATTTCCCCAGCGTGATTTCCAGTCTATGAAATGAAAATACTGTACCATGGAGTTCTTGGAGTATTTGCTGGTATGACATTTCTCAAAATGCCAGCCTCTCGGTTTCACTTTCACCACCAAGCTTCTAGAAAGGGTGGCACACATGTGAGCCTCCCTCTCCCTCGGTGCCCACATGTTCCTTTTAAGAACTTGGCAACTCAGCAAGCTGGTTTCACTGCAGGACATTCTCTTGCACTTCCTGGTGGTCAAACCCTTCCATCCTTTTCCATTTTCCTTCATTTACTTGCAAAACTATCTCATCAGTGATGCCCTCCCCTCCTAAAAACTTATCCTCCACAACACAGCAATTCCTTGGGGCTCTCTTTATCTTCTTCTCCGGGGCACTCCTTTGATAAATAGGTTTATTCTGGCACTTATCTCCCATCTCCCAGACCCTCCCATACCTGCCCCAGTTCAGGGGAAGCAGCATGAGACGTGGCTGGGGGAGGAGTAATTTCTGGCACTTATGTTCGGGACCTTTCGAGTCATTTCGTTACTCTGAGCCTCAGTTTTTCATTCCTCAAATGCGAGTATTAATGCCTGCCTTGCCTGTCTCACAGTGCTTTGGCGAGGAGCGAAATGAGATCGGACGTTTGTGAAAACACATTGTAAATGATCTGATGCCACACACACCAGGGTGCTAGCATTGTCTGCTCTTCAGCTTTCATGAACGTCTTCATCCGTTGACTCCGATCCTTCTCCCAAGCCTCAGTCCACATCTCCAACAACACGCTAGTAATTCATTCCACAGTTACTGAACTACCAGGTCCCAGGCAACAAGCCGGATGCCACAGACAAACAAGTGAACAAGACAAAGATCTCTGCTTTGAAGGAGTGCCGATTTTAAGGAGGTAGACGTGCACAAATGTTTATACACTGTGCTGAGTCTGACAACAGATACGTGCCCAAGGTGCCTGGGGAATACAAAAAGGGGAAACCTAACCCCTCTTGGAAAGACTGTAAACAGTCAAGGCTCAGAAGCTGAGGTACTCTCTCTGAATTGAAGTGTTTGTCATTTGCCTGTTTGTTTTAGGGATACACTGAAAAGGTGTTTCTCAGATAAACCAGGAAGAGAAGGGCATTCCAGAAAGAGGTGACACCTTGGGAACTGCAGGGAAATAGGAGTGCTGGTACAGTGAACCACAAACACACTCGCAGTACGTATGAGGCTGGAAGGAGAAAGATCTAGAAAAATAAGGTGAGGCCTCCTTAGTCAAACTGTGGAGTAGAGGAACAGGACAAAGGGGACTCACCAACAGGTTTCAACCAAGGGAGCAACAAATGAGATCTGCAGTTTAGGAGAGATCCTTCTGGTAGCCTAGTGGAGGATGGGCTGGAAGGGTAAGAGAACAGAAGAAGGGGTAGAGGCTAGGAGAAGAGGGACAATAGTCCAGGAGAGAGATGAGAAAAACCTGAACAGCAAGCAAGAGTGGACAATGTGAGAGATGAATTTCAGAGAAATTAAAGCAGGAGGAATGACTGGCCGCAGTGGCAACTGGGGAGCAGAAGGGGTTAGGGAGAGATAAAGCCTCGGTCAAGAGTGTGGCCTGGGTGACTAAACAGATGGGCACACCACCAACCTGGGGCTGGATGGGGATGGAGGAGAGATGATGAGTTGGCTTTGAG